>NC_050738.1:10419317-11019317 GCF_014529535.1 Bradysia coprophila | reverse complement strand
ATGAGAGGAGGAAAAAAAAACGTAACTTATTACTATATGTGTGTATGCGGTGTATAAGGTGTAGCAAAGTAGTTGATGGTACTTAGGAATATAAATTTAATGTAAGAATTGCCTGATGTCTGATTCATAAAAAAAGAACGAACGGAACTGTTTAACATTCATGTGCGGATATACGTTTAGCACAAAGCCATTGTGCTATTTGTGTCTGTAATAAATTGACTTAAACAAGAACGAAACTTTCACTTGGATCTGTATTATTGTTCTCTTCGCTGCAACTTTTTCGCTGATATGGTCTGAGAAATCGAATTTTCAAAAGCAATAAATATTGGAAATTGCTTTCGATTTACTTTCCCTTTTTTTTCTTTGCGTCGTATTCGTTAAATGCGATCAGAATGGGATCACATGGGCGTAGTAGGAAAATGTTACATCACAACAAGGAATTCAATTTTATTTTTAACATTTTTTTTTTGCTTTAGCCTTACACCCAGTCTAATGTTAACGAAATGTCAACCATTTTAATTATAACAAATCTCCATACTCTTGCTATAAATACACTCTCACAGTCGCACGTCGTAACTTTTTCACAACTTAATAATCGTTAGTCAAACACCAAAAATTCTAAAACATTTTCCACAGAAGAAAAAAAACCTCTTCTAACTTCAATTACAATTCCTTTGTCGGTTGATGATTACAATTTGAATTAATTAAGCGGTAAAGGTGTTTTGAGCACACCCAAGGTGAAAGCTTAGTTAGTTATTTATAATCAAACACGATTTAATATTTTATTCGAAGAAATAAATTCAAGAGAGTAATCATTAAAAAAAGAGCACGCGAAAATTAAATCCGATTTTCAATTTGTTTTGTGTTTGTATGAATGCCAGAACATCTTTCCTAAAGTTATTTTTTGTTATCTACCAAGTTATTGGGTTTACCATAGTTCTAAAAAAATGAGTTCCTTGTACTGAATGGTACGAAGAATGAAAAGGGGAAATGGTGTGAAATGTCATAGACCTAATAGACACCCAATGATTAGTAGTTTAAGAAGATCTAAAATTGACTGTTAAGATTAGGGAGAAGGAAATATTCGAACCAGTTATTTTAAGCCTTTCAAGCTGTGCCAAAATTAATATGTAAAAATTTAATGACAAGTCCCACAAGGCAAGTTATAATTAATTGATCTTCGGTTTTCCCGCTATAACCATAAGTATATAGTCAACTTTTTGAGTAAAGCTTCAAAATTAAAGTCTTTTGTATTCGCAAAGCACGACAATATTATCAATGTCAGATAGAGTATTATTGTGTTTACTCTACATATGACTTTGAAACAGTATAAAAATGAAAATTACATGGTACGCAATGTCGTGACTTTCCATACTATATTTTATTCTATTACTATGCTTGGTGCTTTGACATTCGTCATAGTTTCTTTTGCCGTTTTACAATCGGTTCAGCACTATTTATTACAAATAAATGTTGAAACGAGCTATTCTGTTTTACTACTTCAAGCTTTCTAAAGGAAGTATATAGGCAGGATCGCCAATTTATTAAATAAGCTTTGAATAAAAACGCATAGAAATATCGGTTTGGAAATCATGCGAAAAATAGTGTCTCCTAACCTTTCAGAACTGAAATAGAAAATCTTTTACTTCAATTGTTTTAACATTCATTTTACTATTTAAGACCGCTTGAACCACATGTGATTGCTTATTTTTATTGTTGATGTTGTTAACAAATGTCATGTTGTAGACTGAGGTAACAATAGACCATTCGCAAATACCGCTGATGATCATAGGTTTCTGTTCGTACCAGACAAAAACTTTATTTCACATTTTTTCGTTGAATACATTTGGTTCGCTTCAAGTGTGGCAAATATCGACTGAAAATTACACATAACTTAATTATTACTTCCCCATCAACGTTTTATTTTTCTCTTCAATCTGGCAACACGTTCTAGAACTTACTATTAAATAAATATTTTCCACCGCATCCATTGGTTTATTAACTCATTTATTTAATTAACACTATGAACAGTGAGGGTAAGTAGAAAAAATAAATAAATAAATATATAGAGAGAGGGACTAGAAACGCACCGTGATAAAGCCTGGTTTACATTTACGTTATGATGCAGAAAATATATCGCTCACCATCAATCTTCTTCTAATTTAGTTTCCAACAAAACAAATTTCCTGTTCATCCCATCTATTTATTTTTGCTAAATGAGGAATGGTACTCTTTTTGTGATATGCTCCGGGTATATTTTCTACTATTTATATAGATTCGGTTTTGTGGAAAACAAATATAGGCAAAAACAATTCATGACTATTGTTACTAAAACATAGTAGAGAAATATTGTTGTGTTACGTCTATATGGAGCATGAGTATGTATTCTACACGTACACACCGCTGCCGTTCGTATATTATGTATAAATGCACATTATGGGTTCTGATCCCTTATAGTAAAAGAGAAAACGGGTCTCGTTCCATGCAGGAGTTTTGTTGGGGTGTAATGGAGTAAAGGGTGTTATTGTTCGTCAATGTGAATTGTTTATTCATTTATATTTCTATATAAAGTGTGGTAAGTTCATAGAATTGTTTTTAAACTTGAGGTTTCCAGTTGATGTAATGCTCGCTCTAAATGTACAATTCATTGATGTTTTTCGGGAAAAAGCTAAATTACTAAAGTAACAATCTCTTCATCATTCGAATAAAAGCAAACGATATTTTCCAAGGAAATGAAACAGTTCTTTGTATAAGTTACTAAGAATGGAAGAAGATGGAAAAAAGGTAAAATCCTTATAATGCCGATATGGTTCCCTAACGTGAAAAAGAACGGAAGAAAAAACGGTTTGTATAACTTAGCCTATCATAAATATATTTTGAAGCTTTCAAGACTGTTGTCTTGACCTTTTCACCTTTAATATATGAAATCATGTAGCAAATGTAAAATGATTTTTCCCGTTATCCATGTTTATCGGATAAGCCACATTGTCATTTCGCTGAAAAGATTTCTATAATTTTTTTTTCTTCTCTTCTTCTTTCTCTGAGGTACTTACTCCTCAGTATTATGTGGATGTAATATAATTTTATAACAATGAAAGGGTTTTTGATGCGTAATATGTATATAAAAGACAAGATTAATTTTGGTAAATTGAAGAACAAGCCTATCTTACGTTAGCAAACAGTATTTATATACAACACTAGAAGACTCATAACGAATTATATTTCTAATCAAGATAAAAATTATGAAATATAAAGAAAATGAATTCCTTTTTGGCTGAATGGATATACGTTTTATTTTTGGGATATCATCGTGGACACATCTTTACATCATCTTCTTAATTAAAGAACTTTTTTTTTTAATAATAAACTTTTGAAATTATTTAGAGGCAATGCGATAAGATTAAATCAGTTTTTCCTTTGGGACACATTTTTATAAATTAATTTAAGTCGGAACGTTGTGGCTTGTGTGTGTGAACTGACCGTTCAAATATTTGATTTGGAATTACAGGAACGACGAGTTATGCACTGTTGGGTTTAAGGGATTAAAGTGTTAGAATCAACACCTTTTTTTAGAATGTTTTTATGTGAAAGGTAATAAAAAACGCGAGATAATTTTAAGGGGTTTGTTTAGGGGGTTTGTACACATGGAAGTACAGACTATAATGCAAACAAAGCATTAATCAAAGTATCAATCAGAATATTTTTTTAATAGAACCGGTTCATGTTGAGGGGCGCACAGCAAGATCGAAAACCGAACCACCTGGTTGAAAAATTATAGATGTTTTTCATATTACCTAGCGACTCCTAGGTGATTTTTGTATTTTTGGACAGTTTTTTTTCTCTGATAGTTTTGAACCTAACATTTAAAAAAGTGGTCATCGTGGACGTTATGGTTATGGTTACAACGAAAAACTGGAACATTCAATTTCAACATTTTATTTCTATAAAGCCTTGACTAAATACACATTGGACTTAACTTTAAATTTTACAATTACAATAAATCTTCATGCCAAGCATCGGTCGATATGAGATACTTCGAAATCTTTAAATCTTTGTAGAGCCGGTTGACTTTTTGCTAAATTAATCAGCAAATTTCCATCGATATCAGCGTTTTGATGTTTCAATATTTCTTGAATATAAGCCAATGCTTTCGAAGCCCACCGGTCGGCGTTAGATCTTCAGAATCGACGCCCAATTCACGTAATTGTGGATTGAATGACAAAAAATCAGTGAGAGTGTCATCGGTGATTTCTGTTGTATTAAAACAAACACACTCTAGATGCGCAAACTTCCGAACGAACCATGGCTGTAAATCCTCTGAATCTTCATCCTCTTGTAGAAAATTTCGGATTTCAAGATATTTTAACGGTGAATCCAAGCAAAAGTTTATCGGCACTGCGTTACACAACATCAATTGCTCCAAGGCTGGAAATTCGTTCCGATTGTTGAAGTTTGGAGTGCAATTGGTAATCCTCAGTCTCTTCAGCGTTTTTCCACAGAATTTCACAATAAGTTTGAACATTTCGTCTCCACGGTGCTGATTTCCTACGAGTCGTAACTCAACTGATTCAGCAAACTGACCGAAATTCCTGAAGAATGCTGGTGCGTTATGGGCTGACACTACGTCTTTCCGACTGTAAGCATGATGCGTATTTTCAATAGCAACGGATCGAAACCTGAACTTCAAAGACATTGCACATTCCCGGAACCGTTGACGCGTAGCTGCTGCATTGACAAGGTCCTCCAGGTGTTCCAATTGTCGAAAAATGTGTCCAATGCAATCATCATTCAGAATATCGAGGATGTTTCTTGATGAGTCCTGTGAAGTTAAAGAAACTTTAAATTAATCGAATATACGAATGATTGTAGAAAAATCGGCCAGTTTTGATTCAATCACAGTATCAAATCTTCATACTGGCAAAAAATGAAACCAACCTTTGAATTTGGTGTAGTTCCTGAAGTCGCTGCACCACCTAGCATATCTGATGATTTACTCATATTACTGGCTGGTTGATTTCAAAAATTCAACGTGGTTAAGTCGGATGACTGTGCAATTGATACGTCTGGAATACAAAAAAGATTTGTTTGAAATTAATAATATTATTCGGATTAAGACCACTACACTCAGGTGAGCGGATCTTAAAGCATTTTGTTTTATAATTAAAGTTGAAATTATGTTGAAAATGTTGATTGATGTTATGAAGGAAGATAGAATAAACTGAACATTTCTACTCACCCAGTCAAATATTTCACAATTAATTTAACTTCTCTTCTTAAACAATAAATTCGGCAATTTCCTAGAGTTCGTTTGACGCTTCTGACTTCTTCACAGCTTGCGTGTAACAATTCGATTGAGACGTTGTTTCCAATTTACTTCAATATTTATGTAAGCGCAAACAGCACTTCAGGTAATAGTGGTGGGGATTTCATTAAATTTCACACAAAAGAGGAATAAAGAACAGAAGTATTTTGTTGGTGGTGCAGTCCACTAAATTTGCACCATGTTTGTTTAAAGAAATTTTTTTGGGATTTTTAAATTTTTAGAGTCATAAAATCTAATCCGAACACATGGTATCCCTACAAATTACTTTTTAATGTGTCTTTCGGGGCAGTTTGTTTTAAATACGCCGGAAATATGCAATAAAAAATTTGTATGGGCGGACAATGTGTACTTCTCACTATGCATTCATTAGCTTTTGGATTGCATTTTGAATAAATTGACATCAGAATTCTAGTAATTCAGGCAACATGATAATTTTTTTTTCGTAACGATTCAATATAGATCCACCGCAATTTTCAGAAGTCGCTTTTAATATTTCTCATGCTTCGGGGCCAAAAATGAGGGCAATTTTTCGAATTTTCTCGGGTTTCCGGTCCTCTGCATGAAAACTTACATGTGTACCTGTTTGGGACGGTTGATTTAAGACACTTTCGCTTGTAAGACTCACTTCGTTCGGCCTACAATCCGCGAAATTGCCTAAAATCAATAGTCCAAAACAGGTACACAAATAACCATTAATCAACTCAAATGATTGCAAAGATAGCTCTACGACTCGATATTACTCAAACAGCAAAATCTCTCCATTTACGAATTCACCTTGGGTTTGAACGAATTTTAAATAAACGTGTAAGTCAGTGGCGATAATGGCGGCATATACAACGTACGCGTTTTGATCTCTCTCAAATTTTCATTTTATTTCGACTGAAATTCCGACTAAATAATTGTTTTCCTGTTTTTAAATAACGATGTAAAGTGTTCTTCTAATGAAGTATCGTGTATTATGTAAAGTTTGAGTGTTTATTTGGTGATAATCAGCGAAATACGAAAGTTGAACTCTTCCAGTGCGCTTAACCACAATTAAATGTTTGTGTGTGTGACGCAAACAATAGCTACCTATACGACCTATACCTTTTGTCACCACTCAACGTATGTCAATGCAGCAAAAGACTTGGTATTGTTCCTTTCCCGTTGAATATTGGAAATAAATCGAGAAAATGAACAGCTGCACTGTGTGTGATGATTGCTTCCGAAATGGTAGCCAAAATAAAATCATTTGCGATGGAATTTGTGGCCAAGTTTTTCACGCTGAATGTGCCAATTTCAGCAAAGATGCTCTGCTGTGCTACAGAGAAATGCCGAATCTGCAATGGTTCTGTGATAGTTGCATCATTCAAACACGCTCGCCCAACGTTTCGTCTCATGTATTTAATTCCTCCGTCGTTGTTCCAACATCATCGCCATCCTACGTCCATCGTTCCCTTCCTGCTGCCATACGTAACCGCAAATCGATTCGAAGTGGAAAACCAATCCAAAGTTCCGTCTTTTTGCCAACCAAACCTCCGAACGCCAACCGTGATATTGAAAAGGCCAATAACTCGATTACGAATAGATCGAACCTGCTAACCACACCCGACGTGATTCAATCCGATGTCGCTCAGCATATGCCAGAACAAAATGCCGTAAATCTCCATGAAACTCTCACGAAACCATCGGAACTCGAAACTCCATCCGCTACTAGCAGTTCTTTTGCCGAGGTGCTAACTACATCGTCAGTTGCCGAACGAGTATCCGTTAATATCAAAAGCCCGCCAATTCAACCGACAAGAGATTTAATTCATACCCGAAGGCCGACCGAGACACATAAGACTGCTTATGTGTCCAGGTTACACCCATCAATCACCGAAAACGAAGTTGTCGACTATCTACTAGACAACAACGTAATATCGTCGAATGAAGAAGTGTCATGCAAGAAACTCGTCTCACCTAATGTAGATTTAGACACGGTCAGCTTTGTATCATTCAAAGTAACTGTTAGATCAGAACTGTTTTATGCTATAATCGATAAAAAGCTCTGGCCCAACAAAGTCATTGCGAGGGAATTTGTGGACCGATAAACTCATTATAATTTTGATTTTGTAATTTTAAATTTGAACTATTTGGAAACTTAGATTGAATTGTATTGTAAGTAGTCAGGGGGCTTCACAGCCATTGATGAAATGAATAAATAAAATTAAGTTTCCATCCCGGTTTTTTTTCATAAGTGAATTGGGGGAGGAAAGTGCTTTTCAAGTAAACAAGTGTTAGCAAAATCCCCAGATAACCAGCACCAGCGTCAACCAAGGCTTGAGGAAAAGTGAGGTCTTAAGGCTTACATTGGAATTGGTAAAGGGAAGAATTCTAAGATTTACAGTGTAAACATTATTGCTCTCGATAATGGAGCAATAACAGCTGAAAGTCAAAATTTCACCATGTTGAAAGACAGATATCTCATTTACGAAGCAACCGAGGAAGCCTGTGAATGGTGATCCCACACTAGTTTTGCGAACCCTTTCGAATAACAAAAAAACTATTCGAATCGAAGTTTTCTGTTACATTTTCAGAAATTACTATTTTAGGCTACAGTGACCACAGTGAGGCATGTTCAACAATGCATTCGTTTGAAAAATATCAATTATTTCCTAAGAATCGATAATCGATATTAAAAAAAACAATATAAATCGAATGTTTGATCGATAACCGCTAAATAACGACTAATAATAATCAGTACATATCGAATGACAAGTCTAGATAATCGCCAAAGCATTCGATTTGGGAGCAATTTTGGAGAAATGCCAGAAAAATGGAAATTCGGAATCACTTGTTCCATGCACTGCACAAGTAGGGTGAGAAATTGAAATGTAGCATCTACAGAGGAAATAATCGTTAAACACAGCGTATTCGGAACCACTGGTGAATATCAGGGCGGATTCCACAACGATCGTTCAACGAAAAGCCAATTGTTTAGCATCAGGCAGATCATGGAGAATTGCAGAGATTTCGAAAAGGGCATATTAGAAAGTTTTTCGGAGAAAGCTATGGAATGCTTAAGAATATTGTCACAGAAACATTTTTTCACGAGATACAGCTTAGCTATATAGCTATAGTTCTTCTAAATTTAATTTTCATTTTCATTTTTTATTTACCTTCCACACATGTACCAATGATTCGGGCTTCATAATTTTTTTTCTCTCCTCGTCAGCACTCTATAGTCTATACGGTGATAAATATGGAGTAATTTAACTTTTTTACCTAAAGGTTCATCGCAAAAGCAAGGCCAAATTTAATATTAGAATTGTTTTTTTTAGATATCTGCAGTTCATTATATACTTTCTAAAAAGTAGTGATCGTATGCGTAAATAAGAAACTGGGTTATTTCATTAAAAAATTTATTTTTAACGTAAAAAGTCTTATTTTCTAAACTTAATTAAATAAACATTGGCCTTCTTAAACTTACATTTTATAGTTACAATGTGAAAATTACAAGCAAACGTAAATAATTAGTCAAACATTATTCTCACCCAATTTCTGTTCATTTTCAAAATATCTACCGGTACATTGACTTGGCTGCGCTTTGAAACGATTATTCGCACTTTGACACGATTTATGGCTAGCAAAAGAATTCGGTTATAGCTTTCCATGTCGATATAAGAGCTGCAAAGAGACACTTCGAAATCCGTAAGATTTTTGCCATAGTTCAATATCTTTTCAGTTGCTTTGATCGTTGTTTGTGAGCCCATGTGAACCACCTGCAGTGTTTGTAGATCCGGTTGACTTTTTGCTAAATTAATTAGCAAATTTTCATCGACATCAGCACGGCATATGCACTGTAATTTGGTGAGCGTTTTTATGGTTGGAAGTGAGGCTATCCCATCCGTGGCTGCGATATCAACTTCCAATGATCGAATCGGAGTATTATTTTCGGCGAACATCTTGCACAATATCTCCAGCGAAAGACGTCCAGATACACCGAAATCGGTCAGTTGTCGTAACGCACTCAATTGGAGTAATTCTTCATGAAGATCACTGCTGTCATATTCGTGGAACTCAGCGCTTTTGATTTTTAATCGTTGAATATTTCTTGAATAAAACCCAATGCCTTCGAAGATCAGCGGCGTCAGATATTCCGAATGGACATCCAGTTCACGTAATTGTTGATTGAATGACAGAAAATCAGTGAGAGTGTCATCGGTGATGTCTGTTGTATTAAAACAAGCGCACTCCAGATGCGGAAACTCCCGAACGAACCATGGCTGAATCTCCGAATCTTCGTCCTCAATTTGTAGAAAATTTTGGATTTCAAGAGTTTTTAAAGGTGAATCCAAGCAAAAGTTTATCGGCTCTGCGTTGTACAATGTCAAATGCTCTAAAGCTGAAAATTGGTCCCCAATGTTGAAATTTGGATTGTAATTGGTAATCTTTAGGCTCTTGAGCGTTTTTCCACAGAATTTCTCGAGCAGTTCGAATGTTTCGTCTCCACGCTGCTGATTTACTACAAGCCGCAACTCAACTGATTCTGCCAACTGACCGAAATTCCTGAAGAATGCTGGTGCGGTATGAGCGGATACTACGTCTTTCCGACTGTAAGCATGATGCGTATTTTCAATAGCAACGGATCGAAACCTGAACTTCAAAGACACTGCACATTCCCGGAATCGTTGGCACGTAGTTGCTGCATTGACCAGGTCCTCCAGGTGTTCCAATTGTCGAAAAATTTGTCCAATACAATCATCATTCAGAATATCGAGGATGTTTCTCGATGAGTTCAGTGAATCCTGTGAAGGATTAAAAAAATTTAAATTAATCTTATGAGTGAAGAAAAATTGGCTCGTTTTGATTCAATCAATGTATTTCGAGTCGGAATTAACGACAAATCTTCATACTGGTAAAAAATTAAACCAACCTTTGAATTTGGTGTAGTTCCTGAAGTCGCTGCACCACCTAGCATATCTGATGATTTACTCATATTACTGGCTGGTTGATTTCAAAAATTCAACGTGGTTAAGTCGGATGACTGTGCAATTGATACGTCTGGAAAACAACAAAAAAATTAAAAAAATAATATTATTCGGATTGAGACTGCTGCACTCAGGTGAGCGGATCTTAAAGCATTTTCTTTTAAAAATTATAATTTAAGTTGAAATTATGTTGAAAATGTCGATGCTTACCAATTCAAATATTTCACAATCAATTTAACTTCACTTCTTGAAACAATAAATTTGTCAATTTGCTAGACTTCTTCACAACTTTCGACTAGCTATTCGTCTGTGACGTTCTTTCCAATTTACTTAAATATATATGCATCCAACATCACTTCAGGTTCAGGTAATAGTGGTGGGGATTTCATTTTTCACTCAAAAGAGGAATAAAGAACAGAAATATTTTGTTGGTGCATCCACTAAATTTGCACCATGTTTATTTAAAGATATTTTTTTGGGATTTTTAAATTTTTAGAGTCATAAAATCTAATCCAAACACATAGTATCCCTACAAATTACTTTTTGTTGAGTCTTTCGAGGCAGTTGAAATTTTGAATTGAATTCATTGACATTGAAATTTATTATTGCAAAGAAAGTAAACTATTCTTCGACCGCTCAACAACTCGGTATTACTCAAACATATTGCAAACTACTCAAATTCCACGCAGCGATTCGACGGAAATTTTAAAGTGGAAAAGTGAGTGAAAATAACGAAAATAGTTGCTAGAAATAAGCATGTTCGATAATTCATTCGATTGATATATCGATTATCGATATTTTTAAAAAATCAATATCAATCGAATGTTTTATCGATAATCGATACATATCGACTGATAATCGGTAAATATCGGCTGCTATTTCGATAAATGTTGACTGACAATTAGATTATCAGTCGATATTTATCAATTATCGATAAAGCATTCGATTGATATAGTATTGATTATTTGTAAATTTTATCATCGATTGATGATATTTTTTTGGTGAACATGTCTAGCTAGAAAAAGTTCATTTTCTGGTGAAAAAGTTGGTTAAAAAGTGAGTTTTTAGGAAATTTTGATCCCTATATTACGCGAAGTCAAAGATTATTTTATGAGTAAACTCCGGGATGAAGCAATAACAGATTAGAATTGCAGATAACTTAATTTTAACGGAATAGTTTTCAAATAAAAAAAGTCTGCATCCAACGAATTTAATATACTCAGTCGCGGAAGAGGCTAGGTCGACGGAATTTTCGTTTTCAGAATGAAGTTTTGTTCCTGTAATTTTCATGTCAGTTCTATTTTCTTTAAATATATCTACAAAATAATGTCACACTATTTCAAAGACTTTCGGATGCTGACTGCAAACGAAACTACAGTCTTCAGTTACAGGTCAATTATAATGAAGTCTAAGGTTCGCTACGATTAATGGAAGGATTACGCAAATGACTTAGTGCAAGTTATACGTTAAGTGCTTTCAAGTTATAAGTCATGCTCATAAATTACGTAACGCAAAAGTATGGATTTTGTAGACGTGAAATGTATGAAATGTATCCCAAAAGAATGTACCCCTCATAGGTTAGAACTAAATTTTCGAAAACTTAAAAAACATCAAAAATGTTGAGGTTGACCAAAGTTTTTGGATGTTTTGTATATTTACCTATAACTTATGAGATGCTGACTTAAAACTTATAGGCGCCTAACTTATAACTTCACTTGTGCACTATACTGATTTCTACTCTTTCTATTGGCGATTTCTCTATTATCCATTGTATTGTTAGAAGAGTTTCATCCTCCTTGATATAGGACTATAAAACGCCATATTAAAAGAAATTTCCATAAACTAACCATTTTTTGAGTCAGGAATTTTTTAAAGTCATTTTACCCGAACACGTAATACCACATCGCAACTTTCACTTGATGTTTTTCAAGTTTTATCCAACTTGATCTAACGTAGCAGGTTACCTGGAAAATTTGTATTGTTTGGAAAGTTACCTCAAACTTGACTTGACATGATTGAGCGAAACAATACTCTAGTCTGGTCAGGTTTTTTTTCCTAGGTTCTATACCTATACAGATTCAAACTTTCAGGTCGAACTACATTTCATCCACTGTTGAGCCAAGGATGCAAATACTTAGCGGAGATACGTAAGTGTTCATCTCAGAGAATACTAAAGTGGGAGAATACACTTGTAAAATGTTTTTGTAATGGACTATATACCACCCTAGAAACTTTTAGTAAAGACTGACATTCTAACATGTTTTCTACTCGACTTGATTTTAAAAAAAATAGTTGAAAAAAGTTGAGAAATCAAGAAAATAGTTCCTAACTTTTCCAGATGTTGAAAATAGTTGGAAAAAGTGAGTGCGTGGAATCTCTGCAGTTGTTCGAGCAGTTTGGAGTAGATATTAGTTTCGATTTAGGAAACTCTTGCACATGTTAATAAAGTAGATCGTAGATGATAGCTGCCTGCCATTTTCACTCAACCAAAAAAGTTATTCCCTTGACTGAAAGTCATGGGTCTTACGGATGATAAACACCCTAAAATGTTTGTCACACAATGATCACTACTATGATTGAAAATACATGAATGTATGACCAAAAACCTTAAATACATAAAATGTTTGTCACACTTTGATGATTCGTTGATAACACGATAACTTGAGTAATTTTTAACGGATTTCCAAAAACTTTTTTTTAATCGACGTGGAATTGAATTAATGAGGTTAAGTTCGAAGATGGGCTATTACGGTCGGGTGTTCTTAGAGATATTCCCAAAAGAATTTTTGTCTCGTCCCTTGATAACACGATAACTCGAGTAGTTTTCGACGGATTTCCAAAAACTTTTTTTTATTTGACGGGGAATTAAATTCCTCAGGTTAGGTTCGACGATGGACTATAACAGACGGGTGATCTTAGAGATATTCTCGAAAGAATTTTTGTCTGGTCGCTTGATTCCACGATAACTCGAGTAGCTTTCAACGGATTTCCAAAAACTTTTTTTTTAATCGACGGGGAATTAAATTGCTGAGGCTAAGTGCGAAGATGGGTCGTAACAGGCTGGTGATCTTAGAGATATTCCCAAAAGACGGTCGGGGGATCTCAGAGATATTCCTAAAAGAATTTTTGTATCGTCCCGAGATATTATCGTGTTATGAGTTGAGTAATTTTTAATGGTTCACAAAAGACAATTATCCTACTAAGAAAGACATTTTTGGGTTAAGCTCGTTAATGGAATATACTGGAGTAATATTCTAGGATTTATTCCAAAATTTTGTGTGTGTAATCATGGCCCTACGTTAGTGAAGGGCCGTGACGCAAGTCCGTTCACACTGAAAAATTTGACAAATTTTTTTTTCCGCAGGACTGAGGAACACGAACTTTTTGACTTTTCATCTTTGCTCCTACTACCCCCAAAGTATTTTATTCGTAATCTGGGCGTCCATACGAGTTCAACGAGCTATCACACGCCTCATAAGGTTAAAATTTGGCCGAGATATTAAATTTCAAAACTTGGAAATTTGCAGAAATTTGTATGAAGAAATTCATTTTAATACATTTTGAAATTGATGAATTTTACCAACCTTTGTCACTTTGTCACTTTGTCACTCTGTTAACCGAAACTTTTGAATTTACCGGCGGATTCGGCTGAAATTTTTAGGGTATGTTAAGGACGTAATTCTAAGAAACTAATTTGATGGAATTTTTATAAAAGCTTATAATTTCGGAGTTATGAGCGTGTTAAGCTATTGAGCTATGGAACCTATAACTCGGAAAATATGGCAGATATGTAGAAAGTTCGTTTAAAAGACAAATTTATAGAGTTTCAGATTTCATTCGACACGTGTTTCGTGGTTTTCCTAAAAAGTCGTCTATTTGGGAGCTATGAGCGTTTTAAGTGCGAGCTATGTCAGCCATAACTCGGAGAATACTGCGGATAGAAAGTTCGTGTAAAATACAAAGTTTTAGAGTTTTAGATTCTAGTCGATACGTGTTTCATGGTTTTCCTAAAAAGTCGTCTATTTGGGAGCTATGAGCGTTTTAAGTGCGAGCTATGTCAGCCATAACTCGGAAAATACAGCAGATGGAAACTTCGTGTAAAAGACAAAGTTATAGAGTTTTAGATTCTAGTCGATGCGTGTTTCATGGTTTCCCTAAAAAGTCGCTTATTTTGGAGATATGGGCGTTTTAAGTGCGATCTATGTCAGCCATAACTCGGAAAATACTGCAGATAGAAAGTTCGTTTAAAAGACAAATTGATAGAGTTTTACATTCTAGTCGACACGTGTTTCATGGTTTTCTTAAAAAGTCGCTTATTTGGGAGCTGTGAGCGTTTTAAGTGCCTCAAATTTTCGATTTTGGTCAAATTTTCGATATTCGTGAATTTTTCGATTTTAGACTTTTCGATTTTCATCAAATTTTTGAATTCCGTAAAATTTTCGATTTTCGTCAAATGAAAGCTGGAAGGTTGAGATCAAAGAGAAAGTTATACAGTTTTCTAAGAAGAATATTTTCGTTCAAACTGCATAGTATAATTGTCTATTATCTTCGACCCAATTCTAAAAAATCACAACTTACAAAGGAGCTGATATCGCCCAAAACCACTTGCATTGGAGGTGTGACGCAAGTCCTGTTATCCACTTACAAAAGAACTGATATCGGTGTAGGTGACGCTTACAGATTCTGCACGCAAAAAGATATGCGTCACAAATGGCAGCTGATGAACAAAATACACGAAAGTTTTATCAACAAAAATCTTACCAGAAAAATTTTAGGAAGAAAATTATAATAAAAAAGTTTGCGTCACAAGTGGTAGATGTTGAGGAAGGAAAATTTTTATAATTGTGAAATATATTCCTTTAATGAATGGAATTCAAACGGAAGAAAGCCGAATCATCTGCCACTTTTTGACGCAAACTTTTTTATTATAATTTTCTTCCTAAAATTTTTCTGGTAAGATTTTTGTTGATAAAACTTTCGCGTACTTTGCTCATCAGCTGCCATTTGTGACGCATATCTTTTTGCGTGTAGAATCTGTAAGCGTCACCTACACCGATATCAGTTCTTTTGTAAGTGGATAACAGGACTTGCGTCACACCTCCACTGCAAGTGGTTTTGGGCGATATCTTTATATCGATGATAAGAAAAAAATTAAAGTTTGGACGAGTGTAACTTTGCCGTAATCACACGAGTTTCATTTTTATTCAATATATAAGCAAGAAATTCGCCTCTTTCCAGGGTCTGCTAGAACACAATAAAACTTAAGAGACATCGATGCTTAGCTAAAATTGTAGCCTACATTTGCGTATCTCGTGCTGCCTTTTTGATGGTATCTTTTCATCAGAATTCTTTTTTCAAAACACACGACCGCAATAACGACCACGAATGTATTAGCTTTCAACAGAAAGTAGATTTGGTTGTAGTCACTTGACCAGTTCTGAAAAAAGTGATCAGTGTAACGAAATTTTCATAAACTGCTCAGTTTTCTCAGGGTTGGTCAAACTGCTACAACCAAATCTATTTTATGTTGAAAGCTAACACATTCGTGGTCGTTATTGCGGTCGTTCATACTTGAAAAATGATTCTGGTGGAAATATATCTCTAAAAGACAGTATTTAAAAATCACCCAAATGTATACTTTTCAGCAAATCATCGATGCCTCTTAAGTACTGAAAATACGTATGAGCCAGTATATGGTCAAGTGCTGCAATTTCTCATATACGTATTTTGTATCGAAAGTAGGGTACGCATACCCTGGTATACTTTTATATAACTTTTAGAGTGATTTTTTAGCTCGGAGAAAAGTAGTCAAGGGATCTGACCCATCCAAAAGATGGGGCCTAGTTGATAAATAAAGATTGTTTTCATTGTATATGAACTTTTACGCAGATGACGTTTAATTTACAAGTCAATAAGTTGGAAATTATAAGTAACCTGCCAGAACATCTTGTATGAAAATGTGCACTGACAAAAAAGTTTTCAGATTATTACCTGTGACAGATAATCTTTCCCCAGGTAATGTAATTTCTCATACAAAAACAGTTTTACCTGTCACAGATAATGTGATTTTTGTATGAAAAATTACATCACCTGGGGACGCACGCAACCGTCAACTTTTTTCTCAGTGTGACTTATAATTTATAACTGATAAGTTGACCTATAAATTATATGTCATTTGCGCAAACTATCTATTGACTCTTCCAATTAACCTAAAAGGCTATATTTAAATTGGGTTCAACATTGTGTAAAATTTGTACACATTCTCATAATAGCACCATAATTACACAATTGTACCATTTACTACAAGGCATGTACGTACATAATGCTTGGAGCACAGTGAAGTAACTAACGAATTCCTTGACTCCAACCTTATTCAACCATATTTTCTTTGTTCGCTTATTATTATTTTCTTTAAAAAAAAAATCAAATTCACATTTTCTATTGAAAAAGTAATTTTCATTCTTTCCCATATTAAATTTATAACATGAAAAGTGAATAAAGAATCATCAAATAATCAGAAAATAATTGCTTTTAACCCAACAAGACCATTATGATAGCAAATGAGTTTCTTTCTAGTTTAACAAAAAAAAATCTGTACAACGCTACAGCACAGCATTATAAATTCTTTTTTTTTCTTGTACATTTTCTTGTAAAAGAATTTTCCCTTTTTCCAATAGAAAACATGCTTTGTGATTTTGAAGAAATCCCCTACTGAATTGAGATGACAGATAAAAAAGAAATTACTTGTTGAATACTTAATTGAGCTATAAACGGTTACGAAAATTTTCTTGCATACAATAGAAGCTTCTTGAATTATAAGAAATTTATCTTTTAGAAATAGTTAGCTCGATGGAAAATAAACAAGGTATTTACGTATCTTGGAAGACTGGATGTTTATTACCTTTGCCTGGTAATACCTAAATTATTCTCACTTTTGTCTTGTTTGTTTAAATAACTTGTAACTTGGTGGTAGGATATAGGAATATATTTTTAGAAATCAACAAATCTTGTCACAATCAGTACTTTCAATATGTCACCAATTGCCAACAAAATCGGAATCGCTCAGTCGATTTTTGGACTAATTTAAAAAGCCGTGGAATCAAATCGCAAAATTTGATCAGTCGAATAATGAAAGGCTGAAATGAAGTGACTAGAATTCCAAGGACAAAAAATTGAACTTAAAATTTTAGAGTTAACTAAGATTTCTGTCTATGTAAATTTTTTATTGCATGTTTCCGGCGTATTTAAAACAAACTGACCCGAAAAACGCATTAAAAAGTAATTTGTAGTTTAGATTTTATGACTCCAAATATCCCAAAAATATCTTTAGACAAACGTGGTGCAAATTTAGTGGACTGCACCACCAACAATACATTTCTGTTCTTTATTCCTCTTTTGTGTGACATTTAATGAAATCCCCACCACTATTACCTGAAGTGCTGTTTGAGCTTATAGACTGTTATGATCAGAGCGAGAGAACAGAAGACTAGTTAATTATACCTTGCCTTAGGGTACTTTTCAAAATATTTCTTTCTTTTTCATCATAACACTCTATATAAATATTGAAGTAAATTGGAAACAACGTCTCAATCGAATAGTTACACGCAAGCTGTGAAGAAGTCAGAAGCGTCAAACGAACTCTAGGAAATTGCCGAATTTATTGTTTAAGAAGAGAAGTTAAATTAATTGTGAAATATTTGATTGGGTGAGTAGAAATGTTCAGTTTATTCTATCTTCGTTCATAACATCAATCGACATTTTCAACATAATTTCAACTTTAATTATAAAACAAAATGCTTTAAGTGCTCACCTGAGTGTAGTGGTCTTAATCCGAATAATATAATTTTTTTTATTTTTTTTGTTTTTTTTTTTTCAGACGTATCAATTGCACAGTCATCCGACTTAACCACGTTGAATTTTTGAAATCAACCAGCCAGTAATATGAGTAAATCATCAGATATGGACGGTGCAGCGACTTCAGGATCTACACCAAATTCAAAGGTTAGTTAATTTTTTACCAGTATGATGATTTGTCGTTAATTCCGACTCGGAATACATTGATTGAATCAAAACGAGCCAATTTTTCTTCACTCATAAGATTAATTAAAATTTTTTAATCCTTCACAGGATTCACTGAACTCATCGAGAAACATCCTCGATATTCTGAATGATGATTGTATTGGACACATTTTTCGACAATTGGAACACCTGGAGGACCTGGTCAATGCAGCAACTACGTGCCAACGGTTCCGGGGATGTGCAGTGTCTTTGAAGTTTAGGTTTCGATCCGTTGCTATTGAAAATACGCATCATGCTCACAGTCGGAAAGACGTAGTATCAGCTCATAACGCACCAGCATTCTTCAGGAATTTCGGTCAGTTGGCAGAATCAGTTGAGTTGCGGCTCGTTGGAAATCAGCAGCGTGGAGACGAAATATTCGAACTGCTCGAGAAATTCTGTGGAAAAACGCTCAAGAGACTGAAGATTACCAATTACAATCCAAATTTCAACATTATGGACCAATTTTCAGCTTTAGAGCATTTGACATTGTACAACGCAGAGCCGATAAACTTTTGCCTGAATTCACCTTTAAAAACTCTTGAAATCCAAAATTTTCTACAAATTGAGGAAGAAGATTCGGAGATTAAGCCATGGTTCGTTCGGAAGTTTCCGCATTTGGAGAGGGTTTTTTTTAATACAACCGACATCACCGATGACACTCTCACTGATTTTCTGTCGTTCAACAAAAAAATACGTGAAGTGGACGTCGATTCTGAATATCTTACGCCGTCGATCTTCGAAAGCATTGGCCTTTATTCAAGAAATATTCAACGATTAAAAATCAAAAGTGCTGAGTTCCACGAATATGACAGCAGTGATCTTCATGAAAAATTACTACATTTGAGCGCGTTACGAAAACTGTCGGACTTTGGTGTATCTGGATGTCTTTCGCTGGAGTTATTGTTCAAGATGTTCGCCGAAAATAATACTCCGATTCGATCATTGGAAGTTGATATCGCAGCCACGGATGGGATAGCCTCACTTCCAACCATAAAAACGCTCAGCAAATTACAGTGCATATGCCGTGCTGATGGCGATGGAAATTTGCTAATTAATCTAGCAAAAAGTCAACCGGCTCTTCAATCACTACAGGTGGTTCACATGGACTCACATACAACGATTCAAGCAATTGAACAGATATTGAACTATGGCAAAAATCTTACGGATTTCGAAGTGTCTTTTTGCAGCTCTTATATCGACATGGAAAGCTATAACCGAATCCTTTTGTTAGCCAAAAATCGAGTCAAGGTGCGAATGATCGTTCCAAAGCGTAGCCAAGTCAATGTACCGGTAGATATTTTGAAAATGAACCGAAATTGGGTGAGAATAATGTTTGGCTGATTATTTTCAGTGTGTTTGGAGTACAGATTTATTGTAACAATGTTTGATTGTAATTTTAACATTTTAATTATAAAATTTAAGTTTAAGGTCAATGTGTATTTAATTAAGTTTAGAAAATAAGAAATAAAGTTTTTTTTTTTAAATGAAACGACTCAGTTTCTTATTTACGCATTGGTGATCATTGATCACTACCAGGCAATCTAAGTAGTGTATTTTACCTATGTTTCACACGAAAAATGCTGAATTGTAGTGGTTCTGAACAATTTTAAATAATCACAATTTCTTAAAGGCCATTTCTTTCCCACCCATTACAAGCTTTTCAACCCATCCGATTTCTAAAATGAATTTACTCAACAAATCCGATTGGAAAAATGTTATTTCACTCAATTTCATTCGAATGCCGAAAATCTATTAACTCCAATATACCGTGGAACCAATGCAAACTTTGACTTATTGAACGGCAATAAATAGAGACCACGCAGACCACTCCAGAGCGTATGTCATAGTCGCATATAAATAAAATAAATAACCCGCATAACAATTCCGAATAAATAGCGTCACGGGGAAAAAAGGAAATAAAAAAAAAACTAGAAAATGCTGCAAAAGAAAATCCGAGCTCCATTGTGTTCCGTGCAAACATTTTCGAATCCCAACAAGGAGAATGAGTTTTTAAAATACTCAAAATCGAATTCGTGTATAAACCAAGCTTAGAAAGCAGCAATACAACAATATCCGATCGGCATAAACAGTCGTATAATAAACCTACATACACGGCACAAAAATGGTTTAATATGAAACCGTATACACGAAGCGATACAATTTCTGGAAAAAACCGCACACATTGCAGACTACAAAGTAAAAAAAAAAAAAAGAAACGAAGAGCAATCATTTGAATGCAAATCGGCTCATATCCTCTTTACTTTGTTCATTTGCTTACATTTGCTCACATTTTTTTTTGCGCTAAGCTTTTCAAGGGAAGGGTTGGTATAGACGGATCAGTGTGTACTGTTTCTATATCTTCTTTTTCTCTAAACGAAAGGATTGAATGTAAATCTTATGAAATCGTACAGGTGTGAAACATGCATTGGCATTAAAAGCTTTCCTAGAAAATATGGAAGAAAAATGTTGCTTTTAAATACAACGTATGACATTTTCAGCACAAAACTGTGTACTTTGGAAAGAAATGTTAGTGATATTGTCATGTTGTCAAGCTATGCTTATGACTTTTGACATAATAAAATGCTTCCGTTGGTTCGAGAACCTTTAATGCAACAAATTGTCACTAAAGTGTTTATTCTGTTTTTTATTGTTCAACCGATACAGAGGACAATAATAATTGAAGCGGTGGTGCTATAGTTTAGTTGTGTTGGCTATAAAGCTTTAAATATTTTTGTTACCGCAACGCACTTCAAGCAAAAGTGCTTCGAGTGACAGATGTCAAATAGAGTACTATTTTGTATGAGAAATGTTACCAAATTTTTTTACAGTGCCAAAATTTGTTTGATACACTGTCCAATTTCGGTACTCTATTTCGAGCACCACTCAAACGTGAAGTGAGTTGGTTACCGTCGAGTATTCTGTGTTGATCAAATAATGTTCCAAAGAGATTAAACTGTCTGTAGCGACCAAACCTTTTGAATCTACAGACTACAAGCTTTTTGTAACATGAAGTCCTCTGGCGACATTAAAATTTTCTGTAACTATGATGCTGTTTCACCATTTTTCGACGCGTCAACGTACATCCCAACGTTAATGTATCTGTGGCACCATATGTCTTATCATACTTAATATCTTTTAACACAACATTCACACCCATGTATTTTGAAAATTGCTGAAGAAATGCCATATCTCAGTTTCGGCACATTAACTTACATAGTCGAGGTACATTACAGAAGTTATTATTCATATGTATACAAAACCATTGAAATAACTAACGCAAACACAATTTTGTCGCCTCCTCTCCGCATAATATAATATTCCTGATTAAATGGGTTTCAAGAGATTACAGCTGTTACGTGTGATAAGAAGAAACATTGTTTTAAAACCATAAGGATCGTTAAAATGTTGATTAAAAGTTTGCCCTCTCTCTTTGTGTTGCGCGACATTATGTATCTATATATCGGTGTGGTGTATGTTATATTACGTATGCAATGTTACATAAAAGATTTTAGTGAAAATTATGACGAATCATTTTTGCGTTTGGGTTTTACGTAAGCGCTAAGCAGAGACGATTATTAAATAAGGATGTTATAAGCTTAACAAAGAATCTTTTGTTCCAGCACGAGTCGAGCAGAAAGAGAGATTTGTACGTTTTCAACCGTTTAATGCGGTCTTTTTCGAATGATGAAATTGTTTGAATTTAAAACGATTAAATATTTTAATGTTTGTCATGTTTCCATATTTTATTGTTACGACACTGTTGCTGCCCCCGTAAATTTTGTACTATTGTTACACAATTTATCACTATTGTTCGGCTCGGTTTAGTGTAACACTTTGTGCTATTGCGCTTAAAACGTAGTTTGCAGAAGGGTTTTATTGTTATATGTCAGGAAAGGAATCATTATGTGTTCCTCTGACCCCACAAAGTTTCAAAGATTAGCGAAAGAACAGGTTAATAACAGCCGTCATATAATTGTTCATAAATAGAGAACGTCAGATTTTTCGACCAAAATGTTTGTTTAATGTAATTTCCACCGACTAAGCATAGTCAACATGAGTAAATGTTATTGTTTATAAGTTGTAAACTGGACAATAATTGAAAGCATGTCTGGAGTTGACAATCTCGTGACATGTGTCGCCCTGTTATCATCAATCCTTTATGGAGAGGTAGTAGATTGCCTTAACATTTCACAGACGGAAATCATATCTGTTACCCCATCTGATCTATGTATTTTCAACAGACATTTTACCTATACATAGAGTGTTATGATGAAAGAGAAAGAGATATTTTTACAAGTACCCCAAGGCAAGTTATAATAAACTGGTCTTCGGTCCTCTCGCTCTCAACGTACCACGTTGAAAGAGAAGTAAATACTTTGACAAGTACCCCAAGGCATGTAATAATAACTAGTCCTCGGTTTTCTCGCTCTGATCATAACAGTCTATCGGGCTAATTATCAGATGGCATATATCCGTCCGTAAACCGTGTCACTTTCGTCGATACAATGAACCAATATTTGCTTCTTCAGTCTTTTTGCCTGATTGTCGTTCACAATTTATTCTCTTTGTCAGACAAAACATTTACAGACAATCGAGATAAATTTAGTCACCAACTCCACCCTACATTAGCAGAAAACATTGAACAGAAAATATCTAAAATCAATAGCACAATTTCTATATCTGTAAAACGGTTCGTTAAGCGCAATATCGAATCAAATTTTACATTTTATTTAATGGAACGAAACTTTTTAGATTCATAAGCTTATTGCACACATATATAATACAGACAATACCATATACCATACCTCTATGTGTGGCAATTCATTCAGGTGTAAAAATCAAAAATACCAAAAATTAATTGGGAACTGATTAGGGCCGTCAGTCAGAATATCGAATGTGAATATATTTTCATAATGTTTGTTTGGTTGACAACTTCAAGCAATTTACAATACCTGTAACCATCTCATGTTTTTCATAATTGGTAAGGAAACAGTAGTAGTCAACAACGTGCTTGGTTGTATGCATTACGGTTATTAGGGGTAAACCGTTACGGCTCTTAAAGTTCGTAAGTGTTGAATTTCGTGAATTTCTGACATTTCTTCCATATATTTGATGTCAGAGGTCTACGAAATTGCCATACTCACGAACTTTACGAGCCATGATGGTTTATTTCCTTTACATTTGATCATCTTGACTATATATTCGATTGAAAATTTGTTTCCTAGTATAATATAACAGGGTAACAGTTGTAAATGTCTTTTATCAGTGCGGCGTGAATAACCTTATTTTCTCAACTCAAACGCGGTAAGAAGATGACAGTTAGGGTGAGAGTTTTTTTTGCTCATTTATTGTTTTTTCATTAGGTTCTTTCATTTTTCATTTTCTTTCTTTGCAACTGTCCCTTCTTTTTTGGAGAATATTTACAGAAACGATTTTTTATTATTTATTCAAAGCGAAAAAAAAAGAAATAAAAATCATCTGCTCTATTACTTCCTAAAGTTCCAAGAATACATGCCGCATTGCCTCTTTGTATAGCAATAGAAATTTTCTGCAACAGATAATCTTTGGAACGTGGCTCCCCTGATGCTCTCTTCATTAATGATCCCAACTTGTCAATAAATTTCTTTGTTTCTGGTCCCATGCAACCTAATGATTTTGGTTTTTTTTAAATTGCTAAACAGATTGTTGTTATCGTTTCGTGGAAAAACAGTTATTCACGCCACACACCGATGAAAAACTATGCGTTCACCTCGGGGAGAAAATAGCTAATTCCAATTCGAGCGGATTGCGGCTCTCGCTTCGCTATGTGCACAAGCATCTGCTCTTGTTGATTTCCAACTATTTTTCTATTTTCTCCCCTTGGTAAACAAATAACAATTCTTTACGGTTTACATAAATTGACTTTGATATATCCCAACGTTACGTTATTGAAACAAAAACCAATTATCGATCACTTCATTTTTTTTCGGCCCTCCATCGAATATTCACAAGAGCTGTGCAAACCTTAGAAAATGTACTCGAAGAAGATTTTTTTTTTAAAGAGTAACCAAGGTAACAAAGGAAAAGGTCTTATGATAAAAATTAGAAAATCATTCCCATCTTTATGCGACGAACAAAGGGGTGATGTAAACTTTTGCGTAACGAATCCGAGATAAAGTTGAAGTATAAATTGGCAAGATGGCACCAAAAGAAACACATGCTCAACAAAACACCCATGTATATAATGAAATGTTGAGGGAGTAAATAAAGATTTTTCATACTTTATTTAATAGAACAATTTTGGTTTTATATATATACTCGTACGGAGCTATAGATTATTATATCCTGCTAGTATGCAGTAGTAACGCTCCTATCTCCAACAAAATATATATTTTCTCCAATGAGCAAAAAGAAGAAGAAAAAAATTGGAGATTTCATATCAATTTATATTTTTCCGCTGACTTTTTCCATTATCCAAGATGTATGTTTATCTTTATACATGGAGTGAACATAAACCGGAGAAACGAAATAAAAATCACTGAGTGTTGTTTGTTCAGGAATGTATCATAGTAATACTCCTGCACGACTTGACTGTTATATTTTCTGACTATGAATTTTCCAGCAATATTCATCCTATGGGCACTTTTCAAATCTGTGAGTTCAATACATAAAAAAAAACCTTTAAAACATGTTGAGCGGAATGTCATTTGGGAGCCTTTGGCTGTATAGCATTTGGCATAGGATTTTTTCTAATATATTTGCAAATTTGAATGTTTCATCAGTAATTCATGGTAAAACGATTTTTCTGTGTTTCCAGATACTCTGAAAATTTTTGTGCAAAGAAGGAGATGAGCTATGTATGTGTGTATGCTGTTTACATGGAGTAATGAGCATATTAAACATTGTAACAAAGAGCAATGCAAGCAAGAATATGTACGTAATTTATAAGGTAATTTATTTACGATTTTTTTTTGCTTTTCTTTCTTTTTTGCTTTTTGACTTGATAAAGTTTTTCGAGTTTTCCAACATTTTAGTAACATACTTTTACACTTAACCGAATTGTAGGTGTGCCTCTTTCGAAATTCAATCTAAAGACATAAATTCGGTTAAGGTCTTTATGACAGGAGAGCAAAGTTAGTTTAGTTTTGATTTAAAAGACTTTTAAAAGAAAATTCGGCGAGGAGCTTTTACGTTTTCCAAGTTAAAGAATTCTGACAGTAATCTCTTCTGTTCAACATGATGTTTAATAAGTAGTTTATAGTCGATACTATTATGGCTATATTGACTTCAGGCTGCTATTTATTAAAAGGAAAGATGAATTAATTGAATGAATTCTGTCGCATAGATCTGGGAAAGAGATTAGACAAAAGGTTCTTGTATCGTAAGCAATGAACTATATCTTTAGCTTTCATCAAATTCTTCAAGAGAATTATTCGTTCCCGATTCCCGAAAGAACGAGATTAGTTGAGCTGCGACAGCTCGAAAGTGATAAAAAAGACGCCAAAGTCGAGATAGCCCCTTGGCTCTGGAAATGATAATCTGTCGATGTTCTTTGTCTATTAAATAGTTGAAAGACATAGCAAAATTTCATCTGTTAACGACAACGAAATACAAGATTTAATGACTATTATTGCTGTAAGTTTGCCGTGTACACAAGATTAACTTTATAATTGAATAATATTTATTAAATCTTATACTTCCTTTGTTCAAACAATCATCTAATGAAGAGACAACTATATAATGCTCTTAAAAATTGGTGCCCCGTTATTCGGTTAGCAGTTCCTATCACATCTCACATCTTATCTGTTTTGTAATTTAACAATGGCTCGGAATGTGTTCCAATTAAAAGAAAAAAATTCCAGTTTATCTGTAGCTTGTCATACAAAATTCAAAGTAATTTCTGAATGGAAAAAACCACCCTCCTTACTTCGGATACGTAACTTATAAATTGATAGAAGCAAAATATCGAGTGATTTTTGACAATCAACAAGATGTATCCGTATACGCCAAAGTTCTGAAAGAACAGGTTAAGACACTTCTGAGTTGATCACGATGGCGGTGACATACAAATTTTGAGAAACAGATACTTTTTATTGAACTGACTCATTACAGATGATTTGAAATGTCAACTTAATAAAAACTTTCTTTTTTCCTTCAAGTTGACATTTCAAACAATCTGTAATGAGTGTGTTCAACAAAATGTATCTATTTGTCAAAATTTGTATGTCACCCGCCTTCGTGAATGTCTCAACCTGTTCTTTCAGAACCTTGGTATACGCAGCCGTCTTTGGCTGTCAACACTCGTTCGAGGTTCGTTAGCATTTGCTTTGTTTGAAATTCTTCTTCTCGGTCTGTATAAGCTCTTTGGTAACCCTAAAAAATTAAGATATTGCTCAGGTTTATCATGGATTGTAATCTTCGTTTGTATTATATTTCAATTATTATCAACATTTCTGTTAAATTTTCCAATCAAATTTTGCCGGAAAAATGTAACTTCTTTTAAACTTAACACAACATACGTGTTATTTTTCATTGTGTGTACACCATTTTGTTTTCTACATGAATGTTACTCACACAAAACGTACTTCACATATGACGAATACCAGGCGGAAATAGAAAAGAAAATTCCCGTTGACATTTTGAAAATGATGTTTACAACATCGATATACAAACTTACATATTTCTTGTGTATCTTTACATTTTTCCATTGTTCTCATGACATATTGACAAGTATTAATTTTTAAGACGTTGGAACGGACAATAAAGTTAAGAATTTTTCCGATAATTAGTGTAAATTAGTCCGAATTTATAATAAAATCGAATCTTTAGGACCCGTAAATCTAAATATCTATTTTCAATGCTTTTTTCTACGTTAAAATTAAAAATATCGCTGTGGGAACGAATGTTTTCCGTCGTCATATGTGGTATGGAGAGGTGGTATATGCCATATACTATATGGAAACCCAATTTTATAACACCTATTTTGTAAACAAAAACAAATTATCAAAAATGTATGCTTGCCTCCGATAAGAATTCATAATTCGTATAGAATTTTGTGTTATAATAAAAAAAAACTTAAACCACAAAAATTGTTGTGCTTATTTTTACACTGAAGAAATGTGTATGTACAAATATTTTCCCAGATCTTATCGCTTGTAAGCTTGGAACAGTCGAAAAGCTTTTGTGTAGACATGTATACTGTAATAGGAGAGTAAAGCACAACACATAAAAATATGTAAAAAGAAAATATTTTTTTTTGGAAGTACTGCATTTTTATGATGTTAAGTGATGGAGTTTTCAAGTTCAAAATTTAATTTCTTTGTCTCGAACGATAATTTCTTTTAGTATTGCAATTTGTATGTGTTGAGCTGTAAAAATATGTTAGCAAAATAAATAAATTGAATCTGCAAAATAGAAATGCTCAGATTAATCTCGAATTTTATTTTTTTAACAGGAGACAAAAACCATAGAACTGCTCCTAGCATTACATAAAAAAATTTCCGAGGGCGTATGGTATCAGAATAGACTATTTCGTAATACATTCTTGGTGTGAGTGAAATCACACAATCCAAGCAAATCCAAGCAAATATACTCGCATTACATGTATGTCAAAATTTGGAAGTTTTTTTGTCATTTGAAGTACGAATATTAATGCTTGAAGCAGTGCTTTGGCTATATTTGTACAACCCATACATACGTAAAGCCATACTTAGCAATATGGAATAAGGTAAAAGTTAAAACATCTGACGCGCACCGCAAATTCCGGGTGGTAAAAAAACTGCTATTTCTACTTCGCAATTACAAAGTTGTGAGGCGAAAATGTTTTATCTTGTTTGGATGTGAATCAAAGGAATCCATAACATCAACCAATAGTTGTTGGGAAATCGACCTTTTAGACTTTACGGCTTTAGCAACGGAGCGTCAAGTTAGAGTACACAATGAGCGTAATGTAATGTTGAGGTAGTTACTAATGCAATTAAAAGAAAAAAGTAGGGACACAAACCCAAATTCCATAACACTGAAACGAAACGACGACAGAGGAGGACAAGTTGGAAGGTACATAATATTGGAATTATTTGAAAGGTCAGCTGAATACAATGATGGCATTTACCTTTTCTTTTGCTAATGGGGCATTGAACTTTTGACATTTTTTGTATTTAGATTAAGAATGTTATTGTAAACAAAAAATTGTTCTACACTACTGCCGAATTTTCAAGTTTTTTACTTTTAATTTATATTTCAATTACGACTACGACCCAAATTCAACCCAAAAGCATACCTTTTTCATGAGAGAATTAAGAAAAAATGACATGAGAAGAAAAGAGAGGCATATAGGGACGTATAGTCTTTTTTATGTTTGACTGATCTTTGAAAATCAGAAAACAATTAATTAAAAATATAAATGTTTATAATTTTACGATTGTGTAGAATAATTTTTTGCTTAGAATAATGTTGTCTATCGAAATTATTGAAACTTCAGTCCCCCATTGTCAATTATGAAGTGAAGCCATCCCCTGTCGTATGTCATTCACATTATATCCATTTCCTGTTTTTCGAATATAATATATGACATTCACAGTTGATTAACGGCGCGGCGCTACCGATTGTTGAAACTCAAACGCAAACTAAAATTGATGTTTTAGCATTTGTCCCTACGAATGTTATTTGGGCTTTGTTAGTATGTAATCTTTTTTTAGAATTTCTGCGTGACATTTCCCAGACCGATAGCTTAGACCGAAAGGCTAAATAAGTTTAGCCCAGTGGCGCTGAAAAAAAATCGCGAATGTTGGCGCTGAAAATTTAAGCGATGTGTTTAAGCTGGAAATGTAGATGCCTAGTGGCGCTCTAAGTCTTAATCAGGCCCTGATCATTCTGTTGGTTTTTTTTTAAAGTAGCCTCCACACTCCACAGTTTTGAGCAATACTTCGTATCGTCAACAGACGAAAATATCTATGAAGTGTTACGTTAAAACGACCTTAAACTTGAAAGATTTTAATCAATATATGATTATGCGAGAACCGTAATGACCACATGTCAAGATACAAATTTTGGCAAGAGGTGCCTACATCTTTTTGTCTGCCGAGAACATATATACCGAGATAAACAAAATGCTCTAGAGGGAAATTATTGTTCCAGGCAGGTAAAATAGTTTTCTGTGAGCTAATTATAGGGTTATAATGTGTTTATCGGTATTTGAGCATACAATTATTAAACGTAAAGCAACAGCTGAACATATCTAGCTGGTCGACAAAAACAATACCAATACCCTCTCTAGCAACCAAACTCTCTTTTGACGCAGTCAAAATACCACCTTATTTTGACATGTCTGACACTCAATTTTTTTGGTGATGGAGTCCGTGTTTGAAACAATCTGCGTTTTAAGAAATCTTTCCGCAGAAAATTTCTGACATATGGAGCAATAAAAAACCACAGTTTTCTGTACTACAAGTCCACTACAAGTCCACCCTATTGTAGACTAACTTGACTTAATAATCAAATCTCTGCAAAATGGACAAGATAATTTTGTAATCATCGAATGGCCGCCATACCCACAGACGTACATGAATGAACTTAAATCCAAATCATCGAAATTTCCAATGTAATTCGAGCTGAGCAAATCGAGGAATGGTGTAAGGTCTGTCGTAGTTGATTGCTTCACCGAATACTTTGACGAGTTTAACTCGTGTGGAAGTGAGGAAATCATTTTCTTTATTCGAAGATTTTGTTCAGATTCCGTGATCTGCCGAACTGTAACGTTATAGTGGCATCCACTTAAATCTCTATATCTGCCAAAACGTATCTCCAGATCATTGGTTTGTATTTAAGAAAAAAAATATTTAAAAAAATCTCTATGTCTGTGGTCATTCAAATATAAATTGGACGATGCCACTGGTGCTGGAATACGCTGCGTTGAATGTATATTTTGTTAGGCCACCTACATGTAGTTGTGTTTCGAGGTACATCCCAAATTCAAGCCAATCAACAAACTGCTTTAAAAAATTAACTTGGTAACATTCCGAAGATATTGGATGATTATCCTTGCGTTCAATTCCAGTCACTGGCGATCGATTGTTTACAATTGTGAATAAAGTTTGAATAATTTCCAAAAATTCTGCTGTGTCCAAACAATCAAGGGCTTTACGTGCGGCAATGGTGGTATGATGAATCAAATTTAAAACGAGAGGTACTCTCTGACGATCGAATCGACTGGAATACAGTGTTTTTGTGTTTAACTTCGGTGCAATTTTTATAATTTTGAATTTCTCCGAATTGTGCAAATCACCCAAGTCTTGAAATGATGCTTGCTGTATTATGGAGAAATTAGAAAATTTCGGATAGAAGAAGCTTTTTTCCTCATCATTTTTGTTCACCCAATTATTTCTAAAGTTTTTGAAAATATGAATTGTGTCGAAGATAAGCTGAATCAATCTTCCTACATGCTTAGGATTTTCGAAGCAATACGAGCCATCAGGAGACAATAATTTGAACACATTTTGGTTGACACGATTGTTATCGGTAACCACAACCAATACGATGAACCCTGAAAAAGATGAGAGAAATGTGTTTCAATTTTGAATTATATTGAGTTAATGTATTTTTGGGGTCTGTCTCATAGAGAGGGGATTGACAATACCTTTGTAACAACAACAATTCAAATGCAAGCTGCCACACTGCACACATGCGTTAACACACGTATGACTGTAGTAATCTCGTTGTTTAGAAGCACTGCTGCTGGTAAACTCAGTTGTTTAGAATATGTTTTGAGTGTATATTATACAACTAGAGTGTGTTTGCTGCTCAGCTGGTGAAGTTCAGCTGTTGCTGATTCTGCACAAGCTTTACGTTTAATAATTGTAGGTAAGTACTTAGCAATATATTGCTATAGTTTCTGTGAATAACCAAAAATTGTGTTAGCGTTACAGTTACCTATAGGAAATTTCGGTTGACCTGTACCTGCGTTTTTTTCAGTACTTTATTCTTTGCGCTTAATTTTTAGGTGTTATAACTTCCTAAGTAAAAAAAAAGTTCTCACAAATGTCATGTGTCGAGATTAGTTATTTTGTCAGTGCACCTGAAATGTCATAGGTGTGAAGTTGGTTCACAAAAAATTAGAGCGTAATCAGTAATTTTATGACGAAATGTAATAAAATTATGTGAAATTCTATTACATTTGAGCTTTAGTTTCCAAACAGCATTGTCATGTGACAGTATCGCCCATGTGCTTGTGACACCTTAACGAGATTCGTTTGTTGTGACCTAAATACTTTATTTAAGCAATAAGATCTACCTACGATTCTACTCGATTTGTATATTAGATTAGTTAGTAGCAACTCCTTGAACCACCAATTTAATGTTTATTAAAAAATGTAAAGTAGTAGTAGATTATGTCCTTATGTTACATCGTTGTTTTTTTTATTTGGCCAAGTGTGCCATCCCGAGCCTACTACCACGAACAATGTCCTATGATACTTATATTTCAAACCGATAGAATGTCAACTAATTCAACGAAATTGAAATAATAAAAAAAAATCAAGTTCCAAGAAATAAACGAAAACGTTTCCATTTCGATTATTTGCCATAAAATGTAAAGACGTTAAGATGATATTTTCTAAAAGTAAACTACGTTCCAACAATAATGAAATAATATCATAAGTACATACGTCATCCCTGCCATTGGTCTTGATTCTTATAACTTATACGTCTTCTAACGTCATTCGAAATACATAATACGATATTATGTGAAATGCAGCACGAAAGAAGATAGACATAAAATGTTATTTATTTTATTGAACCAAAACGAGCCAAAAGCCGGACCACTCGTTCTCCACTTACTATTTTTACAAGTAGAATGTGTGTGGGGGATCTATTTACTACAAGCAAACCAATATTTTTATGTCTCCATATGAAATGGGAATAATATTTTTCATTGTTGAAACGGGTGTTGGCGCTATATAAATGCGATACGATGTTCTCTATGTATACACACATCCTAATCCACTTTAACTTCCCAAGAGAAATAAAAAATGTTGCCTAGCGGAAAATTGCTGTAACTACCAAACACAAGAAATTATAAGATCAAAACAACTAAAAGTTTTATTTATGACACTTTTTGAACAAGTGTCTTGAGGTTGCAGGCGAAATATAGCCGTAAGTGGAGGAAATGTTCACATTTTTTTTTTGGTTCATTCTTGCTTACATTTACTCTCTTGAACGTTTTCTTTTGATTTATTCGATGTTTTTCTGTAACACCTGCTGTTGCTTTAATACACATATAATAATACCCTAAAACTTTGCAATAAAAGAGCAGCATTTTCAATTATTCAGTGAGCTAATTTCATAAATAAATCACTGAAAATATCAAGTGAGAGTATACCAGAAAGTAAACTAGTAGAGGTCCTTGTAGAACAAAAGTCATAAAAATAGTTCACTTTATAGTAGAATGGTGAGCTTTGGACCAGTGATTAATATTGGTAGCCTGAGTCCAAAAAGATTAACACACCTCAAAAAACCCCACCCCACACCCCAACACCCCTCACCAAAGATTTTAGTGTAAGGGTCCCTTCAATGAATTATTGTGAAGCGCCTGTCAATGCTAGACTGTCGATATGGGGCTTAAACGAAAGGTAAAGGTTCATACTTTTTTTTATATGACCAAACGCTTTTCAATTTTCCATTTTCCACAACAATTTTCCGAGTTTTCCATGAAAATCTATGAAATCTCAAATAAAAAGGGTGGTGAATAAGTTAAAAAAGTTTTTGTGCATACTTCCTTCTGCAATATGGTTCTTCAATGACTTCTTCGCTAATTTGACGAAAAAAAATTAAATAATGTGTCATAGACTTGGAGATAAGCTCAGTTTTCCACCGCCGGAAAATTTCATTGAAATACTTTTTTACATATAACTGATGAAATATGCGAGCTGTGTCATTGAATTTGCGAGATTATCATAGGATAGTTTATTGACGCATTTATTGAACTCTAGGAGAAGCCAATACACCATTAACCTCAAGTCACCCACCTCCCACTCTCCTATTATTGAACAAATTGTAGAAAAATTTTAAAATAGAGAGCAGACTATTTTTGAACTTACAAATTTACGCTGTAAATGTTTGGAATATTGCCTGCAATACCTTTTTCAAGTGGACAGTGGAAATAATTAAGAGTAAGTATGTAAGATACTACATTTTCAAATGAATATTTGATTACACTGCAAAAATGCTGCAGTGGCAGTTTCTGTCTAGGCCGATGCAATTCGACACCGTTGCATGCATGTTGTGTGGCTGTTCAACACCGGATGCGAATAGCCAAGCAACACAGTGCATGCTATTTGACACCGGTGACGAATAACCAGACAACACAGTGCATGCTATTTGCATCTGGTGTCGATTGGCCACGTAACACAGTAGATGCTAATTGACACTGGTGTCGATTAGCTAGGCAACACAGCTGATGCTATTCGACAACAACCTTTGAGACGCAGAAATAAATACCACATTATCTGGTTTAATTATTTTGATATCTTTTGTAAATGAAGCTTCTGGTAGCACTACTGCAATTTAGTGGCGGTGAGCCTAGCTCCCTTTCTATTCTCTTCAAGAATTAGGAAGTGTTTGCGTCTAAAAGATTCATATGTCGAGAGCTCACGTTTAATTTTTAAGTTTTTTAATTATAAGTATTAATAACATCCTCTTTATTTTATTTACAACTGACGTATTGGAACATTACCATTGAGAAGCTCGTTACTATCTGATTTGCTCTACAATCAAAAATAATCGTCTGATACCCATCGTAATAAAAGTATCTACATTTTCATAACAAAATACGTTAGATTATCTTGATTCTGGACACTCTGGTCACTCTCTCGCCAGTGGCTTTTGTGCCAGGCTTCGGCTGTTATGTTGGTTCAATGCAGAGAAACGTTACGTTCGGACAGGCTAGTTTTTGAAATATAAGACTGGACTAAATGTTACAGGCTGTGTCAATTTCAATGATAGGGACAATCTTGTCTTACCAGCTATCAATAGTGAAGACCTAAGCCGTCAGCCATCGCCTTAGGACTGCGAGGTATGCTTTTAAGGTCCTATAGATTAGCTAGTCATAGTATGACTGTCATACGTACCCATTTGCTCGCCTGGAGTAAGGCAATGGTTTTAGTTTGAGATGAGCTGTGGGTACTAGTGGTACACCAGATGTTTGGAGATGCGAGTAGATTATTTTGTTCATAGAAAGTTTGATGGAATCATCTCCATGGTTGGTTTTGTTTATTGGTCTGATGCGGCAAAATTTAAAAGAAAGTTGATTGTTCTACTTCGCTATAATCATCTCCAAGCATCTACCATTTTCAAAAGCAGTTAAGTCCACTGCCCATATAGACCGTGAGACAGAAAGGGACAACTATATTTCCTCTACCTACGTTAGAAGAGTTAAGAGAATGGTGGACTTTACTGCTTTTGATAAAACACTCTTCCTATAATCTCACTATCTAATGTCCAACGGATTCAAGATTTTTAGGATGACAGGGTAGTACAAAAGATCACAAGATCTGTGTGCATCGATCAAAAATGATTGGTAAATCTAACATATTGACTCATAAATGATATCAAAATAATTAAACCACATAATGTGGAATGTGAGTGATAATTGCTGAATGTGGGACATTTAAATCATTTTTACTACGTAGACAGAAACTGCCTCTGTAGCATTTTTGCAGTGTAATCGCACAACAATATTTATTTGAAAATGTAGTATCTTACCTTACATACTTACTCTTAATTATTTCCACTGTCCACTTGAAAAAGGTATTGCAGGCAATATTCCAAACATTTACAGCGTAAATTTGTAAGTTCAAAAATAGTCTGCTTTCTATTTTAAAATTTTTCTACAATTTGTTCAATAATAGGAGAGTGGGAGGTGGGTGACTTGAGGTTAATGGTGTATTGACTTCTCCTAGAGTTCAATAAATGCGTCAATAAACTATCCTATGATAATCTCGCAAATTCAATGACACAGCTCGCATATCTCATCAGTTATATGTAAAAAAGTATTTCAATGAAATTTTCCGGCGGTGGAAAACTGAGCTTATCTCCAAGTCTATGACACATTATTTAATTTTTTTTCGTCAAATTAGCGAAGAAGTCTTTGGATAACCATATTGCAGAAGGAAGTATGCACAAAAACTTTTTTAACTTATTCACCACCCTTTATATTTGAGATTTCATAGATTTTCATGGAAAGCTCGGAAAATTGATGTGGAAAATGAAAAATTGAAAAGCGTTTGGTCATATAAAAAAAGTATGAACCTTTACCTTTCGTTTAAGCCCCATATCGACAGTCTAGTATTGACAGGCGCATCACAATAATTCATTGAAGTGACCCTTACACTAAAATCTTTGGTGAGGGGTGTTGGGGTGTGGGGTGGGGTTTTTTGAGGGGTGTTGGGGTGTGGGGTGGGGTTTTTTGAGGGGTGTTAATCTTTTTGGACTCAGGCTACCAATATCAATCACTGGTCCAAAGCTCACCATTCTACTATAAAGTGAACTATTTTTATGCTAAGGACCTCTACTAAACGGTTAAATTTACTAGAATCGCTTTTGCTTATGGACAAAATGTACCTGTAACCAAACCATGCAACAACATTCATAAAATGAACTTTATTTAAAATATTTACAAGAAAATTTGTTCATCAAACAAGGGTATCTGAATAGAAATATTCCGGTATCTCGTACAATTAAATTCTGCGAATCGCGACTTAAATAACTTGATTTAAATAATTTCTGCCATTCATTCGGTAACTTCCTTCTTCCGTCTCGACTATGAATGATCTACTTGAGTTTGTACCGTTTTATAGGCGTCCAGCATATCACTAGTATAATGATAAATTATTGATTGTCGTCTCTGTTAAGCTTCTTTCTATCTGAGCATTTTCTACACATTGAAAAGATTTTCTGATTCATTAGTTTTCACTTACATTTTGTCATAAGAGAACGAACATTAATCAAAGCACATATCACTTATTTTTGTGACTGCTGATGATAACAGATTGATAATTTTGAATTGTTTGTTCATTTGATTCAATCTTCTGGTAAATATATCCGATATTCACCACAGGCCAAACAATGAAAAACGCTACATAATTCTCGATCCCATCGAAGCAAAATTTCTCGTATATTTTCAACCTAATAATATGGGGCAATTTACACAAAACTAGTCCGGAAAACGATATGGCTTTACACACTACTCGAATTTTGTCCCCTGTCTGTACTTATTTATTTATGCTATAGAATGCATCACTCTTGCGAGACTGCGCTTAACCTCGTATTGGCGAAGTGGAAAGAAATTGGTGAAAGAGGCGAAACAATTCTGGCGGTATTCCTTGATTTGAAAAGAGCGTTCGAGACAATCGACCGGAAAAGGTTACTGGAGAAGTTGAGAAAACTGGGTTGCTCTGAAAGTGTGATTAATTGGTTCGCCGGTTATCTGGAGGGAAGAAGTCAACAGACTAAAGTGAATGGATACACATCAGACCGAATGGCAAATAACCTGGGAGTTCCTCAAGGATCCGTACTGGGCGCCATTTTGTTCGTGCTATATGTGAATGATATGCCAAGCCAACTGCGCAGTGCTTTCATAAACTTATTTGCTGACGACACCTTAATTTATCTGCACGGGAATGACATTGATGCAATGCGAAATGATATGAACAGCGAGCTCGAGAGGGTTAACCAGTGGTTGAAGCTAAATAAGTTAAAGCTAAACGTGAGTAAGACGAAAGTTATGGTGCTCGGAAACTCATCTATGACTACACCGTTAAACTCTATATGGATGGACGGAGAAGTGTTGGGAATTGAACGTGAATTCAAGTACCTAGGTGTCATGCTTGACGAAAAATTAAGTTTCAAATCCCACGTAGATTACGTGTGCAAGAAAGTGGCAAAGAAAGTTGGAGTGCTGGCAAGATTGGCTAGGAATTTGACCATAGGTGCAAGAATATGCATTTACAAATCTGTAATTGCACCTCACTTCGACTATTGTGCGTCGATTCTTTATCTGAGCAACGAGTCATCATTCAATCGTATGCAGAAACTACAGAACAGAGCAATGCGGGCGATACTCCGCTGCAAGAAACTGACACCGATTGCGAGTATGTTGGAGGCACTGGACTTGTTAAGCGTCAGGCAAAGGGTTCACGAAACAACGATAAAATTCATACGCAAACTTAAAAATGGTCAGCTACCGCGATATCTCAGCGAAATGGTGACGTACAACCGCGATATTCACAATTATCCTACAAGGTCAAGGAACGACTTCAGGGTGGAATGCAAGAGGAGTGTAAAAAGTTGGAATTCAGTATTCAATAGGGGATTGATACAATACAATGCGTTACCGGGTGATGTAAAAAACACAAAGTGTGAACGGACGTTTAAGGATAAGTTGAGACAATTTGTGAAAGACAATTTTTGATTATTGATGTAATGTCTCAATGTTAGTGTATTTATGTAAAATTGTGAATTTTAATAGCTTTTGCTAAATAAATGTCGATTATTATTATTATTATTATTACTGTAATCTTGCTAGAAAAAACATTTCAAGTGAGTCAGACAAAAGTTAGTCTTCAAGTGAGCATTAGGTATGACCTAATTGAGCGCTAGTTTAATTGTAAGTATAGCACTCTAGCTCCTAGTATTAACACTAATTTTGGGAAATTTTCCACGTTTTATTAAATTTTCCGATATTTTCCTTATTTTCCCAAAAAAATTTTAAGAAAATGCAGAAAAATTACTGATTTACACTCAAATGTTAGATGTCTTTATGCTTAGTTTCCTCTTACCAAAAAAGTACTCCGTGTGATAGACATTATTGACTTTTTTCAATTTTTTCTTTATTTGACAGTTTGCTCTCTCACGGCTCTCTCACGGAGTACTTTTTGTTAAGTGCAATGGAAACTTTAGGCTGCGAGCGCATTTATACCGTGTAGCTCTCCGTTTACGTTTTAACAATGGAAAGTGGTAGGAGCTTCCACTGTTCACTCGTAAACGGAGTGCTAAACGGCGTAAGTGCGCTCGCAGCCTTAAGCTGCCAGCGGACTTACGCCGTTTAGCTATCCGTTTACGTTTTAACAATGGAAAGTGGGAGGAGCTTCCATTGTTCACTCGTAAACGGAGTGCTAAACGACGTAAGCCCGCTGACAGCTTTAGAGTCTATTTTACACATACGATACATGCATACATCATTGCATGTATTGTGGGTTTTAACTCACACAAGGAAAACCTGTCTACTGTCTCAGACAGGCTGTCTGAACGAAAGGAACTCAGAGTCGTCTATGATTTCATTATGCCTATACACACGAGACATTAAAAAGACCTAATTTATTTTGACAGATGCAGCAGTGAACGTGAGTACAATAGAACAATATCTAAGTGCATCCGACAGTAGCAACATATTCATTATTAAAACTACGACCACATCTTTGCAATGTCTTGTTAGTGCCGAGCATTAACCTTCACATTTTTTTTTTCTAGTGCTTGTAAGCTAGAGTGCTAATTCGAATGCGAAATTGCAGATAATTAATCTAATTGGAATAAATTTCCATAATAGCATCAATGCCGAGACAAAACGAAGTGTTTCTATTTTAATAATTTTCAATTAATCTTGCATGCATAATGCTTGTATGTAAAAAAAGGAATTATTCAAAAAGGATATAAAAGAATTTCGCATAATATAAAACCGCCTATGTCGCTGACAGATTTCCAGCTTAGTTTTCTATTCAAACAAAAGATAAATGAATGTGCGTATAAGGCGTAGTAATAAACGTTGGATAAAATGCTTAAGCCATTTAGAAATTTTTTGACGAAAAAAGAAAGTGAGGGAAAAAAAACTCCCCGATGCGTATACGTACGTACATAGGGTTGAGGTATACGTATATATGTGCTGCCTGGCAAGGTCATAATCACGCACACGAATTTAGCCTCTTTTTCTTATAGGTAAAAAGTACCATCTTTATAAAGTGAATGAATCTTATTTGAAAGAGACAAATGATCCTTTAGATATCTGACAATCAATTTACTTAAAAGGCTGACAAATACAAAGTACATTTTAATTTGGTTTTATGTACGCGTACGGGTATACTGATGGAATGAAAAGATATCGTGAGATATAACGGATTATGGGATTCAAATATCAGAAGCCTGCATTTCCCGTAAATAAAATATTACTCCGTCATAATATAATACCAAGAGTACCTAGTATGTAGTACCGAATCATGGGTGAGAGTACCTAATGTAATCTCGATTTTATCTTGATCGTGAACAATTCAAATGAAGAAATTGGATTTTACTAGATTTTTCGATCAAATGAGGAGTAACAGGCAAACATAGCTTGAGAGAAATTTTAGTATGAACTCAACTAGAACAGTTGTTTTATTGAACATATTATTGAAGCATCAACATTCGGCATATCGTGCCAATCGTCAGTCAAGTCATTCAACTTGATATGTTGATATGGGTACTGAACCGAAAGTTGCAAGTTCTATATGAACAATCTTCGGTAAAACTGGGACTAGTGAATTCTAACTGAAATGACGATCACTGCCATCTAACGTCATACTCCAAAGTTAATTCTATCTCAAATACCGAATACAATGTGCTTTACAAAATCTTTATAAATTCAGGAAGTGCTAGGCGCAGTTTTAACAACCGATAATGGAAGCCAGGCACTTTTTTTTTCGTTGAAATCGGTTCACGGAATCGGTGGTTGGAGCTCGTGGATTTAGAGTAAGTCGAGCTAGTCAGCTGTGGTTGAGTGTAAACAATTTTCATTATTTTTTGTTTATAATTCAACTTTTTCCACATACAATTTTCACTGACGTTAAAACATACAGTCCCTGATGAGTTCCCCAATGTGTTTGTCTTCACTTAACATTTCACGGGAATTGTAAAGATGAACTCCGAAGTTTTTGAATTTAGCGGAACGAAACGGTGTCTCTAGTTACTCTAGGGATAACGTTACTTGGAAAGACTTATTTTCGTCGTCGTTTTATCGCGTATTTGACTATGACAAAGAATTTGCCCTTATTGTCGTCTTTTAAAGTTTGTTTTAAAGTTGGGTCTTAGTAGTTAGATTCGCTCACTGAACCTTGCAATATTACGTAATATTACGTAATATTGCAAAGTTCAGTGACCGAATGTAGACAGTCGGACCAAACTTTTTTTTGTGTTCAGCAGCGCACTTTGGTGAACTTTTGTGAGTACTTTTTTTCGCAAACCAGAAAATTTTATCCCGCCGAATGGCTTCAGAAATCAAAGGTGCAGTTTGTAACTATGTAATGTGGAATGTAGATGTAATATTGCATTTCTTTAGTTATTTCTTGAGAGCTTGAAAAAGTGAACGAAAGTACGCCGTTTAGTCCAAAAAAGATTAGAACCATGTCTTCAGGATCGCCCCCAGGACAAAGTGAAAGACGTGGATTCTTAGTATCACATTTAGATTGATGGAGTTATTCTAGCGACTTAAAATTATATTTTAGTGGGTTCAATAGCCTGCTGTGATGAACTTTTGCATGTTCCCTAAAAATTCCTTGGAAGTGGAACTCTGGCTTTCAGTTAAAATTAGTGTGGTGAACTTGCAGGACAGTGGTGTGTTTATTCGATTTTTGTTAGCGATCAACTGTAATGTTTTTGTTTGGCAGAGTCCAAGTCAAAAATTATGTGTTGTATTCGCATTTTGCAGTATTAACTCGGCGCGGATTTGTTTCTTGAACTACTAGAAAATTTGGCGTGTAGGCTTACACCAATTTTGTAGTTGGAAATGTTCGGAATAAAAATGTCAACTTATATGAGAAATTTTAATTCTTTTGAAGAATGTGCTGTGACACGGCTTAATTGTACCGTATTGAATCTTATGCGTTTTTATTGCCTTTTCCCGCGTCTTCCTCAGATTGCGTAAATTGTTTTGAAGCTGTTTCAAAATGTGTACTGATGTTACATGAATTATCTATGTATAGATTATAGATTATTATTTACGGGAGTAAATTGCATAACATGTAAGTTCTATCAAAAAGGAGCGAAACCAATAGTTTTCTCTGATCTGTCGCATTTTGTGTAAATAACAAGGAAAATTGTGGCAATTTGGCTAGTCCATAAATAAGGAAAATTGTGGCAATTTGGCTAGTCCATAAATAAGAAAATTTATAACGGATTTAACATTGGAATTGTTGTGTACGTAGAGTAATGAAATTCAATTACTTTCTAAAATAAAAATACATTTAATGACTCGGTGTTTGATTACATAAGTTCAGTCAGATAATTTTTGACTAAATTTATTTGATATACGATGCAATGCCGATGCATTGTTAAATTCATTTGATACGAGATACCCCAAGTGTGTGTACGTATCCAACAAGAATCACCCGTATACACTCCCGTTTTCTTTTTCAAGAGATGAAACATGGATTGATTGAGATTTTAATGTCAATTTATTGCAATCGATTTCAGGTTCAATGAGGCAATGAAATTTGAGTTCGTCACGGGCAAAATTTCAATCGGACAATCTGCTGAATGTGATATCTGTCGCCCAAAATAACTTGCGTTGCTCAAAAACTGGATGTGGATAGAATAAGTGGAATTCGGTTCCAAAACAATATCTTCTCGCAATGCATAGCCATGGTCGAATGGAAAGAACTCAGTGTGAAGAAAACGTTTTTTGTTATCGTCTGTAAGAATTTTGGCCACGCTTACAAAATATCCTTCTTCTCCACCATCGGAACCAAATCCCGAACATTGACTCATTGTGAAAGCGTTCAGCAGCATTCGCTTCTTTGGAATGAATTGGAGCTCCGTCTGCGATCCTTCTTTCACTTCGACTCTGATATCCGTTTGTTTTGAAATTTCGTATTCTGACTTGCGACCAACACTTGGTATTGTACACCTTGCTGAAATTATGGAAACAACTCGTTGCAGCTCTTGTGCTGTAAATAAGTCACCGAACTTTTCAACACATTCTGTAAGGTGGTAGCTTGTCATTGAACTGAACTCAATTTGCTGAAAACAATCGCCCAATTGATCGCGAACATTTTGCATAACCGATCCATCGATGTTTGCCCGTTTGCAATTTGCTTGCGCCCATTGTATGCAACCATCAAAAACGGATTTCGATTGTTCGATGCGTACAACTGGTATTTGAATTATTTGTTTCAGAAAATCGCGATTGATGTCTGTAAAATATTCCGAACAAAGAACTGTCCCATTGGCTGCGATGAGAGTTTCCATTTTTTTCTTCAATTCAGCCAACTCGAACCGAATGGATTGTTCATATGCGATGAGTATGCCTTTTGGTTCAGTTTGTTGCATCAGAAATTCGCAGCATTCAGCAAAATACGAATCCAGGAGATATTTTTTGGCCAAATACATCAGTTCATCGATGAATTCCAAACTGAACTGCATATCATTGACATAAAAATAGTGAAGAAATTGTCGGAAACCGTTTGGTGTTGCATCGGCTATCACAACCTCGTCACCCTCACAAAGCGTACCGTAGAACATCTTCTCAAACACATTGGTAGATCCGGCCAGAAGGATTTTGTGAGCTGGAATACGTTCGTTCATCTCATTCTTCCCACAGATGAAAAACACGTCAGCCGTTTCTGCTTTCAAATAATGATTTTGTACATTGAACGGACTGTCTCGAAATAAGCCGGATAGCGACATTTTGTTGTTTTTCAAACTGTGAAAAATTACGATTTTCAGATTTTTCTTAGACAATAGTCGACGACTTTGGATGGTGAATATATAGCTGGACACTGGACACTTACATGTTATTCGATGGAAACTTTATTTTATTTGTTGTTGTTGAGAAAATGCAACTACTACCTCGTGGAACTCGTATAGCAAATGTTTGACAAAGTTTACAGGTGACATTTTTGACAGTCCTCTCACAAGTCTATCATGCCCGCACAATAGTAAAAGGTCGTGACGCAAGTCCTCCTATCAAAAAAAAACTTTAGTGGCACGGCAGAGTAAAGTAACACAGGCCGTAGCATGGGCTTAAATAAGGTATTAGGTATGAAGTGTTTTCTGATCGACCAGTAGCTTAATTCATGTGGTTAACTTCGAAGATTGGACTATGAATCTATTCTTAAAACAATTTTTCTTTTGGTTATCAAAGAAAATATTTGAGGAAGTGTGGACGAGTTCTCGCACGAGTTTCATTTATTTAAGAGGTAGGCAAGAAATACTGAAATACGCTACCTTTTCAGCGTTTTTTAGTAGACAATATAAGATACTCATATTAGGACTCCTAAATTTTAGTAGTAAAACAGCGTTCGCTGAACCTTCAACACTTTGTTTCTTCAGAAAATTAAATTAAATTTGAGGAAAATAAAGCATGAATCGGCTGGTGTTTTCTAAACACGGTTTCCCAGTAAAACCCCGTAGATAATAGAGCGTATTGTGCTGTCCATATATATGAACGACGGTTATTCCCTTGACTGTAAGTCATGGGTTTTACAAAAACAAATACACCGTACGTAACACGTTCACTATGATTAAAAATGTATGGAAATGTGATGAAAAAACGTTAAATGTTAAAATTTTGTGCCCTTTGTTAACACGATAACTTGAGTAAATCTCAACCGATTTTAAAAAACTCTTTTTTATTCGACGAAGTATTGAAATCCTCAGATCAAGTTCGAAAATGGGTATTATCGGTTCAACCATCTGGGAGTAGTTCTCAGAAGAAGCGTTTTCTGCTCTTTGTTAACACGAAAACTGGAGCAAAGTTCAACAGATTTTCAAAAACTTTTTTTTTATTTGATGAAGTGTTGAAATTCTCAGGTCTAGTTCGAAAATGGGTGGTATCGGTTCAAACATTTGGTAGTAGTTCTCAGAAGAAGCCTTTTATATTGGTCTAACGATATAGCTGCTGTTGCTAAACGAATTTTTTGATCTATTTCAATAAGTCTTTCTTGATATTTTATTTTGTCTTGTTAACAAAAGCGAATAAACCACAAAAAAATAATGAGTGTGAAGTTTGCGGCCAGAGCGAAGCGAGGGTCGCAATTCACACGTGTTTAATTTTTATTGAAGGCATTCATCATTTTATAGACAATAACGGTCTAATATGAGCATAAAACCAGGCCAGTAACGAAAATGAAGTTGTGAATCAAAAATTAGTATCGTTTTATAACTATGTAAAACAAAACAGAATTAAATTATTAATGAGAGATTTAGACAGTCAAGGGATCTGACCCACCCAACAGGTGGGACCTAGTTATGTTGGAGTGATTGTTAACAAAATTCGTAGAAACTTCTGTTTATCAGAATTCTCTTTTCTTTTCCTTCATTTATAAAGATAACACTGCTTATATTGCACTTTTGTACTCAGGATACATTTTTTTTCTATACTTTTGTACGGAGTTGCTATGTGAAGATTAGCATGCTCATAGGGTAGTTTACCAATGGAAGTAAAAGAAATGCACAATTAATGATGTAACAAAAAGACATCGGTTTTTCGTCTGACTATTATTTGGTGATCTTAAAAACATTTAAAACTAATGAGAAAAAAAGTCTGGAATTATTGAAAGATTAAGTCAGTCAAGGGACCTGACCCACCCAAGAGGTGTGGCCTAGTTTGCCTTGTTACCACTTGAGTAACTTGTAAACTACTTGACAGTTAACTGGTAACAGTTGCTGGATCTGCTACCCATAACTTCCTCGATCACTTTCTTTCATTTTACATACTAGCTTCCATTCGATATTGACTGGTGATATAACTTCTGTCCAACCGAAAACATTGGTTTTTTGCTCGAATGAAAACATGTTATTTTCCTTTAAATGGATTTTACAAAACATTTAATGCAAAATGGTACTTGAATGTATCCACATAAATTCGGTAATGCAATTGCATTGGAAGCCTCGGAGACAAATCTAGAACAACTCGACACAACACTCGTATACATTAAACAAAAAAAAAATATTTGAAAATAAGTATAACAAGAAATAAAAACGATATGAATTCTTAAAGAAATGAAAATAAAAATAAAAAACGAAAGAAAGAAAAACGTTTCTGAAACATAAATGTTTAATATTACATTTACCCGAATAGAAACACGAATATAAAATATCTCATCTCTTTGAAGTCCGTTTTCGTGCGGTTTTTATCATATTCAGAAATATTAAAAGATGTATACTCGGTAGAGATCTATTATTCATGACTATAACACAATATTAAATCTTCTAGAAAACAAAATGCTCGGGAACATATTATTTATTTCCTCATTTTTTTTGTCTATGTTGAGGAAACCACGATGAAAAGCACATATTTTTCGGGATACACAAATTGTACATGTTTGAAAAATGAGAACGGAGATAAGTTTTTCATTTTGAATCTAAATTTTATTTAGAATATCTAGTGCCGAAATATTTACTGAACGATGATTTTGCGGGACACATTGCTGGCAGTCATTTAAAACTTCATTTTCGACTTAATCGCTCTGGGTTTCATCTCTATTCCATTATTTCTGTACAAAACATACTTAAAGATGCATCGCATACGAATGGATATATTTATGAATATTCTACAAGGACGATATTTCTCGTATAATAACAGAATGAATTTTCATTATGAACTATGAAACGAAAGCTTTTTTGCGTTATTAAATTTCAAATGTTTTCTTCTTCTTTTTTTGAGAATTATGCCTGCAGTTATTTATTTTCATTTAAGTGCAAGCTTTCGTTTATCGGTTGAAATTTATTTTATTCAAATTTATTTTTTATTGTCAATTACATTTTGTACGTATGGCAGATATAATATAAAAGAAACATATCGCTTCAAGGATTAGTTAAGTTGCATAAGTTGACAGCTATGGACCGAGAGCCTGTATACACGTCAGGTCCCTCATTTATAGTTACAAGGGCACACATTCAAATCTACCAAACCATTTTTGACGACTTTTTTTAGCTAATGGTCGATGATAGGTCTAATCTATGTTTCAGGCAGCTGACGCGATAGAGACAACAAATATTGTCAAAATGTAGATATTGAATACACTCAGATTGAAATTTAAATGTAAAAGGCCTGGCTTGCCTGACAAGCTGAAAATTTAACTTGAGTAAACGACTGACCAATAGTAAAAAAAAATGAATTCTGACGTCTACTGCTTCACTAGTAATTTACTAGGCCCATTTTCGTTAAGGCCATGTAAACATTTGCGACAGTAAAACACCTTTACCTGGCTTGAAGCAAAATAAACATTTTTTGAGTATTGTTTTGGATAGATTTCCATACGTTGGGGGGTGGCCTTAAAAGAGACTGATATGCACACAGGCTCTCCGGCTACGAGAGACTTCCATGAATTCGTAAAAGTATAATATTTAAAGGCATAGCCGTTACCTCCATTTTTATTTCCATGCCATGATGCGCATTTAATCGGTACTAAATTATCACTTCCTTCACATTAAGCTCGAAATATATTTTTAATTGATCTACAGGGAGATGGGTTGTATTAACATCGATCATAATTTTTATATGCTGAAACATGGATTAGTCGAAGAATTATGTTTCGGTTGGAAAATGTTGAACACCTGCTGCAAATGCCATTACTGACGTATATATAACGTATAAAATGATCGCCAAAAAACAAAATAACTTTCGTGTCTATTATATCCCCAACTATCAACCCAGATAATCGGATGTTTAACATTCATCTGGTTGGTCAACTATAATATCGTTAGAGTCTCACATCTTCTCAAAGTCCCAGTGTATAACGTTTGTGTAACTTTATGACGTTATATATATGAAACAAATTGATTTCAGAATTAACTAGTTCAAAGGGTTAATAGTATTCATACATATGGCTATGTTATGTACCATATTGAATTTTGAATGTTGCGTCATGCAATGTCGACATGGAGTTCGAGGGTCAATTATAAAATATGCATATTTGATTGTTTAGAACTCTGTAGTGCCCGTTCTATACGTGTGCAACGTATATATATTATATACCTTGTGCATGTTACAAAAATGGCACTGAAATTTTTAGCATAATATTTTGTGCATTGAAATGTTTACGAAATAGTCGTAAATAATGTCATGCGATTATGATCTAAAAAATATTGAATTTTTCTAGCAAGCAGAGCAGACAAATGTGTGAGTGGAAACTACAGTAAATAGGTTGCCGGTGGCGATAAGGGAACCGAAAACTGTTTATTTTCCGCTATATTTTAAAGAACTATCTTCAATATAGGAAAATATTTGTCCATTTCAAACTTTCAGCTTACTGTCATTTCGGTGTACATCTGCAAGAAAAACGGCTAATCATTTGTTGTATAGACATCAGCGACATGCACAAACAATAACCTTTTAATACGGTCTTTTCTTATAGAAAAACGAATCATTTAACAAATGAAGTAAAAGAGTTTGATACTAAAAGCGATACTAAATTCGTTCGTCCACATTTTTTAAAACCAAAAGAAACGGATAGATTGAAGGGTTGTGGAAATTAGTACATCAATGAACTGAGCTAAGTTCTAGGGGATCACATAAAAAAATGAAATTTCTTGTAAAATGTCTCCTTAAAAAAGATGAACTTTGCGATATTTTAAACGAAAGAAGCAAGAGCTTTGCTAGGGTCAATTTTTGGACAAATTTATTTGTTTTTTAATATTTGCTAAGATTTTCAAAAATTCGTTAAGATTCTACAAAATTCGCAAAGATTTTCGAAAATTCGCTCAGATTTTCCAAAGTACGAGTCCACTAAAATTCTCGTGAAATGTATTCGGTATAACCCTGCATGACGCGGAAAAACAATGGGAATGAATACGACGTTATATTCATGTTGAATACCGAAACAACCAACCACACTTTTCAGTTACACATATTTACATACCACAGACCGTTTATACTCGTTATTACATACATTCCAAAGTCAGTTCCATAATTTTTATTACAAAATATTTAGGAATTTGATGGAATTTGTAAGATTAAAATTATTTGAATTGGTCCTGCTATTGACGAATAGAGAGTTTATTCTGAAGAAACCAAACATTTGACAATAACACGTTTGGTGAATTTCGTTGCCACAACGTTATACGCATGAAAACAGTCGATATATAAATATATGATTGACAACTCTGGGGTTCTGGGACTGGGAATAAATTGTGTTTTTAAATAATTAACATTAAGAACAAATATATTTTCTCTCGCACTGATTAGATTATACATTCAATTATAATGTAAATTTGTTACCATTTTCCATTTTCACTACTGCACCATTTTCTATTGTTATTTAATTATTGTGGCAATTAATTTTCGCCTCTTCCTCGGGTAAATAAAATTTTATGTTTAAAGCCATGTCTCCCAGATTGAATTCATAAACATCTCACGAAATTTCGTTTTCAGAAGGGAGCAAAAAGACTTTGTGTCATGAATTAAAATTTTGTTGTTTTCCGAAAACTGGAAACTTTTGAATGCTACAACGTTTCTGTGTGTATAATAATACACTGAGTGTTTAATTTGAAAATGTAAAATGTCTTCTTTTTACTATGAATGTAAAAGTGTGTGTATACACACAAAACACAGCTGAATTGTTATTCAAATATTAAGTTATGGAATTGTTTTGCGAGTGCATAGCAGTGGAAATTTTATTGTTATTCCAAGTTGTATACAAAGGGAAATTGATTTTAAATGTAAATTAATTGCTCACAGGGGTGTTTGGTTTACAATTGCTTGCTAAAACTTATCACGAATTGATGGAAAAGCAGAAACATAATTTGTAACCAATTGAAATTTTATAACATCTCAATTGCTTCGTTAGTTGGACTGCATTTCAGTAGCCAATGGTTACATACCATTACCTTACATGGTCTTCACATCTACATTAGTTGACACGATCGATGATTTTGACCAAGAAATAAAATTTAAAAAAAAAATCATTTTGCGCAATTGACTGGCTCAAACTTTTACAAGCGCTCAACGGGTAACCGTAACTTCAGTGTTGATGTTTAATCGTGTACTTAAGTAACCTCATATACTTGGCTATACAGTGTTTAAGGAGAGCGATTTTTGACCACTTTGTTTAAACTGGTCTCGGGGTCACACGTCAAAATGAGAGAAATCACATACAACTCTCAATTTATTTTTCATTGATGAATATTTGACAGCTGACCCCGAGACCAATTAAATTTAACTGGTTTTCGCTCTCCTTAAACACTGTATATAAAACAACACTGTAAAGGTTATCGGTAATTGTTGATGTCTTGACACTAACATTGTTTCTAAACCTCGTTACGGCGACATCGGTAGACAATCTAGAATTGAAGCTCTAAACCCAACAGTCAGAGGTAGTGAAATTTCAGTCCACACATAACGACGGATAAAATGTTTTGAGTGCTTGTGTGGATCAGCTGAAAAACAGCTGTAGCAAATTCATGCCGAAATTTCATTGCCTCTAACTGTACTGACATTAAACAATTTATTACTCGATTTCACAAATTCCGTTGATTTTTTGTCACAAAATGGTAAAATATCCAGAGGGATTCTTTTGAAAAACAGCCTACCGAAATCGGACGCATTTTCCAGTGGACTTTTTTATATGTGCCTAGAAAGGACTTCGACCCTAGAACCCAAAACCACTTTCAAAAAAATTCTTCGAAGCTTTTGTGACTGGTGAAAGGTGATCAAAAACCGAAAACTTGCACTTTTCTTACCAAAATTTCTCCGGGTACACGAGCCGTACATGGTCGTGTGGGGTGTCAATAGAAAGATAATCACATGTACTATTGAGCCAAATAGAGACTCATTGGTTTTAAAATTAATCCACACTGAAATATGTGCAGTTGAAGTTTTCAACCGAAAACTTGCACTTTTCTTACCAATATTTCTCCAGTTACACGAGCCGTACATGGTGGTGTGGGGTATCATTTGAAAGGTAATTTTATGTGCTTTTGGGCCAAATAGGGTCTTATGGGGGTTTGAAAGCATCTACGATGAAATATGAGAAGTTGATCCAAACCCCATAAGACCCTATTTGGCCCAAAAGCACATAAAATTACCTTTCAAATGATACCCCACACCACCATGTACGGCTCGTGTAACTAGAGAAGTATTGGTAAGAAAAGTGCAACTTTTCGGTTGAAAACTTCAACTGCACATATTTCAGTGTGGATTAATTTTAAAGCCAATGAGTCTCTATTTGGCTCAATAGTACATGTGATTACCTTTCTAATGACACCCCACACGACCATGTACGGCTCGTGTACCCGGAGAAATTTTGGTAAGAAAAGTGCAAGTTTTCGGTTTTTGATCACCTTTCACCAGTCACAAAAGCTTCGAAGAATTTTTTTGAAAGTGGTTTTGGGTTCTAGGGTCGAAGTCCTTTCTAGACACATATAAAAAAGTCCACTGGAAAATGCGTCCGATTTCGGTAGGCTGTTTTTGAAAAGAATCCCTCCCAAAGTTTTGAAATGGACAGAAAGGAAAGTGAAATTCGACATGTTAGCTGATTTGGGAGTTGTTGTGGTTTGTAATTGATTCCAAAAGAATTTAGTTGAACAAATGAATATCTAGATTTTTATTTTCTGCATTTTTGTTATCCACGCGCTCGCAACAACAATGAAATACTAAAATAAAAATCTAGATTTTCATGTTATACACCAATTTTTTGTGGAATCCCTTAGAAACCACAATAACTCCCACATCAGAAAACATGTCGAATTTAACTTTTCCGTGTAGAAAACGTGAATCTAAATCAGTTATAGACAGTAATAGTGGTCAGCTGCAGAAAGTACTCTATTTTACATGAAACTATTTTTACAGTGGTTTACATTTGTGTGACACACTGTCAAGTTTCAGTACCTTATATAGTAATACTCATGCTTGAAGTGAGTTGGTCGACAACAAAATTCCAAATAAACTAAAGACACAGGATAAGATTTTTCTTTTTGTGGGTTTCGTTTATTTCATTCGTTTTATTTCACATGTATGTGACCTCATACCAGTAGTAGCGTTCTTTTTCCACTCTTCCAATCTACACGTACATGTGAGTGAAACGACTCTCTTTTGAGATTGCTGACAACATTCGAAACAGATAAAACTGTAGATATGAAGAACAAGGCTACAATCTATCGACAACAATAATATTACGGAATCGAGCACTACATTGATAAACTGCAAGTTACTGCAGGATGTAGGAAAATGGCTCGCAACATTTTGATATGTTTGATTTTGTGTAGTTTTAACTTCCGTTCGCCGTTAGCAACAATAAAAACCGAAAACCTAATATTTCACAGCGGAAATTGTTTCAAATCACTTACGGTGGACGAATATAATATATACTTTCATGGACTTCATTTATGCATATTATATTTGGTCCGTTTCTCCCTCGACCACTTTATGTAATATTATGTCGTAAATAATTGTACCGAGATTTTATTTGTTCAGTTTTACCTTAATGCTCTGTACATTCAACAGCAAAGACGAGAACTGAATTACAGCTGTAAACTAGGTTACATTCTTGCTACAGTATGTACTGCGTCACACTTTAACATTCAACTTAATCATTAAAAATATGAAACAGAGAGCAACATCAAGACATTTTTTACACTCGGTAATTTTCAGTGAATTAAAATCGTTTCCAGCTAAAAGTTATCATATACGTGGCTCCTATAAAGTCGCTAGTTTTGTGAATAAAATTCTCGTCCGTTCATCGTTCATCAAAAATGTTTAAAGTGTTCGCTGCAAGATTTGAGCTCATTATTTGCGAGAAGAACTCATTAAAATTGCAAACACTATGCAACACTTTTTCTAAATTTGTCTCATCAAGTCGATGTGGTGTGTGTTGTCACTCCTAATTAGCAAATATATTTTTCGACTGCATACCATATAGCAAGGAGTCGTCAAACAAACATGCACGTCTATATGTATTCCAGAAAGATCTACAGTCAACCAGAGCAAATATATATCCAACACTGTCTACATATCCTGTGTAGAATATCATCACATCATTTTGATGTAGTTTGTGCACATACTGGGTATTTATATTACTCTTTATAGCCATGGATGGATGAGGAGCTGAACCCGAAAGTCATATTCCATATTTGAAGGTCTCGCACTTTTTGCAGTTAAATTGTAATGTTTTATGGTCATCTATGACCTCTAAAAAAAGCAGTGGGGTTGGTGTGCAAAGGAAAACGAAAACGGAATAAATTAATCCATTCTTACTGGGTATACGTCGATTGCGGGCATTCAGTCTACCGCACACTTCTATTTACCCGGTATACCCGAATGTTCCCCATTTTAGTAAAATATAAGCTCAAACAAAGCATCGATTTGTGGGGATTGGTGCAGTTTTTCGTAATTGACATGGCCAATTATAAGATTTGCCGGATTTCCTACACAGTTGTCCATGTTATATATGTGAGTAGAATTGTTGTTGAGTTTTGAATAGCCAGAGCCTCTTCGAAAACGTTTCAAATATCTATTATACATGTACTGATGTGTGTCGTGTATATATTTTTCGTGTGTGCACTCACAGAAAACTGTACGAATACGTTCTGTTTCAAAATGAAACGAATTATGTAGGTTGAGCTGACACGTTCTGCATGTAAAGTAGATGTGGATGCAGCTGGATTTTCGTCGAATTTTTTTTTCTTCTGTGGTAAAAACGACAAGAGAAACGTTGTATATTGCAAATATATCTAGTGTATAAGTTATTTCGTTCATTCATACAGATTATCATTAACACTAATTGGTTCGATAGGTCGAATGTGCATTTTGCAATTATTTTGCATTCGCTTTGATTTTGATAGAAGTTTTTAAAACATCAGCATTCGTCATTTTTCTTAGTTGTTCTCGTCGTTTAAAAACTTTCCACACAGTACAAAAACGACAGTTGTTCTCTGATTATTCCATTGGGGGTAGAAAAACTGTACCTAGAATCCAAATCACCAAAACCAAAATTCAATTTTAAAGAAGAAAACCCGTTTACCGTAAACCAATTCTTTAGTTCGACGAATAGTCGGCACGAGCTTCCTACTGTTGAGCTTCTTTATGAAGTAGCAAGTGACGACTTTCACGACTGTTTAAATCAATCAGAGCTACAGTTAAAATCAAACCAAAGTGTATCAGTTTGCTTTAGCTGGACCACTTATACAGTTGGTACTTTACTACTTTGCAGTCTCACACTCACGCGTCTGAACATAACAAAAAAAATCATTTAATTCGGAGTCCGAATTTCGGATCTAAGTTTTTGGAAATCCAACCTATTTTACGACACTTGAAGATGTGTCTGAAATAGAACTATCTACTGTAAAGTAAAAATGATGTTGACATTCTCAGGTCATGTATTGCATTTATTGACGTCCCAATTCCTAGAAAGTGAGCACCGTTACCATACCGCCAATTACGTTTCTTGAGTTAAATACTTAAGCGGCTTACTGCAACTGAACTAACTAATCATTGCCAGTGTAGCCTTACAGAAAACTAAACCGAACGTAATTAATAATTGAGCGGATAGAATGTACCGTTCATTATTTTGATGTTGAAATTAATTTTCAAAACAGATAGAGTACATCCTTTAAACTACAAGAGTTTCTTGGATGTAACAAGTGTTGCTGTAACATATTCAGATGCAGTTGATAAAACCACAATGACAGAATTTAAACCGTAAATTAATTACATTGTGCAATTAGCTTTTGAGTTGACTTCTGCGGAATACGAAAACAATATTGTTTTGAATTGGCTGCATGAAAGTTATATTTTGTTAAGCTATGACTCTAACGTATATATGAGACAACGGTAAATAAATAATTAATTTTAATTATTTAAAGACTGGTTCGTACTCATGAGTGTAACAAGCGTGGAACAGTTAAAATGAAAGTTTCCATTTCAAATTGTTAACCTTTTACAGACGGCAAGCATATCAAATAGTTATTTTTTCATGCTTGCTAAGGGAAGCTAATGCTAATGTAAAAATGTCGATTTTAGGAGCCGATAGTAAACTTTCGGCTTGCAAAATTGACATTTTTTTTACGACAGTGTACCGAAATGCTAAAAATTACACTGTTAAAAAGTGACTAGTTTAGTGCTAGTACAGTTGTACTCTACATTGTCGTTCTTTCACGATACCACATTTCTCAGCAGTTCAGTAACAATTACCAAAAATATAATACAGGGAATTTCGCAACAAAAAAAAACCGAAAGAAAACATTCACTGGAGTGTAACATAATTAAACTTGTTTGTAGCAGAGACGAGATCAAGTATATCAAAAAAGCTCTTCGAACAATTTCAAAATGCTCAACATATTATATTAAAAGCGAGAACCACATAAAACAGTCAGAAGCAAAAACAACGTCCAGTTAAAGTAACCGAAACGAATTTTTATTGCTCTCTTTAAATCTACAAATAAATCATTTTTATTCACCCTTAACTGCAAGTTCATTACATTCACAATATAAACCATGATAATTTCCTTAAATTGCCTGACCTTTTGCCCTTAGAACCAAAAAAACATTTTTCGTAGATGAATTCCAATCTCTCTTGTTCTACTTGATTCCCATAAAGTACAGTTGGTTTGTTGGTTTTCGCTTTTCGCTCAAAACGTATTCAACGTATTATGGAGTCGTTTTATATGTATACGTATATATGAAGGGTAGTGGATGGATAGAAGACTTTAGTCTCTGGCAGCGTAGGTATAAAACGAGCATCTGCTGCTACATTATGTGAAGTTTAAAGTTATGAGCACTACATAAGAAGAAAATGTTAGCGCGAAATAACGTAACAGTTGGTGCGATATCAAATGAATTGTTTTAGTTATGTGTGAAAATGGCTAAAAATTTGGAATGGCGAAATGTGAGGAAGTATTGTAAAATCGTTTAAGGTATTTAACGAGTCATCTTTGATGAAATGTAAATGAAAATGTCTAATTAATTAATTATCTGTTAATGAGGAAAGAAAGCCTATGAAGGTGCAAATGAATTAGAAGTTCATTGTGTAAACTATAATTAGTCAAAGTTAGAACATAGGGACACTGAACTACCATCTTCTTTTGAGATATGTTTTTGATTGGAGAACAGCGATGAATTATTTCCTCAACTAGCGACTTTAGAGGAGTTTACAGTCCGAGACGAAGAATGCAACCGAATTGTATAGAAAATTTATGCTACCAGAACTGTGAAATGGTATCTTGGTTCGAGATGGACTGTTTACCACATCGAGGCACTATGTGTTTAGTAGTCACCCGAGGTCTAATAAATCATTTCTTATGTGTCCGGTGTAAATACCGTTATTTTCTCCACTCGAAAGGCAGTGAAAAAAATGATATTTTGTTGATGCTTCGTCCGATGACAGTTCGGAGGAAAAAATGTCTATTTTCTCACATCTTGTTTTGACTGGGGAGAAAATAGACATTTTCATCCCCGAACGGTCGTCTTTATTTTTGTTTAGACAAATGACGTAACAAATATGTTTTTTTTTGGAGAAAACGGTTAATCACACTTTGTACATACGAAAAACTCAAAAAAAATTGGGAATTCTATCTCGAGCTCATGTTTTTTTCAGGTTAAATCCAAAAGATGTAGTTTACGTTCCTGCACAAAGTTTCACTCAGAAAATGTAAAAGTCACTCTACTATGTCGACATTGATGTCATCGAAACTGTGATGTTTATCATGGTCGCTGTATTCGTATTTTTACGCAACATAGCACTGCTTCCAGCATTAACACTTTTGTGTGAAATTTCAAAAAAAAAAATTATAAATTTTGAGATATGTATGCGTGTACGTGTACACTTGAAGGTTGTGTGTGATTTAACTCACACGAAAAAATCATGACTTACGTCTCTACAAAATAAATGCAGAACCTATTGTCATACCATCAGCCTCCACATATTTTCTATCGTTATGCCAGAAACAGTGCTATAAAGTTTTCCATTTTTAATCAAGGCTTTCCACAATGATATAACATCACTACCATGACCGTTAGCATTTCCCTGTATCACCGCACACGTTAATTTTCCTATGTGGTGAATATAAGAGCTTCCAAGCTTCTAAATATACAATAGGAAGGATGCTTCGCAAATAATTTATCTTCTCAAGTCAAAACTAATTTTCTAATTATAATAATAATCAAAATCAAAATTTGCGATTCATTATGCGTACTCACATGTCTAACTTCCATTCATCAAATCAGTCCATTTTTAGCCCTCTCCATTAAAAAGCTTTCTCTATTCCATTTAGCCTTACGTGTTATTTTAATAAATCAGAAAAAAAAGTTGACATTTTAAATAATGTTGGAACGTATGTGTGTTTAAATTGTCGACATATCGGTAATCCACCCTCCATTAGACTGAACATTTTGACTGTAAATCGTTTGTCTTCATTAAATGTGCTACACATTAATTTGATATTTAAAATAACTTTCAACTTTCGCATTAACGCACATTCGACTTGATGTACAAGCACATTATGGATTACGTAAATGTTAATTAATGTACATGTCGTATACGAAACATTTTATTTTCATTTTATTAGCAACTCTAATCATCTGCATTTTTGGAGGGAGGAAGTGATTCGAATACGTTTTTTTCGAAGACGACGATGACTCTGGAAGCATTACGACATGAACGGTGGAGAAGGATTATGGTGTCAGTTCTCTTTTCTCAATTCTACCTGACAGGAAACGGTTCGCCATTTTTCGAAAGATGTCGCTGTCAAGAGAAAAATAATTAATTTTAATTTTTTACTCGGCTGATTTTAGTCAAATAAAATGCCATCGTATAGTACATGAACTCAGAACTCTAGAACAGTAGTTAGTTTTTAAATAGGCCCTATATCGGCTTGGCCAGATCCTGATCACTTCACATTTTAAAACAAAAAGGAAGCAGAATCATCATTATTCGACTTATCAACTTTTGATTTGTCAAAGCTACGAGTTTTATAATATTACAACCTAGGGCTGTAAAAGTTGTATGATAGTTCATTAAACCACGTAAGGAGTTGCGTAATACTAAATTGCAATGTACGCTCCAATGAGTTATTTACAGAGCGATCAATTAATGGACAGTCCATTCTTTCATCGTACAATAGGGTCAAAAACGGGAATTTTCAAGACCCGTTCTGAAAAATTGCATCTTTTTGCATGTCTTCCAGATGGAAATCGCAACAATCCCACGACATTTTAAGGAGCGAATGAAAAGTACTTCGAATCTTTTTAATTGCCTCTTTCTTCATTAAGAAGAAAATCTCTAAATTTTAGTGCACAAAGTTTCACATTCGAGGAGAACTTGACGTTTTTTTATGAATACTTCAACTCCCCCTACACACACTTGCCACCGTACCACACACCACTTCTCTGTATAGAAACAAAATTCACAGCAATAATCTACATATTCAGCTCAGCAGTCATATAAAACATACAATTAAACTACAATGTTTTCAATGTTGCAAAATTGTCGTCTCCACAACATCCGTATACACTTCGTGGATGCCACAATATAAAATGATTTTCACGATTACATAAAAGGAACAACCATATAAAATGATGCAAAATATTTAAATAGTGCACGGCAAAATGAATGATGCATTCCATTTTATATGCAAATGAGGTTCGATTTATTTATCGTATACCTACTACTACTACTCATTTATACTTACAAAAAAATTTAACAATTTTGGAATTTAATGGAAATCGATGAGTGTGATAGGTGGAACGAATGGGAGGCGACTGATAGAATACGTAAGTGATATTAGCAAAAGAAAAGGAAATTTTTACCAGCACTTTGTTGAGAAAGGGACAGGTAGAATGTAAGTGTTCCCATTGAATTTGCGATAAAAACAGAATTACCAATATCATAAAAGCACAAGTCTTTATAGCTGGACATTAACCGAAAAATTAAATTCGTTTTGGATGCTCTTCAGTTTCATATGATCAGTCGTATAGATTAGACTAAGAGCCAGGCTCGAACTACTCCGTGGGAATTCGGGCGATACTCGAAGGTCTTATTGTTTTTTGAATAAATAAAGGGCAATGAAATGCCCCCTACATTTTTTTAAAAATTAACAACGCCTGAAGACCTTTTTGAGCCGGGGTGGATCTGCTAGGAGCTCATATATATATATATATACGCTTGAGTACCTTATCACTCTATGCTATATTGTTACACTAAAAATGTTTGTACTTCAATTTTTTATCGCTAGGAAGGCTCTAACGAGGGTAGGCTTACTGTATGTATCAGTCAGTTCACTTCGTATCGAAGTCGAGTGTTGCTACAGTTGACAGTTGACAGTTGAAAACTAAAATTTTTGATTTGATTCGTCATTTTGGGTCAGTATCTTTATTTGGGCAACAAATGGGATAATTATATGTTCTGATGTAGCTATGAGATCTTAGTTTAAATAGTTGTATGGAATGAAAAACTTCCAATACAGATATTCACACACTGCATCACTGTCGGAAAATGTGTCATTCCGTCATTGTCATGTAATCTACACAGGACGTAATCTACTTTAGTTTGTATCACTTTACTTCACTCGAAGTGATATTTTCCAGCAAAGTACACAAACATTTCATGAATTACATTGAAAAAAGAGTTGTTTCCATTCTTGATTCAATAAATGTAGATGCACTTCTATTTGCTGACGGTGATAAAATATATAAATAAAATTAATTCCGCACTGAAACCAGCTGAAAACTCATACAAATTAAATCAACTGTGCATTATATTAATAAATTTCATTTAAAATGGAGAAATGTAGAACGTTACGTTACAGTGTCCTAGATATCAAAACTGAGGTGTATTTAGAACATGGTCGACAAAAGAAACATGGACTCGTAACTCGTGACATTTAAGCAGCGTAAATAAATAGTGATTTTCCTCACAAGTTTTCCAATCGTAAAAAAATTCACAAAACATGTGTGCGAGAAACGGCTCGATAAACCAAAATGTTGAGAAGAAACATCAGCCATTACGTCCTCACGTAACAACGTCTCGAGATGAAGTCGAGAACCTTGTTTATTACATCGAGATCCGAGATATTGTGTTGCAGTTCGCTTAGCATAACAAATATGGCCACACTCGGCAAAATACAGAGTTCCAAACAAGAACGAATTCTACTATTACCACATACGCGCGGTGTTCTGATGTCAAAATTACTTACCTAGAATCATAGAGGTAGACTACCTAGAGGAATTATCACCGAAATTCATTGAAAAATTATATCACACACACCACTAACACGAAAACGTCAACTTTGCTTTGCTTTTGACATTATGAGTCCCTTTACTTTTGACATTAAGAGTCCCATGTACTGTCTGTACGCGGAGCTGTCACACACACATGCAAATATATGATTTTTCATTTTAATTTGTCAGTTTGTTCTATTGAGAGGGCTCTTGCCTAGAAGAATAATTCAAAAATTACACTTCAGTTCTATGTTGTTGTATCGTTTTCGCATATGTGATAAGGCAAGCCTCGACGTAACAAAAATAATTCATTGACAACAACACAAATCATAGCTGCGTAGTGCTAACGTAGTGCGAGCAGCATTTTCTTATAATTTGTTTTTACAATTTATACAGACGAAACATTCACAGAACTTTTGTTGTGGGCAGTTTTTGCTATTTTGTACGAATGTAGCTATATACATAGGTACGCTGTCTCTTTATGCAGCTATGATTTGTGTTGTTATCAATGAATTATTTTTGTTACAGCCCTGATGATCTTCTCGAATTGAGAATGAAATATATTGGCAAAAACAAAGAAATTTGTCTTTTGATTGAACTATTCCGACAATCTGAATATTCATTGATCAGCTCATAAAAAATTGAAGTTGTAACAGTCGAGAGATATAATGTTTACGTCTGTTCGTTTTGGCTGACCTGATTTTCTAATTTAAAGTGATATTTCTAAGACATAATCTTCTCTTATACTCAATAATTGCAGAATACTCCCAAACGAACTTGACTATCTATTACTTGATGGAGTTTTTTTCCCTTTTGTCACTGGACTAAATTGAAGCCGGGAAACAAACATTTATTATGCCTGGTAAACTTCTTCGTTTATTTCAAGATAAATAAATTACGTAATTGAATGTAATTTATATAAACGTAAAACTTTAACCAGCGATTTTCTTTCGTTTTTGTTTTTGCACAAATATGTACATTACATGTATACCATACTACGTTTATTATACAGTAAATATGTATAATAAACGTTAAAGTATGTATCTTTTACGCTTTACTTTCGTATACACTTTTTTTATTTATCATTCGAAAAGAAAACTGCGGGAAAACTGTCCAAAGAAAAATTGAGATATATATGAAAATAAATCCAAACACATTAATTATATGAAATGGACGTGTGCTGTCATAGCAATTTGCTTCAAGATGACATTTCACTATGGTTCGCATTGAGCGAGTGGAACCACGTCCATTCATAATATATTTTCTCAGCAGCAGCAGTCGGTTGTAAGAAAAGTGTGTGTCTGTTGGAACGTCGTAATAAATTTCCTACAATCAACGGGTAGTAAAACTGCACCAGAGAAGAATTATTATTATCGTAAGAATTACATCAATCTATGAAATGAACATAAGTTTCTCAAAATTCGTCGTCCTTAATCTTCTACAAACGGATATAGACATCTGTTGTTGACTAAGACGAACATAAGCTTAGACGAACATGAGCACTGGATATAATTCTTTATATTTACCAAACCAAATTTATGTTGAAACTAATGAAGTAAAAGATTTTGTTACAAAATGACACATACTAAAAAATTAAGGGATTTGGTGATTATACCAAGAGTGTACCATTGATGTGGAATGGTCATCATCATTATCATTTCTCCTCTCTCCAATATATATCCTAGCTCTAGGAAAACCTTTAATCTAGCACTGTTTATAAACGGCAAGAGGATTAACCAATGAAACTGTAAGTAATCTGTTACTTGTTTTGTTTTACGTATCGCTGAATGTTTCATAACAATTCTTGTACATCGATAGTTTTACTGAACACGTTTTGCTATACAAGATAACAATAGACGTTTATTCAATGTTGACGTCAATAACAGTGATAGTTTGTTTGTTTGTTTCTAAAGGTCCGTAGATTTTGTGTAAAACTTAATTACACTGCAATATGTGGCTACCAGATTTTGTTTAAAACCGATGTCTGATGGAGGCAATCGACTGCTCAAATAACAAATTTGTATAGTATCTAGTACCTCCCGTCATTTCGAATCAAACGCAATTCAATTAGCTTTAAAAAAAACTGCGCTAGAAACTGATTTATACATGAAAATATTGTGCCGTAAAAAGAATCGTCAAATTTAATATAATTCAATCAGTTCGGCAGGTACCTCCAATTGAACTCCATCCATTCTTTTTATTACCATATCGAATCAAGATTATGCGAATTTCACTCCAGAATTTCTTATTTAATTCAACTATTCGTTCTCTTCATTTTTTTTTCCTCTTTCATGATTATTATTATACTTTTTGCAGAATGAATGAAGTGGAAGTTGAAGCTTAAAGTATCATACATTTATTATATAATAATTTTATTTCAGCTCAATTGGACTAATAAATTCCATTCCATTCCATTCCGTATATACGTACGTTCATATACATTTCATATTATATCCCTATCTTAATAAAATAAACTCAACAAGCCCCTAACAGAATGAAAATTCTTGGAGAGAATAGATTTTATAACATAAATGGCAGATATTATCGTCATTGACCGGTCGTAATCAGATAATTGAATCTAGAAATCTGTATTTCGTATCTTAACAAATTGGATTATACCTGCACGGGTATTTTATATGGATAAATAAAAGGTAGATTTATTAAGATGATATTCTTTAAGATTTTTTTGATTCATTTTTTTTTTCAACAGTAAATGAATATTGCTTTGGAGTGATTCCAATTTTGTGGAAATAGTTTCGTGAAAATAATAAGGAGAAAAAAAAACGAAATCGGAGTTCGTTGTCTTCTGAATTCTTCTTCTTCTGAAATGTGCTGCGAATTATTTTTTGTGTGGTTTAATGAAGAGACCGTCGTCTTTTATGTACCTTTATTTAAATACTTCCAGGAACTACGCTGGCTCAAACCGAAGCTGGTGGTAAAGAAAGCGCGAGGTCACTGCTCCTAGCAAGAACACTGAATTGACAAGTGTCAAAATTAGAGGCTTTAGGATAAGAGTTTTTTAGGATTGTTTGTATTGTATGTACCATGCAGTAGCGGTTCATTTTTGAAACGTCAAATAAGGAACCTGATACACTTTGTGAAAATGAACGGAACACTGACATAAATTGAATTAATTTTATTCGCAAAAAATTGCAGTGAGGGATTCTTTTCAATTTCGACTGACCAAAATCGGCGCTATTTTTTCCGGGACTTTTTTATGTATACCTAGTTTGGCCTTGGTGCCTAGGCCCCAAAACCAGTCTCAGATATTTTTGATCTTCCATACCTGTTGGTTGTAAGTAGCCAAAAGTCGAAAAATGGGGTTTCGTAGTCCGGATTTCATTTCCGCGTGTATGAGTTCGTTGGAAAGCTGATGTAGAGTACTACCGGGGCAAATATTATCTTCTAAAAATTTGATGATAAACGGCCGAAAAAATGACCTCCGGAAAATTTCTCAAAATCTAGGGAACTTCGGTGAACTTTGATGAGAGCTGTGACCTGACTAATGCTATTATTTGTTTAAATTAGTACTTATTATGAATGTGTGGGACCTCAGCTTTACACCGATGAATTTAGTCACTTCATAAGCCCAATAGTGACACCTACACCAAAATCAGTCATATTTGACTTCTTCGACAGTCACCTGTTGTCTATTACCACGAAAAAATCATTCAAGAACAAAGGACACGAAATAGCTGTGTTACAATTTCGAAATTTAAGATTCGTTCGTAAATTTCGTCGTAGAGCGACCTCGTTACAAAAAAGCTAACAAAAACGTTACGCGTCGCGACCGATGAGTATCATGCTTGGTATTGTTACAAAGCTTAAGCTTAAGGCTAAGCAACTGTACATATTTTGATTAAAAAAAGTACGTTGGAAGCGTTCCAGCAGTGTTCAAAGTTCGCCGATGGTAGCAAAAAAAAGATGGTCGAAAATGGGCCATTATAGACAACATCTAAAAAATCAGTTACTAGTGGTGGATAGGGCTTGTAACCCTCTATCCATATCAACAATCCGAAACTTCCACGGTTGCTTCCTTTCGAAGATATCGTCGATTGAAAATCGTGATTTTTCGACTACTTGGGGCTACAGCTGCCCAACCAGATGTTCCAAGGTGACTTTTTTTTAATAAAAAGTCTTAGAATTAGTCCTGCTACCGATCCCAATATAAGTCAGAACTAACCGCTACTCTACAGGCCGTGGACGACACAGCTGCTGGTTCTCAGAAACGGCCCAGCCGATCGGTTTGATTTTTTCCTGTGTGATGTTCTTGTCCATCACTGATTAATAATATGAAAAAAAAATTATTGGTGGTCGGCGTTCCCTATTTAATCTCGTTTCAAACCAACCGTGGCTAAAATTATATTCCTAGGTATTGTAATGTTTACCTAATGTTATAAAAAAGTATTATAAGGAGCCAATGTGCGAATACCTTTTTCGTAAAATATTTTATGAATTTAATTGGAGCATAATCTGCACTAGACCACTCTTTTTTCGTTTAAAAATGGAATGATTTTCTTTTCTAAATACCTACATATAATAAGCAAAATGGATTTTAGAATTTTAATTAGCAAGATTTAGTTTTAGCATCCAAATATCATCGACATAAATCCCGAGTAATCTCCAAGGTTTCCGTTCTTTAAAGCAAAAGCAACATATCTGTAGAAAATATTCTCTGGATGCGCACATGTGCAATGTGCTGCTTAAAACAGGATAGAATCACAAAGCTGTAATACTGTTGTAGTTCGGTAAGCCCTTTGTAATGATGAACAAACATGCATTTACTGCATTTACATACCATAAAAACCATTTTTAAAAGGAACTTTTATTCATTATCATTCTGCTTCAACTAGCGACTAACATATATATATAGAGAGTAATAATATGAATTTATAAATGTTAAACAATACTCACAACTGTGTGCATCCCTATTACAATAAGTAAGCAATGCATGCACATTTATAAATAATTAGTGGAGTGGGTGTTAATTGGAATTTCCATAGAAATATCAAGTTCCAATATTCAAATATTTCCATGATCGATCCTAATGCTGTATTAGGTGTAGACGTCAAAAATATCTGAACAAACCCAATATTTAACTCTGGAGTTTGCAATGTAACATCTTTAAAGTTTTGTTATGGTGATCATGAAAATCAAGCATTTAAATAAACACTCTAGCATAGCACTACATAATTAACATGCGTCAAATTTGGCTGTTTTATTATGGGCGGCCGCTTAAACATGTTCTGTATGGTTCAACAGATACTACGAAAACAAGTCATATTGTTATAGCAGCCATTTAGAAACGATTAGTCGCCTGTTAGCGACAAAACGACAGCAAATATAAAAGCATAGTGCTGTTGCTAATGCTGACGTTTACAGCAAAATGATGAAGTAAAAGATTTTGTATCGAACAGTGTTTACAAAGCACAGAAATAAAAGATGTACTTATTACACCGTGACGTTTTCTAAACGTTCATATACCAAATTCGTCTACATCACTGACCATGTATGCAAATTAGTACAATATTCTTTAGTTCAAATCCAACTCTCTTGATTTGTACAAATCTGTGCCTATACCTTTGCGAACAATCAGATCCTTTACGATTGCACATTCCAGTGCCTTTATGTAAAACATAGCTAACGCCGACCCGTCCGAAACACCTATTCGTATCAAAAGCCTTTAATGTGAAACTCACCATATCTCTCACTTCATTTTCTTCTCTGCTGAAAAGCCATGAGCCCTAAAATCACTTGCATTGCCCATTCTTTGCCTTGTTATCATGCATAAAGAAATTGCCGGTCAATATCTATCTTATAAAGCACAAACAGTCGAAATATGTTCACAGTACAATCAAAAGCTGCTTCGCGCCATATACCTGGTTTACACCAAGAGTTCTACCTCACGAGTCGAAAAACTCTTCGAAAAACCCTAAAACATCCAAAAATCGATCCAAAATCACCCATCTTCGAACTTAGCCTGTCTTTTGACATTACCAAACGGGGAAAGAAAGAATTTCCGAAAAATCGGATGCGTTTTACTCAAGTTAGAGAACGGACAGACATTCTTTTTTTTGCTGATTTGTCATCGATAGACAACCACAATAGGTTTCCCCTTACTCAGGGAGTCCAATTAGAAGTGTTACAAACATATGCGTAAATCTATAAGACCCCAGTATTTCGTACGGGTCTAATTAATCCGTAGTTACCACGAAAAACTTTCTACTTTAGCCTGGGCCTATAACCTGTTATCGAATTTATAGCATCATTTGATCTAAGTCTTTTTACTTCATTTACTTTAATTAACTGTGATAGATCACCGGTACCGGTGTTATCTGGAGCCCTAAAGCTAATTATTACATGTCGTCGCTATGGATAACAGAGGATATAGCCGTCGGTAAAAGATCCAATTAACCATTTTACCATATTGACCTAAGTATATCACTAACATTTGAAATGATTGTTGAAGTGCCGAAATGTAGATCTTAAATCTAAGTAAAAATTCTGTTTTAAGTACGTCTACCCAAAACAATAATGTTAAATTAGACGAAAATTATATCTTTAATGTCCGCACAAATAAATTCCAGTTAAACTGAAAAACTTTTGGATTAACATTTTCAAGGAAATTTTCTCGTTTAAGAATGGCAAACAAATTAAATAAATTAAATTGCAAATTATTGTAAGATGGATAGTCGTTATGAAATTTGCAAAGAATTTCAGTACCCCATTTAAAGCAATTTATTGAGGAAATTATGAAAAAAGGAATGTTGAGTTAGTGATGTCGCTTCGATACCAATGAAAAGCACGGCACTTTTTTTTTTGCTCGAAGCTTCCGTCATCATTTGTTAATATAGAGGAAAGAAAGAAAAACTAAACATGAATGTGTAATGCACCCAATTCTTTTCACTTACTGTAAACGATTGCATTTCGAACCACATTTTTTTAAGCGAAAAATCGTGCCAAATATATTCAAAGGTCTTCATCTCACAAATTCATTTCAAGACATTTTCAACTTTGCATATTCATTTATCGGGCACAGTTCCAGTATTTTGAAGAAATTATGTACACTTAGCACAAATACCAAAGAGCTAAGGACATTTTCGCTTTTATGAATAGCTTCAACTGCAAAAGAAATGAGAAAGAAGCGAAAAAAAAAATTAAAATAAAACGAAGAACAAGACACAGAAAAATAAGAAGAAAGGATTTTGAGTGCAATTGTAAAAGTCCTAAATTCATTTGCAGTTGGCAGAAGGCGAATAAAGCACAATTTCAATTGCAGCAATATGAATGTTCCAAGTGTTCTCATTTTTATTCCATGACATCATACAATATGTATCATGTAGATTCCAGTTAAGATAGAATAAAACTACATCTATACACGGTGTACACTGTACAGTCTTATAGTGCTAAGATAACGAGCATGTAGCTAAGAAATTAATGGCGCTTTTAATTCAACTGTACCAAAGTTGTTTAAATGAGCTTTTAAAGCAAAAATTAAATAGGACCTGCGACTCGTCTGCTCTAAATTACGAATTGCTGTGTTACAAATGAGGGGAGTTTAAATTTAAGAAATTCCTCTATTTGACGACGGTGTTAAAATTTTGCTTAAGTGGCACCAAGTACTGTAAATAGTTCGTTGTGGACCATAAATCAAATGGCATAGAAGTAGTTGATGTTTTAACATAGGTAGTAGCAAGATTGGAAAAATAGTTTTTGGCTGGAAATGTACGCTGTTACATGTTAGATCCACCTAATTTTCAACATTTAATTAATCCACATTGATGACTGGGTGATTGATGTTTCAAGATTAATTTAAATTTGGAAGGGTGACATACGGGCGAGAGTTGGCGTAAAAAGACGACAGTTACAGTTTAAGTTTGCTTTAGCTGTTTTACCAGCTGGTGTAATCATACAAACACTCTGAGCATTTCTTTATATGGGTTTCACAGTACCCCGAACTCGCGTGATAGTAGCAAAACCATAAGCAAGCTCGCATAAGCATAGGACGCGGAACAGGTAAGAAATCCCCTGATCTGAGCCTGAAAGTCGACCTGAAAATATTTGAGTCTGAACCAATCTGAAGTCTGAAAATGAATTAAAGTTCAGGTAAATCAGGCCAGGTCTCAGGTATATCTAAAAAAAATCCCAGATATATCGAAATCTTACCTGCTTTACCTGAATTTTTACCAATTTTCAGATTTTAAGTAAATTCAGGTCAGGTAAAATTTGCGAGTTCCGGTTCAGTTCCAATCAGTTCCAATCTGAACATCAGGTTTCAGGTCATAATCTGGCATGTTCCGAGGTCTATATTAGACTGTTATTTTCAGTATTTAAACACAAAATTGATAAATTTCGTCAAGTGTACGCGTGAATTATGCTTGAAGAGCAAGTCGAACTGTGTAATCTTATTTTTGTTTAGCTAGATACTGTTTCGACAAAATTTTCGGCGGCAGTTGTAAACTCTGTATGCCATGTTGACACTATTTAATCTTTCTTCCAATTAAAAGTTTCCGTCTGCTAGGAAATAAATGTCTTTTAAAAGCCACAAAAGTTTCCGTGTTTTTTCATTCCTTTTTGCGAAAGATTAATCAACTAACGAAGATATATTTGAATGCGACATTAAAATACATGCACCTCATCCACCTATACAGTAAATTTTCAGCAGACAGAAGAGCTATTTTTCAACATGTATTCAAGAACTTACTTATTCAAAAACTAAACATTTCCCTGAACTTTCCACAGGATATATCTCGTTAGCATATGTTTAGACAGTACCCCCCCCACTCATTCCATTTTGGATACACTTGACTTATGCAATTCAGTATAAATATATTGCGACTGGTAAAGAGGTTTTAAAATAAATTTCTAGCAGCCGGTTTTCTTTCCTTATAAGAATATGTTTCAAAAGACACGGAATTTACATTTCAATTCGAATTTTAATTAAAATATTTCAATTAAAAGATATTTTCTTTTGCGGGTTAATTAAAATCATTTAAATCCATTTGGGCGTTTCGCAAAGATCAAAAGAACTGGAGAAATGCGAATGGGCACAAAAAAAGGAACTGACTTTCATTTCAATGGAAAAATGTTATCACTACTTCTTTCGCTTCAATGTGTTACCATTTCTGCCATGAACTCTCGTTTCTGGTGATATCCATGAAAAGGTTAAATTAACACCAAGTTTATTGCATGCCAGTGGGAGTATAATTCGAATCAAATAGCCGTGGGCGCATTTACTATAACAATTGAATGATTGCCTCAATATTTGTAAAATGTTCATTGAAGTGTTCCAGATCTTGTAAATGATCTGGCATAACAATCGTTTGACACCAGGTTCTCTGTGATATTCAAATTCGTGCGATTTATGAGATTGACTTTTACACTCGGTTTGACTGTATTAGACATCATCAAATACTATTCTCCAGGTTACTGCAATTTCATTTCAAATTAAGGTTTTCCACTTTCATCAGTAGTGAAAAGACAAATATCTAAATTCATCAAAAGCATTGGACAGGTTATGAGCAGAGTTATACCTATTTTAACAGAGTCGTATACGTGTGTATATTATGTGCACCGAGAAGAAAATCCAATTTTAAAACAAACCGCTGAATACAAAAGAACAACCAAATATCTTCTGTCCAATATCCAATTTTCTATTTGATATATTATCTTTTCCCTTTTTTTTCCAGCTCTTTTCCTAACAGTCGAGTCAATCCCCAAATTTAAAGCTGATTTATTTGAAATTGGATAAGGGACAAGCATTGGTTTCTAGTGTTTATGGTTTGTGTTTGGAACTATATCAAGAGAAACGATTTTATGCGGCGATTCGATGCGGCATGGTAGTAAATAATTAATCAATATTTTTCCGGTCCTATTCAGAATTGTAAACGAAAGACACAAAACACACAAAGCGTCCTCTAACCGAAACGAACGAGATGAATTTATTTTGGAATTCCCAAGCCCAATATGCGGCAGTGAAGTCATTTCTCAATCTCATTTTCGACATTTTAAATGACGAAAAATGTATCATCTTCAATCACTCCAAAAATGTAATGAACTTCCCAATTCGTTTTGGACGATTTTAGATAATGACTTTACATGCTAGATACTGTCTTGTTTAAATCGTGAACCCGGGCATTGGTTTTTGGTCGAGCACTAGATAGATCTTCTTCTTCTTATGCTAGAAGGAACGACACAGCGAATGAAAGCACTTCACTGTAACAAACCTATCGTCTGTTATCAGCAACTATGACAAATTTAAACGATGATCTCTACAACTAAACTACTAAACTAATGAAGTAAAAGATTATGCGTCGTACGTTTCATGTCCCAAACAGTTCTTTCGACACTCTCAGCATGTTTCCGTTACATAACTCGGAATAAAAGGATGAAAAGTCTCCTTTTCGTGTGTTTATTGACCTCGGCTTCCACTCGGAACTTTCAAAAAATTCGCACGAAAACTCATTATCTTCTTTTTATCCCGAGTTTATAATAGTATTTTACATGACTATGGATAAAAAGATGAAAAGTTGAGTTTTAGTGTGAGTTTTGTTGATCTGAGGCGAAGCCGAGGTCAATAAACACACTAAAACGAGACGGTTTTCGACGCATTTAAGATAAGTCCCGTAAGAAGTTTTTGAACATCTCGTCACGCAGATGTGAGATGTTCCCATGGCTTTCTTTTCATAAAAGCCAGAAAGTAAAATTAACTCGCATATGTCTCAATCATGTAACGTAATATCAACTCTAACGTAGCCTAATGAAATATTTTGCACGAAAAATATGTTTCCCGCATTTAATTTTCTATTCCCTTCAAATTAAACGAAAATTATCATAAAGTATTCTCTTAAGCGGTATTCCTATAACTACAATAACAGTGCTCGTACAACCGTACATGTACATATATTACGAAAACAGTTTGCAATCGAAACAAAAATAAGCTTCTAACGTCGCTCTCTATATGTACCAACCAATTCTATCTATTGGGATGTTATATCGATACTTTTTCACATATCGATTTCACATAATAGTTGTATCAAATCAACCGTAATGATTTTGCTGCTGCTCTTTTGTGTTGAGATAGGTGAATGGGAATGTTTATTCAGCTCAGCGCAAATCGCTTTTTTTATTGTACAATTGCAGTTTATTTCGTTAAGAATCATCAAATACGTCGCGTATCGGAACTTTTTGTATGGTAAGAGTAAAACTGAAGCTTATTAGGTGGGATTTTTATTAAAATTATGCAGTTACATAGAAGTGTACTCTTAAAATTGATTCGAGCGAGTGATTGCAGTACTTTGTTGGAAAATTTAGTTTAGATTACAGTAAGACACTTCGGGAGATTTAAAAGTTTTAAAAAGTTTTTCGGATTTTCAGAAAATTGAAAATTATTCTGCGGAAAGGTAACACAGACGTTATCATTCAAGTGATCCTAACTCCATGATTTTAGCGTAATTGTTAATAGTTTCCCGGACAAACTGTTTTAATATATTTTCACTCTTAAACCAGACTAGGCATACAGACAGTTAAGATCTTTCGAAAAACAGTCTGCCAAAATAGGACGTATTTTTTCAGGAGCATATTTGGTATAAAATAGTAAATTTCTCCTGAAAACTAATTCTGAAGCAATTTTCTTATGTTCGCCGCTTGTTGTAGGTGAAAATTTTGTGTCAGAGCGCCAGAGGCTAGAATTTCACCGAAACCGAAACCCAATAAAACCCATGTTGCCCCGTATTTACACGACCTCAGATATCCGATGATACCATGGTCCATCAACTGTTATGGTAAGAAAAATTTATAAAACGCTTGTTCTCTTCAACCAACACATACGGCTATTCATCTGTTGTCGATAATGACGACAAAAATAATGATAAGCTCTGGGTAATATAGTCCTTTATATGGTAAAATGCATGTTAAAATAATTGAAGTACAAGATTCAAAATCAAAATATTAAAAATACTTTGATCGATGGAAGTAATAGTCCCGATAATAATGCTGGTCATAACAGGTATATAAGTATCTGTATGTCTCTATCTGACACTGGTTAGGAAGTCTGAGCATCAAGTCCTTCAAGTACATATCAAATAAGCTTCAGAAAAAAATGCGTCCGATTTGGGTAGCTTGTTTTTCGAAAGAATTGATCTTTATAATTCAGAAAGAAATTTTATTTTCGATAACCGCCAAAACAATATCGCGCTTTTAGAACTAGACCTGCAGTGAAATTGTAATAGGCGTAACACTTAATAGTGAAATTCTATCATTAGTTGGAACAAAAAGTCTAAGACTGATACCTATGCTCCGTTTGCTTTGGAAGGACACAATAGGGAATTTTCTCAATAAAAAATTAGAAACACTATCTGATCTTTCTGAAACAAAGAATCATCCTTGTGTTGCTTGTCCTACTACAAAAGGTCTGGCGGCCCAGCAGCAGGCCCTTGCAGGCCCAGACTAAAGATCTACCAAATACATTTCCTAATAGATCCTTTCCTGAAACTTGTTTTGTTCTTCTTCAAATCTCCTTTTCAATTTGATCTTTTATGACTTTTCGACTATTCACTGCAGGGTTTTTTTTAAGAAAGTAAGCTGGCACTACCACACGACACCGTCCTCTAACCACAATAAACTGATTGTGTGGGCCAAACATGTATACAACGTACCAGCTTGTAATATGGTGATTATTGTGTAATGCCATTAAAATACACCTCATTCCATCCTTAAACGAATTTGTAATAACACAACCGCACATAAAATTTACTTATTATGCGACTGGAAAAATATCGTCCAATAGAAAAACTTACGAAAAGTAAAATAAATTTTAATAAAAAGTTAAATAAGTAGAAAAAAGCAAATTTCCGGTATGGAAAAAATAATACCGCAAAAGGTATCATATCTGTCACCAACGCCGCACAAAAAAGGGACATTAAAAAAATTATAAAAATTTTAAGCGTAGATTTTCCATTTTAATGCAATTTAAAAACTCATTTACCATTATAATAGAAAACGGCTTAACGAAAGCTTTGCCAGCCTTATGTTTCAATTTTATAAAATTAATTTTGTATTTGTGGCATGAACAACATCATAACATCGTTTAAATCTTAATTTTTTAAGGTTATATTTGAGGGTGTTGAAATGAAACGGAGGATAAGGCTATAGCGTGAACCGCCGAATGGTTTGAATGTTGGAACAAAACCGAACGGTAGGAGAGGGTGAGATGTGTGCGTTGAATGTACGCACGAGAATTTTTCCGTCAATAATATTTCCTATACTACGAAAACAAAAACTCAATCTTCCCACCAAAAATTTTAAACGAAATTTGCATTTATAATATTCTAGTCAATTAAATGATGAACGAATGCTTAACTAAACACCCTTAATTGAATCATAAATTAGTAGCTTTATATTTTGTTCGGCGAATTTTATGTGTATTTCGGTAGGCGTATTATTAAATTTGGCGGCGCAAATTTTCAAAAGCAACAACAACAATTTAGTTACATAAATTATTGTATTGGGAAAAGTGTGAAAGTTAAGCGCCAAAGTAAACAAAAATGTTAGGAAAATTATGGAACAATGAATTTATAATAAGCTGAAGCGTCTAACGAACCACTTTTCTTATTCTCACTTTTGCCAATATTTTTCTTCGTTCCATTGTCGGTGTCGATATTATTTTTTGAAAGTATATGAATTAGCATCGTCATGGGATTGTTATTTTATTGACAGAGGGCTAGACAATAAATTTGCCATTAAGGAAAGGTCAAACTAATGTAAGTGGAGATTCGTGTTTTGAGATTCACTGCAAAAATATGCTGAATAAAGTTTTCCATCGATTTCACATTGGCGTTTTGACCTTTCATAGCCGTCAATATTTCAGTAGTTAGACTCTCGGATCTATGCCTTCATTTGATCCAACTATTTTAAAGATATTGACTTCCAATCTTTTACTTCATTTTTTTTTGAACATTTTTCTGAGTCGCAAAAAACTTATACTAGTGGGCAACATCAGAGGAATATTCTTTGCAATAGAATATTAAGTAATTGAGTGACAGCTAACAACTACATGTTTCAGAGAGAGAAGTCGCTTTCTGAGCCGACTTTAAAACAAAAAACGAACAGCTGCAAAGCACCTAGCAGGGTAATAGAGATTTTTTGGTGTCAAATAGAGTAGTTTTTAGTACGAGTTGCCATTTACATTATATTAGACAGGAGTCGCCGTGAGATGCCGAATTGGAGGCAAATTTGAAAACGAAAAAGTGGTTACTGCGAAGGGTTTTCATTTAACTTTTATTAAATCACCAACGTAATTGGGACTCAATCAATTCAAAAAGAATCATCAGAAACCTGAACCACTCGTCTCCAATCGAACGTTCACGTTTTCTTGCATCACAAACACCAGAGTCAGGAGCATGGTTGAACGCAATTCCATCTGCAAACGTTGGGACATTTTTGAATAACAACGAGTTACGAATCGGCATGGCACTACGTTTGGGGAGCGAAATCTGTAAACCCCACAAGTGCATCTGCGGTGAACGAGTAGACTCCAACGGTCTTCATAGTTTAAGCTGCATAAAGAGTCAAGGAAGATTTTCACGTCACAGCGAATTCAACGATATCACAGCGAGGGCCCTTCGATCAACAAATATCCCAGCGAAACTTGAACCAACAGGCTTATATCGTGATGACGGCAAACGACCAGACGGAATGACACTTATCCCTTGGGCTAAAGGACAAGCGCTCGTTTGGGACGCAACATGCGTGGACACCTTCGCAAATTCGTACCTCAATCAGACATCAAAAAGAGCTGGTTCAGCTGCCGATCAAGCAGTTAGACGAAAACATAATCTTTACAAAAATATAAAGAGTCAAAATTATCATTTCGTTGCATTGGCCGTGGAAACAATGGGCTCGTGGTCAACCGAAGCAAAGCAATTCTTTTCGTCACTCGGAAAAAAATTGGAAAAGATCAGCGGTGACCCTCGTAGCGTTCAATTTCTATTTCAAAGATTGTCGCTGGCCATTCAAAAGAATAATGCAGTTTGCATCATGGGAAGTATTCCAGACGACGTCAAAATGGAGGAAATTTTTTATTTATAATTTTCAATAAAAATAATTGTATTTTCCCGATAATTAATTTGCTGTAAATAAATTTAAAAAAAACTTTTATTAAAGAATTTACATTCAGTTACCTACGTAATTTAGTTATTTGTATGCAGACTGCTAACGTGATGTTAGATTATTTGTTAAAATAATGTACATTTCAGTGATCATATTTTCATTGAAAGAACGTTCGCGCCTATTTTTCGAATATATCTTGGCTCTTACCGCATTTTTAAGAGTGTAAAAATCTTATAAAATAAAAATGACATTTGACACTGCCAAAATTACCTACTTTATTTTTTTCTATTACCCTGCTTGGTGCTTTGACAGCTGTTAATATTTACCAGCATCACTAAAGGGCATATATCTCCGATACCTCAGAAACTACTGACCCGATTTCGATAAACTTTTTTTCCTCTGAAATGTAGTAAAAAAATTTAAATTTTGAGCCAAACATAAATTTCATTGAAATTAGCATTTTTCCTCGTATTTTTCGTCGTATTCTCTAGAGGAATTTTAGTTCCACGGCAATATCTTCCGAACCATATGGCCGATGGACTTCATGACTTGTCAATCTCAAAATTCATAACTTTTCATTACATAAATAGATCATCTGCAACTACGTTTGAAATGCCATCCACGGTTTAAAAAATGGCATACAAAAATGAACGAAACATTTACGGAAACTAAATTAAGGTTACATTTGAAAGTACCGTATCTTGAAGATGATCTATATAGATTTGATGACTGTCCTAATGATATCAGAGAGATGATAACAGATGGCGTTGCTTCCGCCCTGCCAGGGTGGAACGCCATCTGTTATCAACTCTCTGGTTTTACAACCACTCCATTTATCTATTTATCTTGCTATCTATATTAAAATTCGCTAGACGTGTCGATCTGCTCTTTTACGTTTAGTTTAATATTCTGCTTCTACCAGTATTTTTACCTCATTTATGAAAATCAATAAAATTGGGAATATTTTTCTCTACGAAAACACTTTGCAATAAATACTAAACTCCGGCGACGCACACAACAGTTTCCACACGAAGAACTGTTTATTGAAAATTTACGGAAAATGCATTTGAATTTAAAAATAAAACCCCAATCCCCAAATGCAAAACAGCCTCAAATACCATCAAATGCCTCTCTAAACAAACACCACTTGTACATTTTCTACATCAATTCTCGGATTCTGTTGCTCATACACAAACATCCATAAAACAAAACATAAAACTGTCCGCCAATAAAATTTTATTTTTTTAAATATTTCCATCCAGCATCCACCTTGAAATTAAATTTTTTTTTTATCATGTCACATCATACACAATGAAATTGTACAAAAATATCCCTTGTATACGCTACGGGTCGACGCTGTCGACGCTGTGTTAATACCAGCAAAAGGGAGCACAAAAAAAAGAACTCAGTTTGTTGGGTACCGTTACGATATAAAACTAAATTGCATCAAGTTTTAAGGTATTAGGAAATTGGATAGTGGATTACATGGCAAAATCTGCACGGTGATCCAACTGACCATATTATAATATTATTTCAGTCAATTTCGGTAGCTTTATATGGACGAAAAGGTGCATTTGTTATGTTTGGGTATACATTACGTTGCACACTTACTTAACGGCTTGTATGTATAGCTCTGGATTGGCACATCTAGGATACGGTACTATGGTGATCGCCCTGAGGTTGAATTGAATTAAATTCCAGTTTATACATCGTCCGACGTATAAAATTGAATAAAATGAAATTGTGGAAAATATAAAGTGTGTGTAATCCGAGTTTATTAAATTCGAAAAATTTGATAGTTTTTTGTGTAACCTGCTCGGAATTTATTTTCGAGGAAACTATACCGGTGGAGAAATGCAATAGTTTGGTTGAAATGAGTTTTTCGTATGGAATTTTCCATTTTTCCTATGATAAGTGGTGTACACACAAAATCCCTTTCGGAATCAATTTTCTCGCTGCAAGGTAAAATGTGGCTAGCGACAAAAGATTTGTTTTGGGATTAAAGGCACGTTGTGTTACAATGGTTTCGGAACAAATTGAAGTAATTTATTTTACATGCTTGCGGGTAAAAAATCGTTCTTTTCATCAAATTTCGTGAACTTTCAAGGCCCACGGCTTGTAAGATCCATTATTTTTGAGTGTTTATTGACCTCGGTTTCGCCTCGGATCAACAAAATTCACACGAAAACTCTACTTTATATTCGTTTGGTTATGTAAATAAATATTGAAATAAAGAACAAAAGTAGACTAGTGTTACATTCATGTAGGTGATTAAGGGATTGATTTTCCTGTTAAAATTCAATTAGCCACTTTACTCTGTCTGTACGTAAGGAATCAAAGCCTATTCTGATACCATTTTCTTTCAAATTATGTCAATGGTAGAAGCAGTGCTATTTCTGAGGCATCTTTACTAGATATAGTAAAATATCAAGTATCTAGCGTAGATTCGTTATAAAGAGAAGCTAATTTTACATGCAGGACTGAAAAGTACATACAGCAGACCTTTCAGAAATGATGATCATCTGTTATCGACTGCAACGACTTAAATAAACGATGGCAACCAGTTAGTAAGGTTTTGTGGTGATCGCAGTATGTCAATCATTTGAATCGCATCGAGTAGCCTGTAAACCGCCTTTATATACCGTGCATTCGTTCTCAATAAATCATAACATTCCCGGCTGTGGCCGAAGACACATCTACTGAGTTTCAATAGTAGATCTTGTATTAGTTGACTGTAGACATTCTATATGGTCGAGATTAGCTCCCATATAATTGGTGACCCCGACAAACGTTCACGTAGTAATACCTCTGAACCAAGTCTAATAGTTAATTTCAGCTTGCAATAGCACTGAAATTCATAACTAAAACCAAATTAGCACAATTCTAACAAATTGTCTAACTAATTTGCACTGTTACGTCCAAACGTTCAGTGGACTGTTAAAAATAAAAAGTGCGCTAAAAGCACTACAGTCGTTAATCCCAAAAATAATAAAAATGACGAAGTAAATACCATCTATACTTCAGTCGACAACATTTCAAAATTTAGCAACAAATTCTACTTATAAGCATAAAAACTAGGTTACACTACTAGTTAAGCTCAAAAAGTAAATTTAGATTTAAGACTTAGTTTTAGCACAAATATTTTGGCTAAAATGTTGTCGACAATATCACCGTAACTTTACCATCTAGTTACGAGAACTACAGTCAACCAAAAATAAAATTTTTTGGCCTAGAAATATGGTTAAACAACCAATTTCATAAAAATTATAAATCAACCTTTAGTGAAACTAAATCGTTTGATCAGAAAATACCATTTTCGTGAATTATTCACGGAAAACGTAATGTGACAACCTATCTATAAAACCATCACCAATTTCGATTTATCGAAATTGAGATGTACGTTCCGCCCGTACTACGGTACAACCAGGTAATGCTGTGACAGGTGCGAGACATCGTTGTGATGGAGATAAGGTCTGCACGTTTTCCGTACAAACCCTAAAAAGTTTAAACGAATAATTCAACCTTTCAAAATTAAAACAATTTTTCGGAAAAAATATCCTAAAAATTCTTCTGACAAACACAAAAGAGTCAAGTACTCCCTCATTACAATTATAGAACGATTTCCAATCAACCGGCTCAGCGTTTCGCAGATTAAGCTCTACGCCTATCCGTCTTGAGAATAATCTTTCATGATTTACTCATAAACGACGGAACCGTTTAGCAAAACCGAAGCGTGTCGAGGATTGAAATGTTTTGTTTCTTAAAGTTGTAATCGAAAATACTTGATACATGGAAATTGATCCAATGAGTTATCCACTGTGCGATAACACAACCTTTTTCCATGTAAATTAGTTTCACAAGTTCTTAACATCACAGAACGTAACGAAATCAAAAGTCATCGTGTATAAATTTACCACCCTTGAAATTAACACATAGCAATTTCAAGTTCACGAATGACCTAAAATTACAAAATCTGATATTAAACCACCAAACCGGCGCCAATAGGTTTAAACTCATTGACCGTAGAATAGTACAAAAGTACAACCGTTCAATGAGTCATATATATAATATCAGTCGAAATGTACATAGCAAATATACTGCCTAAAGTCTGCTACCACAGACAAGTATCACCATACCATACATAAGAAGTACATTTCGTGCAGTGCGTATCCCTGCAAAACAAAAGGCAGCACAAAAATAAAATTCAAAATCACCCTACAAATGTTTTGAATCACTTGATCTGAATTAATTTCAAATTAAGTTGGAAACATAACCTCTCTTCCAACAATGGAGAAAATCGATCTCCATCCAAAATAAAGTTCAAAATTTAACCATTTTCGACACACTCTGTTTTAAAATTAATCCCAAATTTAAACAGATTCAAAATTCGACTACCACATTCTCGAACCAATACTCATTAGATTGTTATCAATCTAATTAGACAGAAAATTTCAAAGTCAACCAACTGTTTTCAAAGTTTCTAGATCTATCTACCACTGTGAAAACAGACCCAAATTTTTCCGTCAAGTCATTCGAATCGAGAATTGAATCCCACCACTGTTCCTGTCCACAAACAAAATTGGCAACTCTCAACTCACGGCACAATCGAGAAAAGGCTGACATCACAACAAATCAACGCAACCACAAACAAAATCAAGAAACATCCATTACCCAACATTTTCGAGCCGAACGTCTCAATCTTTCGCAAGGGGGAAGTATCTGTGGTGATCGCAGTATGTCAATCATTTGAATCGCATCGAGTAGCCTGTAAACCGCCTTTATATACCGTGCATTCGTTCTCAATAAATCATAACATTCCCGGCTGTGGCCGAAGACACATCTACTGAGTTTCAATAGTAGATCTTGTATTAGTTGACTGTAGACATTCTATATGGTCGAGATTAGCTCCCATAGTTTTATACAGTAAACATAATGTCAAAACAAATGAAGTAAAAGATTGTTCATGTGAGCGTTGGTGAATAACCTTCTTTCCTCTCCTCAAAATGCCATTGCATTTTCTTGACATTTTGTCTGATAACAACTCAAGTGAGATGAATTATACAATTTCAATTCTTTCTTCAATTCATGGGAAGAAAATAGAAATTTTCTTGTCCGATTTGTTAATTTGTTTTGGTTTTTCAAAACGTTACAACGAATTGATGTTATCGTTTCGTGGAGAAAAATGACCATAAAAACTGCGCACACATGAAAAACAAGTTCACCTCGAAGAAAAATAGGGTAGTCCAGCTAAAGTTATTTATGGCCCTCGCTTCGCTCTTGTTGGAATTTACTCGGTAAACAAATAATAATTATTCTATAGGCACTGTAGACACTATAGGCGATATTTTGCACAGAAATAGAAGAACAACATTCGAAGCTTGCCGTGCCGTATCCAAGAGAACAAAGAAATCCTAACGAACAGCGTTGAATTGTTATGTTCGTTCAATGACAAAATGGCTCAGATAAGTGGCAAAATTCTGACATTGTTTCAAGGAAAATTTGTTGACAGCTTAGATGTCTTGCCGCTGTGGAATAAAATTTTATTCATTTTTATCACTAAGCTCGTTGATAAAAACGAAACGGCTCATGCAATCAAGCCCGTAGTACTGTGGAGGCTACGATACTTAATTATTGAAATGTTTGATGATGCGTGTTCATGGCATATGAAATACATACCACTCGCTCACAAGGTAAAATGGTTTGAGCTGACCAACCGACCACATGCTGTTTTTTGGTTAATAATTCAGTTGACAGTTTTATATTAAATTTAGTTGACCCACCGACCACATCAGTTTAAAAACTTCCAACAGCTGTCTGAGGTTAAAATCTGCCAACAATCTATTATTCAACTCTAATGCTCTAATAACGAAATTTACTCAAAGGAAATGAGGGAAAAGAAAATACGACAAAAAAATATCTACAAATCAAATAGTCAAATAATCAAGACCGCTTAACCGTAAATTTTCAATAGTTTGTTTCCCTCGTCAAAAACAGGTGTAACACTTTCAACTAATATTATCCTGAACGGACCACATCACATAACGTGCGTCGATTACACTAAGCCGAGGAAATTACCTTTTTGAAAATCCATCGTGAATACAACTTTCACTTCTTATTTTACCATAATAGCTCCCTTCCAATACAATGAAACGGATTGACTAAAACATAAGATAAACAATTTAGGCTTTGTGTATCTGACACAAACCTTTCCCAAATTGAATTTAAAAAGAAGGACGAAAAAAACACCGATTGTGGTTTGTTACCAGAGTTAGATGTATCGATGTTACGTTATTTTTGAGTGCGTACGCGTAGCATGTATAGGTATAGAGAGGGAGAGGGCACATCAAGGGAAAAAAAGGGAATATTTCTTTATAAAATGGGCCGCACAATCTAATCACCGTTTTGAAATAACCTCAAGGGACGTTCGTTACCCGCGCATAGTTGGTTATTGTAGTACACAACCGAAGAATGTGTAGGAAAGGCTGTCCCATGCCATAGAAAAACCAGCAGCAAAAAAAAAAAAATTGGATTCCTCTATAGCTCTTAAGTACGAGAACACTAACAATGGAATATCAAAAGTCTGAGTTATTTTTCAACCCAAAAGATTTTTTCTTTAAATAAAAAGGAAGGAATGAAAAGAAAGTTAAAAATGAAAATTTAACGAAAAATACTTCGTCTTTTTTTCCCTGTATAATGAAGCTCTTTTGTAATTAATTTCGCGTATCCCTCATCTATTTTGTTAATTAGAATTTTTTTTCTTCTCTTCTGTTTATTCAGATTCTTGGAGGGTAACTGGTAGAAAATATTTTAATTTCTCTCTTATATGTTGCTAACATAATGAGTTAATTAAGTCGTTCGTATCGTCCTTGTGTACTGGATAATTTGCATCACAATCCAAAAACACATCTATCGTTTGTAGAACCACGAAGTGAATGAATTTGTGACCTATGCGAAGGTCTTTCTTCGTAAGCCTTTTGCTCTCGTTACTCTATCAATTCCGAAACATTTTCGCTGATATATCTACACGTTCAGTGTGAACATAAAATACATGACCTCACCAAATCCAAAGCTGTGTTGAGTAATTGATAATATAAATAAGCTCGGAGCGCATGTATCGCCCAATTCAAGTTGCTAAAAGCACCCATTTTAAATCAAATATTCTATTTTCGATACAATAAAAATAGTCTTAATGGTACCCAGCCATGTGTATTGATATATTTATGTATAAAATTGAACTTATAAGCAACATTCGTTTCTGCTGTTACCAAGCATCACGACTTGAAACAACCTCATTATTCAATCTCCTTTTGTGAGTGTACACTAACGTATAACACTATACATATATATATATACACCATCATACATGTTGTGTATGGCTACATGTACAATGGCAAAGTCTCTATAATATAATGCCAAAAACGAATCCATTGGCATACAACTCAGAAAATCTTTGGTGTACTTTGTACATGAAATATATTCACACTGTTTACATATTCCTAGCACGCCAATTGATTCTTTAAAATGTTAAACAGGTTGTGATAAGATTAGAGCACGGAAGGGAAGACAATCAATCACAGGCACTACACCATGAACCATTATGCCACCAGCCTTTCTTATTGTTAAAAAAAAGAGAAAATTTATATCGTAAATGTGCGAAAATATAAAAAAATGGGTACAGAGTTGAAAAAATTTTGCAAATAAAAAAAAAAGAAAATTTCCGATTGGAAAAAAATATGGCGTTTACTGAATGAAAAGCGAAAACCGATATTTCCCATTCGTTTGAGTATTTATTTTGATATTGTAATTTATTGGAAGCACACTTTTTTTTCGGTGAATGTAATGATTGAAATTATTGAGTTTTGCTATTGAAAATCATAAACGTTTTTAATTGTTTGTTGGGTGAATGTATAGTTGAAAATTTGAATGTCAGAACATTCGGAAACTTTTGAATGGTTTTAATTACAAGCAAGCGCCAGAAATAGGTCACTTCTTGTTACAAATTTTTAAATTTATGGAACATGTTCAATGTTATTAGTTGAACGCTAGTTTTTTGCATTGTCCATGTCTTGCGAAGTTCCAGCTGCGATACCATTGTATCGGATATCTGGCTGTCCTCCCAATTTAAACAGACCGTCAAGGTTTGTTATCTTGTCCAATTGGTGCCGTAACATATCGCCAACATCGAGCAAGAATCCAGCAAAGGCGCTGGGTCCTGTGTGTGAGACACTCAAAATGTTCCAATCTTGAACAGACATATTTGCTTTCCTGATGTGTGGCACGAGTACGCATTGGGCGAACCAATCATAAGTGGGTATTGTGCCGACGGCGAAACTGTGAAGTGCAGCTTGATATATAGGCTGAACATCGGTTCCTTCCAACCATCTTGGCTGGGGTCCTCTTGAGTTAACCAAGACGCTGAAAGAGATGGTTGTTGGCACAGCTCGGCGTGTGTGTTGGTGCACGTAATTCAGGGCTAACGCACCAAATGCAACATACTGGAACGGTGCCTGACTGGCTATCGCTTGCTTGTACCGCTCATCCGCCAAAAACGCTGAGAAGTATGTGGTATCGACGCCAGCCAAACAAAAACTGTTGCTCATATTGGCGATGACAGGAGGCATTGCATAGCCAAAAGTGTCCGGCAGTGTGACTAGGAAACGGGAAAGTGCTAGTGGATTCACGATGTACGGAATGTTGCGACCCCAAATCGAATTCCAATAAGTGTTTTCGTGTGTCATGTCGATGTGTCGGCCGCCTGCACACCACGATGAAGCCTGAAAGCTGCGGCTCAGCATACTCATCGATGAAAATTGGCCGACAATCTGCGCTGCTATCTTGCTTATAGGGCTGAAGCTTTGGAAGTTTCGAGGTGTGAAGAGATACTGTAGTATGGGGTACACAGATACCCGTTCTCCGTCGTGCAGTGGTTGGATGTACACATTGAGGCAGCGACCAGAGATATTCCACTTATGGAACATGGTGGAGACTCCCAGGCTGTAGAGTGCTGCAGTTCCTCCCATGATGCACATGTATTCATCCAGTGTCGTGCGATTGAGGACAGTGTACTCCGGCTGTAGCACTGGCCAATCTTCCTTTCCAATTCGCTCGTTGTTGAGACCAAGTATATCCCACAAGAAATTACTGCCTTTGACTTGTGGTAGTCGGATTGTTCGGGTCTCAAATCCGCTTGTGACGTAGAACGTCTCGATCCCTGGCCCGCTGGAATGGCCCGGTGGGAGTATATCGTGTTGGGCCAATTTTCCGCAAATGTACGTAGATGCTGCTAAAAATCCTTTTACGTAGCATGTCTCAGCAAGGAGTGCTTCGGCGATTCTTTTGAGTGAATGCAGCAATTGGCTGGCTACTATTGGTCTTGTGGCCGGTAGTGTAACTGGTTTATCATCATAGATCATGAACTGGAAACCGGGACTTGCGAACGTTGAGGCAATTGGTCGCTGATTGTGATCGACGACGCACGTGAAGGCGGGTAGGCCAGTTGCCAGTGCCCGCACTGCTTGCCAGTCGGATGCCGTCAATGTTCGAGCGTTCAGACATATGCGTCCGGCATGAATAGCATTCTGTGCTGTTGTGATGGTGGCAGCTTGATTGCTGCTCGTATTAACCAGAACAATGTTTTCTGCCGGCATCACAGTGTTCCAAAACGTTACTGCCACATTCATAAATCTATTTTTGACATCAGTACGTCACTTTGCGACCCCTTTATGTCCGGAATTACCCTACAGTAACAGTAGACTTTCGAAAAACCATGAAAAAATTTTGTTGGTTTTTTGGGTTTTGGAGCCCATTTTCCCCGTGAGGGGTTTGTAAATTTTCCATGTTAAATATAAAAATCCTAAGGACGTTGCAACTTGCATTGAGACACCTCAAGCATACTCCTTATGGTATTTTCTATGTTCCCGAACCTACCTGCTCACCAATCGCTGTAAAACAGATCTCTCATTCCACATTTTCATCAATAACCAAAAAAATTCAAAAAAGCCTCATGAAATAAAATCGTTGTCTCTAACATTTCTGCAGTAGTAAGTGAAGGCGAGAGGCAGGGGAACATAGAAAATTCCAAGTTCAACTTTCAGTGTAGCGAATTCAAAGCCACAGATTTTTCTCTGTGCAAAGTAATAAACGAAAATGTTTTAAAATCACAGATTTTACATTTATTTCGTTTGCCGATCAGTTGACCCTCGTGCATACATGGGCCTGGGCCGTATATTTATTGCCGTATGCTGGGAATCGTTTTACTACATCCATCAGTCGATTTAAATCAATTTGCACCATTAACCAACGAAGCCACAAAAAAAGTACTAAAACAAATTTATCTCAAATGGCAGTAACCGACCACCAGAAAAAAAAATCTATTTTCTCATCGATTTTCTCCCGATAAACTTTCAACTTCATATAAAGCATTACACACATAAATACACATTTTATATGCGATCATCTGATTGTTGTAACCGGAATTGTGTCTAAATTTCTAGTATTTTCTAAAAAAAATTTTTTTTTGACATATCATCCACCAGAGTTGTGTGTCGCATTCCCAGCGTTCGTATACATGTGTTTTGTTCTCCCCTTTCGTCCTTCCATTTATTATGTTATCCTTATTTTTATTATTCTTTTATGGATATTATGGGGTCTCTGTGTGTAAATAAACAAACTCCTTTCATGCATGGCTTTTCATTGGGATGAAAAAAAGCAGCAAAGGAATTTATGTATGTGAAAAAGATTGCTATCAGGAGCAGCTAGAAAAGAGGAAAAAAGGTCAATAAATTCAAATATACTTGAGTTATAGGATTTTTTTTTCTAGATGATAAATTTTTTTCAGCTTTTTTACTAGATAAGGGAAATAAAATTTAAATAAAACTTTGGTTATGTATGTACATGGACCTAGGGCTACCGACAGAGGAAGAAGAAGAAGAAGAAGTCGGGAAAAAATATATAGTTAACTGAGCTACTGCTGCTGTTGTTTGGATTGAAAATGTTATTTTTATTTAAAGGGTTTCATAACTTATTTAATAAAGTTTCCCCAACTTCTTAGGGATCTCTTTTCGAAAACGAAAACATTGACAGAAAAAAAAACGAAATTTATTAATAATTCAGTTTGCTTACGATCTTACAAACTTTTTCCTCACAAAAATGGAACAGGAATTGAACAAAATACCAAAGTTTGTTTTTTTTTTCTTCATCTCACATTCATGTACACTTTCAGCTGCTTTCGTCACATCAGAATTATATATAATCCGAAATGCATACAAATTTTGATATGTAATGCATATGGTAACGGAAATTTTATGAATAAATTATAACGGACTGGAGTAAACAATGGTTTTTAGATGCTACATGCGTCGAAACCCGTAGTTTTCATGTTTCAAGCGCTAATTACGACGCCCTCAGCATGTAATAGCTATTTACATGACTAGGGATAAAAAGTTGAAAAGTAGAGTTTTCGTATGAATTTTGTTGATCCGAGGCGAAGCCGAGGTCAATAAACACACGAAAACGAGTGTTTTCTCTCGGTGTGTAATAAGCCACTTTCGACCCTAGGGAAAACAAAAGCATGTAAAATCCATCACATAACTCTGGATAAACATGAAAAGTCTCTCATTTTCGTGTGTTTATTGACATCGGCTTCGCCTCGGATCAACAAAATTGACAGTGAAGTTTGTAGCCAGAGCCAAAGGCTTGGGCTATAATCCCTCTTGGCAAAATAACAATCGCCAAGCAATTACTTAACGTATTTTACTTGCGAAGCCCTGCGAAAATGAAAATTATCCCAAGTGTCAACGATGTGCCCCTTGTGAAAATTTCATTTTCGCAGGGTTCTCCAAGCACTTGCACTATTATACAACAAAGTTCATAAAGTCTGTCGAATGGTCGTTTTTTGAATCAGACCGTTATCTCATCAAAGTTTACAAAGTCTACTTCAAAGGGATAGTTCAGTAATTCTACACAACGTAAGAGAGTGTGGAAAAAGATCTGGCTTTGCATGACATGGAAGGAGAATATAATGATTTTCTACAGCTGAATTCAAGTTGATTAGCGATGAAACAATTTCAATTCATTTCATCTTTTTACTACCTGCCGTATGCGAAAGTTGACCATTGCATAGCAAGTTGTCTACTGTTGCCTACAGAAGCTGGTTTTGTTTTTATAACAAAATTGTTGGTTCATGTAACGATTACTGTCGCAGCATTCAATGTAAAGCCTACTGTTCCATCCACATTAGTATAACATTACGATACGTGCGTATGTTTAAGTATAGTAAGATCCATATCGCACGTGGAATGAATAACATTAATTAGATTGAAATCATTGATTCTTATAATTCCACTCCACAATTATAGCGACTTTCACTTTCGACCTACGACGCTTCATTTTCATTGTTCACAATCGACTACTACCTCAAATTTACCCGTACACTCCAAAAATAAATTAAAAACATTTCTCATCTCAATATCAATAGTTTTTCTCTTTATTCGAGCATACAAACATACAAAATGATGTCAATATGACCAGGACCTTTTCTTTGCTCAGCTGGAAAATAATTTTAAAAAATCGTAATCAAAGCGAACACGCCGTAGAGCAGGGCACATGGATATGCTATCAATATCTGCTGATGATCCATTGAGTAAGCGGTAACGAAGAGCTTTGACGCTGAGAGTGCACACCAAAATATACAAAGTCCTGCAAATACTGTACCCACAACACCTCTGTAACATTTACATGGAACACAAATTAATAAACTGAAAGTAATCGTTGGTAACCGAGGAACTCACTGAACGGTGATGAGAACATTGATGCCGGACAGTACGACCATCGGAAGAATACAGTAGCCCAGAACCGAAATCACTGCGCCCAATGTCACCTGGGACTGTGTGGCCATTAATGAAAGAAGTACATAAAATGCAATGCAACCCATCACGCCGATTCCATAAATGTACGAGAATGTTACTTTGCCACTCTAAAATAAACAATTTAGTGTAAAGAGAAGTTGATAAAATCAACAAGAAAATGGTGTCTTCGTTGCCAGGAAGTGTATCGAAATAATTACGATCTTGTGACTTCATTTGGACGGAAATTGTATATTCACATGCTAGTGGTATAAGTTAGTTGCATTTACTTCATTAACTGTGGATGTGTAAAGTATAGTACGTTATTGCTTGCACTGTGCCTAGTCGTCGAAACAACAAATTTACAATGCAAGCAAGACCGTAATGTACTATTCGAATGAGACGAATGAAGAAAATGGCTTCTTGTGTGATTATTTGCATCGTATTTCACACACTGAACTCCACTTCCATCATTTGTACGTAATTGTACCGTGATTGATTGCAAAATAATGATTTGGTTCAATAATTAACTTAGTCAGGCTCGTTCATCAAATCCTACACTTGCCAAACAACAAATTCCGAAGCATGGAAGCAATGTGCTATTCGCATAAAAAAATGTTGTAAAATTTACTTACCAACAACAGAAATCCTCCTAATGCCAGGCAAAAGACTAAAGGACCGGCCATATCTGTGTCCTGTAAAATTGATTGATCGGCTGTTCTGAATGGATTGAGTACGCATAAGGTCTGCAAAAATGAAAATGAGACATTCGTTAATAAACTATCTCTGGAGAAATACTGCAATTCTCTTAAGGGACAAAATCCTTGATAATCCAGGAACTGAGTGTCTCAGGCAGTCATAATTCTGGATATTTGAGGAAATAGTTGTGGGTGTGGTTGCTATGAAACCCGTTACAATTTATCAACAGTTTATTAAACGCAATAGGAAAAAAATGTTCACAGCTGAGATGTTGCCGGGGTGAGCTAATGTGCACACTTTTCAGTTAAAATTATGTTGAGTTATATTGTCAATGATCGATGTCCCTTCATAAAGCAATGAAAGTAAACTCTATAAGTATGGTCTAATGTCAAAATTTGTATGGAGCGGAGCGGAGGAAATATCATATATTTTCATTGAAAGGTGAGTTTGTTTATATGAAATCGATATACCATACCTGTTTTGTACTTTTATTGTCATAAAGGACGTCCCGATTCAGTGTTGCTATGCAGGTTTAAAATCTCCGACTCCATAAATATGCATGTCTGAGGTATCAAATGTATTGCCGACCATGTCAACCCCAAATGGATACAGGAGTATAAGTTTAACTTCCTAAAGTTTTTGAGTACAGCTCCATGTATGGCAACTCTGAATCGTGGACGTTCTTTATGTATGTCCTCAATTAAGTATGACGGATTCTTTTGAATTTCGGCTGACCAAAATCGGCGCTATTTTTTCCGGGACTTTTTTAGGCTGGTTGTAAGTTGCCAAAAGCCAAAAAATGGGGTTTCGTAGTCCGGATTTTATTTCCGTAAGGTGGTGAGGACATGGGCGTGTATGGGTTCGTTGTAAAGCTGATGTCGAGCTCTACCGGAGCAAATATTAACTTCTACAAATTTGATGATAAACGGCCGAAAATATGACCTCCGGAAAATTTCTAAAAATCTAGGGAACCTCGGTGAACTTTGATGAGTTTTACACAGATGCCCATATTTAGTAGTTTGGCACGTGACTACGTAACAGATGAAAACTGTGTGTTTCACTCCGCCAAACCACTAAATATGCGTATCGTTGTAAAACTGAGGTCCTCCACATTCATAATAAGTAATAATTTAATCAAATAATTGCATTAGTGAGGTCACAGCACTCATCAAAGTTCACCAAGGACTGAGAAATTTTCCGTAGGTCATATTTTCGGCCGTTTGTCACCAAATTTTTTGAAGGTAATATTTACCCCAGGAGTACTTGACCTCAGCTTTCCAAGGAGTCGAGATTTCATTTAAGTAATGTGGCGAGGACACAGGCGTGTATGGGCCTGTGTCCTCTCCACATTACGGAAATGATGTCCAGACGACGAAACCTCATTTTTCGACTTTTGGCCACTTACAACCAGCCAGGTATGGAAGATCAAAAATATATGAGACTTGACTGGTTTTGGGGCAGGGGCTATTTAGTCGAATTAATTTGCCGAAATTCGCCAAAATTCGCCGAAATTCGTCGAAATTCGCCAAAATTCTCCCAAATTAAAAAATTCAAATTTTGAAAATTTTCTTCCAAATTTATGTTTTTTGGAATATTTTGCTAGTTTTGTGATATAGCATAACAAAAATATGCAAGAATCTACCAAATTCACAAATATATGTAAAATTCACAAAATTAGGACATTTTTCATCGTTTGGCCAAAAAAAAACCTTCATGGCTTCCCGGTTAAAAATAGATTTTTAGAATGTCTTGGCCAAAAATATGTAACTAAGTTCTACGATTCTTTGAAATTTCTTAAAATCATGTATAAATTCACAAAAATTCGCAAAAATTCGTCAAAGTTCGCCAAAATTCGTCAAAATTCGCCAAAACTCGTCAAATTCGCCAAATTCGCCAAATTCGCTAATAATTCAACTAAATAGCCCCTGTTTTGGGGCCTAGGCACCAAGGCATAACTAGGCATATATAAAAAGTCCCGGAATAAATAGAGCCGATTTCGATCAGTCGAAATTCAAAAGAATCGTAAGAATTGTATAGAGACAATAGACTGACACTCTCACCGTTTCCATACCGCTACATAATTACAACTTTTTCTTTAATTTATTCAACAAAATTTTTTAAGTAAAATTCTGATTTCCTTACTGAAACATGAAAGTTTCTTTGCTTCAAAATAACGACACCTAATCTTCAGGAAGCAGTAGGTGTACATCGACATTGAAACTTACATAAGCTAAAAATAATTCAACCAATTAATTAATGATTTGAAGTGAGACTATACCCTATAGTATTTACTATCGGAACAACGTTATCTTATTAGCATGTTCTAATTGTAGCCATTCAAAATGTTATTCCGATGAAAATAATCTAATAAATAAATTGTGGGACGAGATTCAAGTTTTCTGATCAAAACTACATGGGAAAATTGAAACTTCTTTAATTAAAAAGTCAAAAACTTGTCCCGTATCCGAGTCACCGATAGGTGTATATCGTAAATATGGGAACTGCGAGAGAAAAACCAATCGACTTCATGTGCCGTAGAACAGCTAACACCTAGATTCACATACACAAAACTTTCCTCATCCAATGTATATATTACATTTTACATGATGGCATGTCGAAGAGTTTACGAAAAGAAAATTAACTTACATGTACAGGAGGAACCTACCACACATAAATACATTAAAGTTAGCATCAGATTTCTCCATATTATATACATTCCTCTGATGGATTTCTTTTCTATTTCTATTCGAAGAAACATCATATACTCGTTCCTGTTCAATATACGAAGTAAAATCAGATAAAATTCGTTTAAAAGCTTGTTTTACGGTTGATTTCATTAAATTCCGAAAGAAGCACAAAATAACGTTTTGTCTTCTTTATCAGACATCGTAGGGTTTCAATTGAATATGGGGTATACTAGGCTAATTACATTTTTTTTTTGTTGGAGGGATAAATCCATTCAGCTTTTGCAGAGTAACGAACGAGATTTGAAAATGAGGAAGAAAAAGTTCGGCTGTAAAACGGTTTTAACTGTAATTGTATCACTAATTTGAATATACTCGGAAAAACCTCCTCCGTTAAACGTTTTTGTGTTGTACGTATTGTACGCTACAAACCAAATTTATTTTCTGTTAACCCAACGTATTGAACAGATAAACGAACCAATTTTAGTAATTGTGTGAACGTTTTCTGCCCAATTGTGCCTAACTAATTTCGTTTTTAAAACACATTTACTATGCTCGCATCTTCAATTTGATCCATTTAACAGATTGGCGTGGCACAGATTCTTATCGAATTACAACGGTAATTTGATATAACTAAAGTGAAACTTTTTCTCTCGTCGACGCTGTAATTAAATTTATCGAACGATAATCTCCTATCCGTGCATTTCATTTCACTGCGAATCTTACAACTGTAAAAGATTGCAGCAAAATAGAAATGTTTTTTTTATATAAATTTCATGACTAACAACACGAATGTAAATATTTCTGGGTGACATCCCATTGCTCTAACGTTTCAAGGTTTATTTTGAATCTCCATTTCATATTTTCATTTTACAAACGCAAGAGTTTTTCCCCAGCTCCATTTAAATCATTTTATTTGTACACAAGGGATGTTGTAACCGGTCTGAATACAGTTAGTTAGTAAACAATATTAAAGGTGTGCAGGTAGCTAGCTAGCACTTAGAGTTTTTTTTTTGTGAAAATAGTCCACGGCAGTCGAATGGGAATTGTTAGTCAAATTTTACGTTTTTTATAACAAGCCAATGAGCTGTGTTTGTGGCTGTTAAATCAGGTATGAGAATCAAAATTTAGATATTTTTGGTTTTTATGATTTCTAAAAGCAATGTCTTCAAGACTGTACATTTTGTTCTATAAAGAGTAAATATTTCTGAATCAGAAAATCTTCATTTTTTGCGACAGTTTTCATTTCCCGGAACTCCCAAAACTTAAGTCAATCAATTCAGATATACAAAATTTCAAATGTAGACAGTTAAGAGGTTTCAAATTTTAGATGATGCAAAAGATCTCCAGATGCACTTTCTTGAACTCCGTATTTTACTTCGTAAAATGAAACAGACAGTGAAATTTTAGCTGATTCACACACACAATAAATACTGTTTAGCGACCTTTATGCGGTTTTACAACTACCACGCGCGTGCTTGTAGCAGCTTCAACAGTAAAAACAGTTCTGATTGTATGTGTGGATCAGCTGAAAAACAGATGAAGCAAATTATTCCTGAAATTTCGCTGCATCTAACTTTATAAAATCCAAAAAAACCAAAATAGTAAGTGCTTTTGTCATCTGCTATCGATAATGATGATAAACATAAATGCCAAGCTCCGGCTACTGAAGTCTTATATAGCGAAAATTTACGTTAATAGAAATGAAGTAAAAGATTTTACTCACAAAGCTCAAGCGAAATCAATTTTTTACTTCATTAACATGTAATTATTTGGAACTTTGTATTTTGCCTTGAGCAAAAGTAGTAAAAGAAGTAAAAGATTTTTTATCGGTCTGTTGAAAATGTTAGAAGAAAATTGATTGAGATTCGATAATTATATTGGTGATATGATTACCGTTTGTTCGGAGATCTGACGCTGCATGTGATGAAAACACTTAATACGATATATTGAATGGGTGAATTTTTCTTCTTTGCAATAACCATCCCGTTTTTACTCCAGTTGATTTCATAGGCTTGTATAATAAACAATCAAAACACAAGCTAAACATTGCCTTTGCTAAAAATGTTATGTTCACACATATGACGTCAACGTAACATAGCAATGTGTGTATAGCTGCGCGCTGTTTACCATACAAGCAATGAGTTTTCGTGGAATACCTGAAGGGAAATTCATCCACATTTCTAATTGAAAGTACTGTGCACCTTACAGGTTTTTTCTGATGCTTTAAATGCTTCATCGTTTACGACAAACAGCGGATTTACACTCAGCCTTCCGCTCATATTATAATTTCCTGAAGCAGAAGCATAGTGCGGCGAATATTGAATTTACCAGAAACGATGAAGTGTGAAAAGCTTATGATAAAATCGAGCTACTGCCATTGAACCAGTGTGGATAGCATTTAACCATACCGATCTCCGCTTCTTGTCAAACTTATTAATCTCAGATCAAATATACCATATTTTGAAGCTATAATAAATCACGTAACGTAAGAAAAGAGGGTATTACAATCGACAACCCATACATTCGCAGATAAACCCAATATGCCAGACCCACTCAAAAACAGCGGGCGTTACGTAATTTATGAACGATCTCCAAATTGGTTGTAATTTCTGTTGAGCAAACCACTTCAAAAAGATTCTATCGAAAAGGTTTGAATTAACCGCTTATCTTTTACCTGCCACACGTACTCTTCCATAAAGATTCTACCCACCCCAACACCTCACAATATAATCGCGAAAAATCATTTATCGTTCATAGTTTCATTGAAAATATTGAATGCTGCCACTGTAAATACGAAATTTCAAGTGGAAAAACACCCCGAGGTTATATCGGAACACTTCTTGCGCAAGAAATCAAAGTTCTCACAGCAATATTGCACCTTCCGTAACGAACTCATCGTCTATCTCGACGACTGCCACAATCAAAATAAATAATGATATCTGGGATCGTGGTGAAATATATTAACCGAACACAACAGCGTTTCTGTACAATGTTGCACACCACCAAACCCAATTTCGTTTTGGGAATGCTTGAATGCAAAAATATTATCGTTAACTTTCATCATACAATTTTGTGAATCCGTGAAAATGCGAACGGAAAATGTAAAAGGAAAATATTTATTTTTACAAGCAATAACTAAAATAAAAGAAAAACATAAGAGATATTCACGTAGCTGCATTTACAGTTTGGTTTTGTCTACATTTAACTACTGTATTTTATTGGGTTATACTGGTACGGGAGGGTAGTCTTACAATAAATATACCTCTGTACCATCAACAAATCGCAGAGAATATCGTTTTTGTTTTATTTGACATGAAGAAAAAATAAAATAAAAATAAATATCGAAAGAAGAAGTTATTTGAAGTTGGAAATCTCAGAGCTGCTACTACAATAACACACCATAGATCTATATATAAAGTGGAGGGGTAGAATTCATCCAGTGACTTTAGCTGATAGGTACGAGCAAAATGTATAAAGCAATATAGCGATGGGATGTAAGTTTTATTGTTGTACTTTATTGATGGAAGCTATAAATTGAGCTCTTTGGTTTCTTTTTTTATTTTTTTTCCTCATTTCTTTCTTTATTACACAGGTACATCAATACACAGAAGAAGAGAAGAAGAAAAAAAAACCGCATCATTTCGCAGGAAAGAAGACTTTCACAATGATAGAGCATCATTTAAGTGCTTCACTTATTTAATTCTTTTTCCCTTCCGTTCATTATTGTAGATAATTTTATTTACGGTTGAAAAGATTTGTATTTCATTAGATTGGTTTATTATTTTCAAAAGAAACACGATCCCCACGGCGATAGTCAATAAAATAAATTCCCCTTGTCGCCAGATAGAAGATATTTTTTGTTGCTGCCGCTGCTGCTGCTGTTGTTGTTGTATCCACGCTTAAAGTCAACAGAGAATATTATGTTCGTACATAAGGTAAAATGTGTAACATTTACGTTTTTCATGAGCAACGGCAGCTTATTGCCTTCTGGGCTGTGTGTATCAAACACCACAAACTTTTTTTTTATTTTTCTGTGAAAACTTAATAAAACTTTTCAAATAAGAGAAATAAATATTCCTTTTCATAATGCGAAATGAAATTTAAATTGTACGAAACTTTCGGTAGCTTAGTAATAAGTGTGTTATTGAATCGAATTTGAAAAGCCATTGGACCTGTCTTGGCCTATCGAACTTTCTCAGTATCCCCACAAGAAAGTTTTCTTCACACGAAGAAACTTTGAGATGTTTTTTTTTTGTTGGACTTATTTTTTTCCTCTTCGTTCTTCGTTTTTGTTACAACTTCACCGTTGGTTCGGTTTTGATATTGGTACAAGAGGGAGAATGAGGATTAAATAGCGACTCGGAAGAGTGGTTGTGTTATAGTTGGTTTCTCCATTCAACTTTCAATGCATTTAAGCCCGGCTGGTATACATCGAACCGAAACACCGTCCAATGTATAGCATAAACTATTCACAAATATGTGGTGGAAAAGTGGCATGGTTGAATGTGATGTAAACATCAGAAGTAAAAGTTTGCAGGTTGATTGTTAGGTTTTTGGGGAGGGTATTTAAGTTTGTTTCTTAAAAGTTTTCGATTTTATTGTAAGGGAATGGATGTGTATGGGATTTTGAATAGGGCGATTGTTTCTTTTCATTCCACTTCGTAATAAACTAGCAAATTTTATAGCCTTTTAAGTTTAATACTTTAAACCGGTCAATTACATACATGACTGTTTTCCAAACAACCGAAATTAAATTCATGTCAAGTATACGAATCGAGTATTACAACAAAGTTTGTCCGGATTTTAAGACAATCTATTTATATAGAAAATAAAATTGATGCACAATACACGAGTAATTTAGGATAAGAATTTAATTCGGTTTGTCGGAAGAGAATTGCGCCAAAACACTTCCTGAATGAGCAAAATTGTCCTGTGAGCATCACAAAATAATAATAATAAAAAAAAACTTTGCTTCACGATCACATTCGCCTATTTACATGAATACTCGGAACAATTTACAAAACAAGTCCCATCGTGGAATTTAAATGAGAAAATTACTGAACTTAGAAAATTTTCCACTTCAGACGAAGAATTTTTTCTTGTTCACCAGTATTTGAGCGAGGTATTTATAAGGAATTCGAGTTCGAAATTAATTTATGTTTGGAAATGCTGGGAAATTTTTTTCCCACCACAAACACAAATATATTGATTGAGAAGTCATATAACATTGAAGTGATGTTTTTACGGCTGTAATGTTTCTATACCAAGTTAAAACTAGGTCCCACCTTTTGGGCGGGTCAGGTCCCTAACTTTTCTAAATGCATTTTTGACGTATTCATAAAAACTTGTCACATTTACTACATAATATATTTACTATATTAATGACTCCACGCAAATGACAGTAAAATTTGCCAAAAAAAAAATCTTGGAAACCATAGAGCGTAAGGTGGAATGATTTTTGACCACTTTTTGAGCTCTAAATTTTCTCATAAATTTTCAATTTTCAAGATTTTCAATAATCAATTTCAAATCATAAATAAAATTTGACTCGTGTAGATTAACTTCCCACTCATATGAGCTGTCTATTATTCTTTTTGTTAATCAGAGTAGATACGAAGTTTGTTTTGTGAATGTGGAACGAGGACTTTTTCACAAAATAAAAAAGTGCGATAGATGTTCGTCTCTGACACTTTTGCGTAAAAAAAGAAGTCCCCGGTACTTAATACACCTTCACATGGTGACATGGTAATAAATGAACTTTATTAGTTTTTGGTTGATCGTTAAAAAAAACACAGTTTACCAATATTTTCGGTAAATTGGTACCAATTTCGACTCTATAATGGTAAAGGGATTAAAAATATTTGTAAAAGGAGAAATTTATTGGTAGACCGAGAAAAAATAATCCCTCGAATAAAATTTCCCATTCACAAAACCTTCAATTGTGAATAAAATGTCACGACTCGAGTGAATTACGGCTCTCGCTTCGCTCTGGCCGCAAACTTCACACTCATAAAATTTTTACAATATTCTCTTTGATTCATTTAATTCCATGTATTTGAAAAAAAATCTTCAGAAATTAGTTGAGATAATTCATCTTATATTGCCTGCAAAAATTTAACTTTTTTATTAAAATTTCTTACACTTTTTAATCAAAGTGTGCTTATTTGATAACATTTTGCATTTTGCTGGCGTAAGATGTGGTTTTAAAGGGAGTAAAAAACTACCTACTTGATCAAGTTGTTAGTCAACTATCAAATTTGTTAGTCAACTATCAAAATGTTAGTAGTTCACTAGCAATAGATGTTTACACGATAAAAGCTGGGCATCGAATGATGAAATTATTCTTTCTACTAGTTTCATGCACATCGAAAACAAACTTATATGATTTGCTCACACTACCCAACCAAATCGAATTTCATCAAAGAAAACTTTTTTAATTGAGGCTATGTGTTTTTCCCGTTTTTCTCGGATAGCTTCCAGATCCTTAGTCCTACATAGTCCATCTTCGAACTTAGCCTCGGGATTTTAATTCCACAAATTAAAAAAAAAGAATCATCCAAATTGGTAAAAAATTACTCAAGTTATCGATTTTTTGTTACCCACATTTAATGTTTTTCATAGCATTTCATACATTTTCAATCACAGTGAACCTTTTTGTTACCCACATTTTTCGGTATTTTCTGGTGTAAGACCCGGACTTTCAGTCAAGGGAATTATAATAATCCGGACAGTCAATTGGATGGTGGGCGTTATTCGAAAAAGATAATATTCTCTAGCGAATGGTATACAAATTAAAATTTGTAGAAATTAGCTTCGGCCCTTAATCACTTAATGGGAAGTTTGATAATTTTGCATAAATAAACCAAAAAATTTTTTTTCATATTTTTCCTACCCATTTTGCAGAACGAAAATCATTGAGCGAATATAGAAGCAAAAAAAAATGAAAAGCTAAAAATCTATTCCCCCATAACATGTGGGTATATTTACGCATATAGACCCAAAACACCAATAAAAGGATTTCTATGGATTTCTATCTCCGAATAAAAAGTAAAATAAAGCGAAAAGCAAACGTGACATTTGGGAAAGATATTTTAATCTGATATTAAAAATTTATTGATATTTTTTATGTATTTTAATAATATTATATTTTGTGTCGGGGAACGAAGCGACGACGAACCAAAAAAAAAAATTGGTTGGGAAAATTGGATACACAAAATGCGTAAATATAAACAACGGAACGCTATATGACTGTGTGTTTGGGATATCATTTTGTGAGGTGGCAATGGGTGGTGCTCGGAAAAGGGTGTTTTATTACTTTATATATATATTCGTAATATGATACCTCGTATGGCTATCCGGCAATCATGTGGTGGTATGGGTAGTCATTTATGTTTGCATAAATCGTACTAATAATTTCGTAAATTGATTTTGTTCAAATATTATTTTTTTGGTGCGATTTCGATGGAAAAATAGAGAGGAAAAATTGATTACGGGAAAAATCAAAATCACACAGAATTTTGTAAGAGTTAATGTAATTATGGGCACAACGGCTGATTTACACTCTGCAAAAATATGAATTATTGTAGGAAATTGACTGTTGACAATTTTTGATTGTTTTTTTATTGGTTTAAAAACCATTTTTTCCTTCCACAAACGTTTTTGCATAGTAAATTTTGGATGACGCTTGTCTCTACTACAATGCCAAACGTTTTAAAAGTATTTGTAAATAGCAGAGCTTTTGTTCATCAAAAATTTACATTTTTAATCAAACACAAAAAGAGTTTTAACTGAGCCGAAACGGGCTAATCTCGAAATCTCCACAACAATACTAGAGACTTTACACACGCAGTTTGCATGTAGTACAAAACCCAATTTAATTTTACAATTTTTCTACGAGTAGACTGCTTTTTTGCCAGTTCTGAGCTGAGCAGTGTTATTTTCGCTTGTTAAATAAAACATTTGAGAGAACATAGAAATGAGCGAAGTAACGAAAAATAGAGCTTCAAGACATTTATAACGCGATGGGAACTTAGAATGTGATTGACTGTAGAAGTTTTGAGGATTGCTGTACAGTGATGATTACTGGGAAGTAATCATCACTGTACAGTAATCCCTTTTTAATGATTCGTTCTTCAAAATACAACCGTTGGTCTCTATTTCTTAAAGTTGAACCAATAAATCGATGTGCAGCTGAATTTCGTTTCGAAAACTTGTTTATGAATCCAGACCGAACTTTTTTGTTCTGACAAAAAAAAAATATCCATCGGGTGTTTTCGATGTCAGCCCGTCAGCCGAATATGGAATATAAGTTCGAAGAATCGTTTTTTTTTATTTCTTAAAAAATTGCCGCTGGAACCATTTCCTTCCAAAACAAGAAAATTTTGTATCGACCCAGAAAACAATACACTGAAGTGTAATCTCCAACGTAAAAATATCGGTACTGAGAGTTGTTTCACGGGCGTTTTCATGTTCCCTTAATATTCTGACTATACGTTATAGCAATGTTTGACAGAAAACGAACTTTTTTATCAATTTTTTTTCCATGTTCGATCTGATTTTTTTTACCTCCCTTAGTCATGCTAGAAATTTAAAAATATTTTCTATAGAAACAATTAATTCCATGGAAACATGAAATCTCCATTCAAAACAAAAATTATTTTTCGTTCATATACCTCGACAATGAATATGTGCAGCCATATATGTTGGAGCTCAAGACATTAGAATTCTAAGTATCGACCTCGACCCTCTCATTTAAACTTTATTCAAGCAGACTGTGTTTTTATTATGTTAGAACGAAAAAGTGGCATCAAAAGACTCAGAAAAATTACCAAAAAATATTATCTGTGAAAAATTCCAGGAAAAATTTTTCTTTGTTCCAATTTTCCTATTTATGACACGGAACGTACAATGTTCATATTGGAATATTCATTAAACATCAGTTCTCGTTACCCGTGTCAAAGCCACAATACACTTTTCTAAGATTTACTTTGATCTCATCGGAAATCTTGAACATAACAATACCAGACAATGCGTACTCAGCTTTGCCAATCAAACTTATTGAGTGATAAATTCTCCCAGTTCACATCAGCGTTGAACAAAAACATCTTCAAATGATGATGATTTGAGTGAGAAATAAATTAAACAATAAATGGCTGCAAAAGTACCACTTTGTACGGTGTACTCGTTCATCAACAAGCTTCTGACGTCTATTGTGGTCTTATGAAAAATCTAAAGTGTAATCTGAGTTAATATCAGAACAACAGTGTCATATTGTTGAACTACATACATTGTAACGATTGTAACACAGTATAGAGATTTTGCTTTAATGTAATTTTATCGGATTATGTCGATCGGTCCTTAGCAACTGAACTGAACTATCTGAGATGGTAATTAAATTTTGTAACATAACAATCATTAATATCCATCTACATCACAATGGATTGGATATTGTATGGATGCAGGACGTGTCTGGTACATATTAATTTCGACAATCAATTAACAGCATCTATACGTATGCATACGAATGCATCGCATACACACAAAAATAAAATGATTTTAATGGCGGCCTATTCCATAGACAATGTCCGAACCTCAAAATTATGCTTGTGGAAAATGATGGTATCTGATGTGCTGCGAAATGGTGTATAATTACCCTTGTACAGCTGTGGTTTAGCTGTGATGTTGAGACATTGCGGTTAACGATGAGTGTAACCTGTGTTGACAACTTCAATTACCTATTTTAGTTCAGTTATGTCTTATGGAAATCGATTTAAACGTCATTTTGCGAATATTGAGGAATTTGAGGTCAACAGCACCTCGAATTCGCACTTTAATATTGAACGATATTGGAGAATGGGAAGAATTCAATAAATCGAGATGAGATGAGCACCTTTATGTTTAAACAAAAAATGTACAGTGGCGGACTTTAAATTTTGTGCACTATTCTGATTCAACTTTTCGATCAGCTGGCCCATGTAAACAAAGTAAGTTAATTTTAGAATTAGGAGTAGAATATTCGTCAACAATACAACTAAAGAGAGTCTCATATGAGTCGAAAGTATCACTAACATCGTGCGAACATTTGTTTCAATCCGAATTTGGTACATTACATTTGGTACATTTGGTACATGATATAATGCAAATCTTTAGATTGTTTAGAAACTAAAATCATTTTAGCCGTAGAGTATAGTCTTATTAAAATAATTTAGATGCTGAGACTGTTGCATAGAAAAACCTATGAGCAGGTGATTCCAAAATTCAAAAACTTTCTGTTTCAATGTCTAAATCTGTGCTATGAAGCAAATGCTTTCTAAAACTTTTGACCACTACCGTGGTGGCACCACGAGTTGTTTAATCATCGGAATTTAAAGGAAAAGTAAGAACCAATGAGAAGTTCGATGACGTGAATGCCATGGACATAAAGAAGGTAGATTCAAATAAAAGAATTTAATGCTATTCATCTTTATGAAGTTCAATAAATTAGAAAATGGGTTGTCCACTCAAGCTATGCTTTCCATGCGAAACATGCTTTCCATACGAAACATACTTTCCATGCGAAATATGCTTTCGATGCGAAACATACTTTCCATTCGATTTATGCTTTCCATTGGAAACATGTTTTCCATGCGAAACATGTTTTCCATTTGAAACATGTTTTTCATTTGAAACATGTTTTACATTCGAAACATGTTTTCCATACGAAATATGTATTCCAGTATTCCATTTAAAACAATATCTTTTCATAGAAAATCGTTTATTTTTCTATTTATTTAAATTTTCAAATTTTGCGCTGCATCGACGTTACCTTCTAATCTTTTATATACATGGCATGAAATGTCAACCGACGCATACATTTGCATTAAAAAACAACGAATACACTATCTTTAGTTTTATTGTTAGCGATAATAAACTAACCACTGCTGCCATTTTTACCTAACTACTGATTTTGAAATTAACTGAGTTTGTTTGTTTACATGGACCAGCTGGTCAAACAGCTGAATCAAAATAGTGATCAAAATTGAAAGTCGGCCACTGTATCTCTGTTGAGAATGATCATTAAACTCTTACTTAAACTGCTTGTCATTTGTTATCAAAAGCGACAAAATAAAGTGACGTGCTTTTGCTGGCGTTCTTTTATATAGCAAAATATTATGCCCAATGAAGTAAAAGATTTTGCATCAAAAATTAGACGATACCTGAAACCATTTTAACAATAGAAGTAACAGATTGATTGTTTATTATTACAATACGAATGCCGTTTGTAAAGATTAAAACAAGCCGTCTTCCCAATTCATTATTAGAAAATTAAATCAATCAGTACGATTCGATCGAAAGTTCACATTGTTTCCTTGACCTTTAAATATTTTGTACCCCAGTCACACACTTCCGAGCAAAAAATTCTAAATTCTTAAAGACTGCCTACAAACAATTCTATATAGCAAATGACCACTTTACTACAGAAATTAATTGAATTAAATTCTATGATTTTATCGATACACATAGAAGGATAACAAAATATAAAAGGTCTTTATCGAGGAGCTATAAATTCAATCACCATACGCTATACCATATCGTTATATACATAAACATTGTGCTACGGAAGGGAAATTCAATTCAGATTAACACACAAATTAGATTTATGACTATGAAAATATTTCACGTCGCATCTTCTTAATTTCTTCCTTACTTTGCTGAGCCTCCCCAAATATTCACTAAGTTATAGCTATAAATACAGATATCCACCACGTTTTGCTCACATTATGCCTATTTCTATCGTGCTTTTGCTTTGCTTTCTCTGTGCCAAAAATTGAATCGTTTATTGCCCACTTATCTCTGTTACATCTGGAGTTTTTTTTTTTTCATTTCGTTTTTTTCTTCTTCTTCTTCTTCTTCGTTTTGGCTAAAGGAAAATGCGAAGTGTTTTCGCTTTATGAACTCAAGTTGTACAAGAATTCCGCATAAATATAAACGAATAAAATGTAAATCTCTCTTCTAGATTTCAGGGGGTGGTTGAAACAGAAATGAAAATTCCTCTGTGATGAAGAAAAGTGTGCGGTAACATCACAACATACATAGCGATATCTATTCGATACATCTATAAATACCGAAATACTGCCTGAATGGCAATCCGTGAATACTGAATTATACGTAGGGTACGAACCTTCTGATGTTTGTGTAGTTTTGCAGAGAAGAATACCCCCGAAAAAAATGTACGTATAAACGGAGCGAGACATAGAACAGAGTAGAATATGGTTGAATGATAAATTCCAGAAGGTCGTTAATTACAGGTGATGGTGGGTAGAAGTACCATCTGTCGTTGATCGAGGATTACAATTATCGTGTTGTGGTTTTGTAAATAATTTAACCGCGGCTTTCAATTTCTCCATGTGGAATGCGAAATTGTATATTTATATCACTTAATTAGGAATTTATAAATAAGGCCACAGAAACACTGGCGAATACAAGGGCATGCTTTACGTGCCCATTGTGTGCATAAATAAGGATTACGAGTAAACACGATTTTTTTTCCTGTTCTTCTCGTTCTGTTGTTTTTTTATGTTCTTCTTCGTTTACATTACATTTTGCTCACTTTTATACTTGTAGCCTGCAGGCGTATCGATTGTATTGGAATGGAATGAGATCTATAACAATACACACCATATTGTACCCGACGAAAAAAAAGGGTTGAATTTTTTATGCTTGTTATTTTGCGTAGAATGTTATTTGAAAGGATGTTTCAGGCACTAATTAAGGGGATGTTTAAAAAGCTATTTCAACTTTTAATTTAGTTCCTGCAGCGATAATTTAAATTTCTCATTTAAATGAGAAAAGTTTTTTTTTTTAATGCTCTGTGTATAGAGTCAATTTTAAAATGCTGGAGCAGTTTGTATTAATTGTTTCAATTAAAGGAACGTAATAGAGATTTAAGCTTTTTTGCCTCTCACTTTTTCGCTTGTTCTTTTCTAAACATAATTCAACATTTGTGTTTGTTTACATTTTACTTTTCGAAAGTACAACACATAATTTCTAACGAAGTTGGATTATAATTGTGATTGTGTGCATATCACGGAACTTTTTATTTATATTTTATAAAGCATATCGAGTATATATGGCTGTATGTATGTTCATAAACTACGTATACAATCAATGTAGGTATATTATATGGAAATCTCAGTGTAAACAATATGAATTATACAGACAGATTTAATGTGAGAACATACAACGAGTATGTACTCTTAGAGCCGTGTGGAACGTGTATTTCGGTTTAAATATTTTTGCTGCCGTGCTTCCCTTAGTCCCCGCAATTTATTCCGTTTACTGTTGTAACAGCATATATATACTGTTCCGGAACAAATTTAAATGTGAATCAGGAACAAAAATTGTTTACCAATATTGCTGGTCCATAAATTACATTCAATTAAATGCCGATTTATCGGTTCTATATTTGGTTTGAGAGATATCCGCATTTTACAGATATTTGGAAGGTGGTTGTCACAAATTATATTCGATGTTCAGTACAGGTTTGTGGAAAATTACTTTTTTTTAAAGCGCAGCAATCCAAATTCTAAAGTTGGAGAGGGTTAGCCGAAAGACTGTGTACTCTTTAAATCCACTTAACATCTTCTTAGATATCAACTTTATCGAATTTGAAGGTACTGTTTTGCACACATAAAAACTGTCACTTTCATAATCTAAGCTGTTCTTGCTGTTATTCTCCGTTTCGCTGGTTTCTCTCATTTTGAGTTATTTCAATTGGAAAATGAGTGACATTAGAGAAATATAGAACAACAGGAAGAACAGCTTAATTACGATAGTGGCAGTATTTACGTGTGCAAAGCAGTAAGTCTCTTTTTGAAGTAATTCTTGTTGAAGCCTTTTATTTGAGGTAAATGCAACTGCACTTGCAATCAGAAAGTCACCGAACATGTGAACAACATAACAATAGAATCGCAAACAATATAACAGAAAGGCTCACTATTCTTACAATGATTAATTTAATTTAATTTAATTTTCCTTGATTTTCCGATGTTTTCCTTAATTTTGACAAAAAAAACTATTTTGGGGAAATTCGAAAAAATTAGATAAAAGATGAGAAAATGTTTTCTCAAAATCCATGCTATTCTGTGTTCTATTGTTTACGTGTTCAATGTCCTTCAGCCGAAATAACAAATAACCAGTCACGTACGGCTATTCATCTGTTATCGATAACGACGACAAAAACAATGACACGCTCTGGGTAATATGATTCTTTATATGGTAAAATGCATGTTAAAAAAATTGAAGTACAAGATTTGAAATTAACAGATTAAAAATACTTTGATCGATGGAAGAAATAGACTCGATAATAATATTGGTCAAATCCTTGCCGTCTGTAACAAGTTAAACATAGCTGATTTCTTATTGTAATACAGAAAATTAGTGGAATTCAATTGGTAATTCGGTCTAAATTAGGTCAGACTTAAAAAATTGTTTGAATTTTGAATATTTTGACTGATAAAAGTCATAACAAGGAAAATGAGGATGGGTGAAAAACATCCTTTTTGAGTATGCGTATTATTTGAATAACTCCCAAAGTCAAACGATCATTATCTTCTATACATGTGGGATTGTTCTATGATAAGGTAGCCAACCAACAGATGAAAAACAGTACTTTCTAAGGAAAACCAACTAACTCGTACGCATACTCTAAGTTTAATTTAAATTATAAAAAGAAAATTCAAGTGGTTCGATAACTACTTATAGAAACAAAGCGACAATATTACCAACACTCAGGCACTCGAAGCTATAAACCAAATGTCACAAATTGACAAAGAACTGTGCAAGAAGCACATCGATCTTTTTGCCGGCGATTTGTTGATGTATGTGTATGTCACTGATTTCCATACTCATTGTGCATGGAAAACTAGTGAAGTGTAATGATCGAATAAATGGTCAAACGAATGAGGTCGCGTTAAAATGTTATTAAGTCAAAACAGTGCAAGAAATGAATGCTGTGGAATTCTGATATTATATTTTGTATAGAGGTCTGATTGGACGTCAATTGAAATTCTGATGTCATATATGTAAGTTGAACTTTGTTGCTGTGAATGCTTTGTCAAAACTAATATTTGCTGTAATATTGAATGTGACCAGATCTATATTACATTAAGGGTGTCAGCGCCGAATGTTTGGTATACTTTTAAAAAGGAAAGAGAACAAACTTTGCGAGAAAAATCAATGTGTGACATTTAGGAAGGAAAACTTTTTACGGTACAAAAATGTGTACAACTTCGATCGACACGACTTTCTATTCAAAATCGATGTTTAGAAGTTCTGAAAGAAAATTTGTAAACATTTTCACAGCTCGGTGACGAAGCGTAAACTTTTGTTGCTTGTATTGTGAAAAATGTTGCATGTAAACGACGATGTGTGCCAGTTACACGCCTAGAAACTATTACTCAATTGCTTAAATAACTATTTATACCATCAAATGGATGTGAACTAAACACTCAAATATTCCGAATTAGCTTTGCTCTACTGGCATCGTTAAATCTAGAGTAACTATTTGTGTCGAACAAATATATTAGCATGAAGTTCATCATCGCATGAATACTCAAACTTTGGAACGCACCTCAAATAATTTGAATATTCTAAACACAACGTTTGCGATTAGACTAAATGTCTGCGTGAATTGAAATTTAATTTTAACCATACCATCTAATGAATTTCATATGTTTACCTCTGTATTTACGTTCATGCCAAATAGTGTGGTCGTGTAGTAGATTCGATGGAAATGTGTACAGAAACCCGTTATCGAATTCCTTCATGTTGTGCTCGTTAAAATTCAAAAATAAATTAGTCTACCGATTAGACTGCATGCAGTTGGAGCTTTACGGTTCAGCGTTTATGGTTGAGATTAGGGAATAATTCGTTAGGGACCATTTAAGCGGATTTTCCTTGTAGTGTCACATTCCTTGGATGTCACATTTTGGACCACTCAAAATGACAATTTTTATAGCCACCTCGGCAATATGGGAACATAACAAGGGCAGGGCTTATTTTAGAGAAGTTTAGCCCCAAAAAATTCTGAAGTTTCCGAATAATTCGGGGAAAAATCCAACAAAAAATCCGAAAAAATTTCTGAATTTTTTTACGGAATTTGAAAGAACTTTTCGGAATTTTTCAGAACTAAAATTCTCTTAAATAGGCCCTGCCAAAAGTCATTACGAAAACATATGAGTGGAAATTTTTTGTAGGCGATGTGTTCGGTCCTTAAAGTATACATTGACCGCATCTGTTAAGCTTAATCGACCCCTCTCGCATGGACAATGTTTATCAGATTGTGTTAGAAGCTTTTACATTATAACCCAAAGTATACAGAGGGAAAATACCCCACAACGGTTCAAATGGAAAATTATATTTAATTGTCGGGCAACATGCCCTTTAATGGAATTAAATTCGGTGAGCCGCTTCCGACTCACTAAAAATGGTATATTATAAAAGCTAATCCATCTGCGAAAGATTTTAATTATAATTTTTAATCTAAATCAATTCGAAACAGTAACGACAGACGAATTACCTCGTTAAATATTCACCAAAACGTGACTAGGCAACGATTCGGGGCATGAGGCAATTTGAAATTAAAAATAATTGTATTTCAATGCTGACCTGAAATTTCATAATCCCCGTTCCCGTACATTTTTAACCCAACAGAAAAAAAAAAACAATGAACGACGAGGGTGTCTTTACACGGGTGAAGAGTAGTAGAGAATATAAAAAAAATAATTTTACATCTTCATAGTCCGTGACGCGGGGCATGATGTAATACCTCGAATAAAAAGTTATAAATAAAACTCTGATCCCCAAAAAAAGCACGAGAGAGGAAGAAGACGAAGAAAAAAAGGCCACTCTCGTGGGGTGAATAATTAATAATTCAAATTAATTTGTTGATTTTAATTAAAAATTATGCGAATTAAATCACATTCGGCCGAAAAGAACCAAATCATTTCTACCATAAAAAACCCTTTAATCTCCATAACATCTTTCGAAACAATTTTTAAGATTATAACGCAAAGTTACTCTACAATAACAGTTTCAACCCTTTTTTGCATAAAATTTAAAATATGAGAAAAAGTGGAATTTTTCGTTATATTCATTTTTGCGAATTTTTTTTTTGTGTTCTGCTAGCATCGTCGTCTTATTCACTCCATTTTACACCCCAAGATGCCGAAAATTTTCTAACAGAGCATTTTCTTTTCGTTTTTTTTATTTTATTCTTCGTCTTCTTCTTCTTCTTCTTTTCACTTATTTTCTTTACATTTCTCTTTGTATTGTATGTAATGTTCGTGTGTTAGATTGAGGCGCATATTCTTTGTTCGGCAAAGAAGAAAAAAAAGGAAACGATATGATCCTCCTGGTATATCCATGCATATACTAACTATGGTGGTGGTTTACGTTTCTCGTTTTTTTTTTCTTAACCCAATTTACTTCTTTTCCTTTATAACGATAATCATGCCAAAGATACCACCGTTTTGTATGTCTCAACCCTCCGCCGCACAGTCGAAACGAAAAAGCTTTGAATATTTTATACATTTAGCGAGCATAATATGAATATTAGAACGAATAAATCTTAAGATAATTGAGTTCATATTTTTTCACATAATCGGATATCTATAAAGAAACTCTATAATGTGCTAATGTTCATGAAAATTGAATAAAAAAAAAAATAAGAAAGAAAATTATATTCATCCGTGAAATTCGTTCCTTTTTATAACCATGCTTCAAAGAATATCCGGCAATAATGGACCATGTTTTGTGAAATTTGGCTAATGTTTTACTTGTGACGCAAAAAAAAAGAAATAAGCACAGCAGCAGCAGCAGCATTTTTTTCTCTCCATCATATCGCCTTTTGCCTTCCTTCGTCATAATTTCTAGCATTGTATAGTGAATGAATCCGGACGGGGCGGAGGGTAAAAGCAAAACATATTCGATGAATTGGAAATATGTTTGATCTTATGTGAAATGGAAGTAATGATTCAGAATTCAGACGCAAGTGAATAAAAATGATTTATTTCAATATCACACACACACACCCCATTCGATAAATATGTAGTCAAAGATGCAGAAACAATTTTTTTTTCTTCTTTGCCTTGTAGAAAGTCACTGACCGGTTCGGATAGTTCACTAAGTTTCTCATTTTTTTTTATTGTAACACATAGAGAAAGGCGAACGATGATCTCACAAATTGATAACATGTAAATAAAGCAGAAAAAAAAGGAAGACGAAAAAAGAGGAGATAAAAAAAACGGAAAATATACTTTATCTTGCGGCGCTATTGTTCTTCGCTCTACATTTTATACTATCAACGATTGGAAAATCAAAAATTTAATGGATTTTCTGTCATGGAAATAAAAAAGAAAGATATCAAACCGAGATAAATAATGTATTCAACGTTTTGAAGGAGCTTTTGATAAATATACGCTTTAAGCATGCTTGATTAAGCAATTGTGAGACTATTGCTGGGTAAATAATACGAGGAAAAAACTATTACCAGGAAATTGAATGGGAGTAATGCTGAAATTGAGTTTTCCAATTTTTACTGGAAAATGTCAACTGTGTATAAATAAGCACACCTAAGTTGAGGTTGCTTTTTGTTCTTGCTATTTGTGAAAAGAAATTGTGTAAGAGGCGAGTCGTAAGTGGGTGTATAATTCAATTTTTATACCTGACCACCCACAAATTCATAAAATTTACTACTAAAACAATTCCATTTGACCATTTCGATTGCCGGAGCGGTCTGCTAATAAAATCACAATTACGTCGAGTTAAGGTCAGATTATTATGGCAAGTAAAAATCACAAACCCTATATTAGGATCACGACTGACAATGGGCCGGTATTTCACGGTGTGATCATTTACCCTGTCACATATGGCTATTCATCTGTTATCGATAACAACGAGAAAAATAATGACACGCTCTGGGTAATATGACCAGTTATAAAGTAAAATGCTTGTTTAAAAAAATTGAAGTACAAGATTTGAAATCAACATATTCTTGCCGTCTGTGAAAGGTTAATCGGTTACTGTCCTTGTTGTAAGTATTTTCAAAATGTGATACTCTCTCTGGCACCAAAGTTAATCGTGACGTAAGTCAAATGGAGAGACAACATCATATCTAGCTATTTGGTGCTAGATACAACATTGGTTGGATTCAAAATCCTTTGATCCTAATCCTTATAAAATTCGATAAAATATATTGGTGACAACCTTGTGTTCTGTGAAAACCTATGCGGTTGTAAGCCAACTTTAAACGGAAATACCAAAAGTCTTCACTCACCTTTTGCATAATGTGACCCGGATTAATGCCCAGTTCTTCTAACAACGGAGGTTCATCATCGAATTCGCTTCCTACTCCACCCGATTCAAAATTGTCAGCCGTGGGAGTGAAAATACCGCCCGCATACGCATTTGCTGGTGGATCATAAAATGAACCAGCGTATGAGGGTTGTTGTGTCGCGTCGATGGGTTGGAAGTTTCTTTATTGAAAAAAGGAAGATGCATCCGATTAGATCATAGCTCAATTGATTTCATGAGAGTATTGCAGCACTTACAACTCTTGACCGAATTGTTCCGGCATCTCAAAGTTGAAACTTTGATGCATTTGCTGGTTTTGATTATTCCAATAATCGCTATCGTACGTGGCCATCGTTTAACTGTAAAAGAAAGTTAGTAAGGACACCATTAGTCTGGTTGCAGGACGATAGACGATATTTTTTCGAAAATATTCTCGGGCTAGCTCGAGTTAACTGTTCATTGACAGATGGAGCTATTTTTCGTTGAATGTCCAACACAACATTATTCTACTCATCATCAATTCGTTTGTGCAGACGGAACAATACAATTGATTTTAAAGGTAAATTCGGCGAACACTTCACTAACCTTTTGTTTGCTTTGATGTAAATTAACTAGCTTAGACGCCTAACTGCAGTCACAGTATTAAATGAGAGAACAATCTTAGAAATAACACAATAAAACCGACAATGTTTTGATAGAGAACTGCTCATTTGACGTTTCTTTTCACTGACAAGTAGAATTTCTAATGGATGATGACAGCTGAACACTATCCACAGCCAGTGGGATCAGTGGTGAAAATGTGTGACGTTCAGTTTGCAAAATACAGTTTCTGCTGTTGAACTATTTACTAAATTAAGATTTGAGTTTAAAGACACAAAATTCAATCAAACCAAAAAGCTCTGCACATTTTTAGCTCATCTTGTGATGTATTTAAATTTAAGGTGAAGACAGACATTAAGAATTGCGTAGACCATACACGTCGTAACTAAAGTTTGTTATGTAAATGTTCTTCCTATTTTACAGCACAAACTGTTTACACAGAAAATGTTTTGGCTCTTTTGGATTAAATATTATTAGAACAATAACCAGTGCCCAGATAGCAACAGCACTGAGACCATTCTACTTTGTGGTTCATCCTGATTTATTTGGTAACGTATTTTTCGTATCAAAGGTCGATGGATTTCCCATTCAGAGACTCTTAGGTCAAGCTTAGAAACCTGGAATATTAGGCCCCATTTGGGGTAGAGAATTGAAAAATTTACCACTCGAAATTAGGTTGACTAGGTTGATGGGAACCCATAAGCATTTGGGAATGAATATTACATTACAAAGTTCGATTGATTTCCAATTTGTTCTTTTTCTTTATGTATCCAGGCAGGCATCCAGAAGAAAGGGTAACATTTGCCAACTGAGCCATCATCCAATTTAAGTAATTTTTGTCTTCGCATTTTAGTCGACAAATGAGGAATCGCTGAAACATCTAAGCGCCCATTTAGAAGCATTACAGAACCAAAGAGTATCATCGTCGTCGCCACGCATTTTATCGTTTTATTTAAGAGATTCAAATCGGAAAGGTATTTTCAGGCGATTCGCATTCGAATTACAACGATTATGTACGGCTCTTCTACCTCAGATAAATTCAAACTCATCCGGATACACATCGAGCAAACGTCGGACGTAAAATTTTTTATAAAGAAAATCCTGGAAAGCTGCAGCCTGTCCACGGACTATGTGAATAAAATCAAAAGTGCACCGATTAAGAAAACTACGAATGTTTTTACTGGTGGTGGGGACACCTTTCACGGAGCGTCACCATTCGCCGATGAGTACGAATATTATCAGCGAATTAAAAAGACCCGACAAGAGAAAACGTTGAAGTAAGTTTTGCAATTTGGCAGTCGTAACGCAAGGAAATAACAAAAACCTTTAAATTGAAGAGGATGGCTGCAAGCAAACCTAAGTCTAGCGCATGAGAGATCTGATAGTCTGGCAGATTTGAGGGAAGATGTTGAAAGATTGGAGAAATCGTTATCACGACGTTTGAAGCTGAAGAGTATTCAATACGACTGCGGCTGGAATGTTGAACATTATCGCGGATGTTTGAAGAGTTTAGAACGTTTAGCCAATATGCATGAAAAGGAGTTGAAGCAACTGGAAGGTAAAGTTTTGTGAGCCATCGAACTGAAAGCATTGAATTGCAATCATTCCTTTTCAGATCGAAACCTGGTATTCGCACTAATATCAGGCGTTAGTCTGGAAGGCGACGTCATGTTGTTTACGGGAGATGTGCAAAGGAATTGGTTAGACGTAAGACACATACTCCTGAAATACCGTTCCACAGTAAATGTGAATCTCCTTTTTGTATTTTGTTCCAGTTTATCAAAAACATTTCCAAGCAAGATGACTACTTGAAACTCATACCGTCCTATGAGTCTGCGTTATCGCAAGTTTTACGCGAAATTCGAATTGCTCGTCGAAAGTTTATGCCTAAAGCTCAAGTAGTTCATTATGCTTCGCAACTAACCAAAGTTACAACGTCCATGTTGGATTATTTAACATTTCACAAATATCCCAAATCCTGGCCAGACACTTTGAAAGACTTTGAAATTGTGATTGAATCGTACTTACAGATCCGAACTTTCGCAATTTTTTACAGTTTTTTGAAGTTACAAATCCATCTATTTTCAGTGAAGCCGGACCGTTGATGGTCAGCCCTACTGGTCAGTTCATTGCGCCGAGTACGTGTCCCGGTTCGATACTCGTTGATTTCCTATCAACACATATGGACGAAGCGACGCAGAAAATGGAGGAATATAAAACGTAGGTGTTGGAGGAATGAAAATCAAATTCGTTTATTAAATGGACCGAAACGCTGTTTAGGAACAAGTACATCGAAAGAGAATTGCATCAGCAATGCGTTAGCGAGTTGCATCTCAAGACATTGACCAAAGACGATTCAATCGACCCGAATAAAATGATCGAATGCTTGAAGAATCTAATCAAAGCACAGGTGGAATGCAGTAACGTTATCCTACACATAACTCACTATTACTCAGTGCTTGCTGATGGCACGGTAAGTGTGAAGAATTTAGATTTTCTTTTGGTGCAAATTTTATTGACGACTATTGACTTACAGGTTTGTATACCGTGGGATTGGACGTTGGAATGAACGTTAACTAACCGGAAATACCGTTAGACATTTAGAGAGAGATTTTATTTTTGTTAAGAATATTTACTGATGTGTTGTCGTGAACACATCGTCAATTTATTTTTATATCAATCGGTTAAACGACGTGCCCATTTTAGATGTAGATTTATGACGAATGAAGTTTGTTCTGATGGGAATCTCTTTTCACGATTGGTTAATTCAGATCGGAAGCTAACTAACATTTGAGGTACATCATCGCCATCGTGTATTGACCATAGTTTGCCTTATTGTTCGATTAATCAATAAATGTAAATTTTAGACCTGTGCTCCTCTGCTGAGTCCCTCGTAAAACCACTGGTCAACGCCATTGCCAAATTGTTACATTACCCGATACGAAAAACATTTTTGTTCTACGACGTGTACCTATGAGCCCAAAGAACGACCCAAAAATACTGTAAGCCATACGCGCCATTGTTTCGACAGGGCACGAGTTTACTTTTAGGCAATCAGAGTACCTCGTACAAAGAAAATTTGTAATTATTTGACATCTCGTTGGGAGCATCCATCCCATCTGACCGTAGAAGTCGACGTACTTGCCATACATGTTTATTATCCGTGAAGCGTTGATGTAATCAAAAGTTTGTTTAGCTCTCAGCCGAGAAGATATCCGATCATATTATTTCACTTGCAATACAGTTCACAGTGTGAAGTGGTAAATTGTAAGGAAATAAAGTAGATCAACAGATCAAAACCAAGAAAAAAATGGTTCTAACCGCCGTGAGTTTGAAAATTACATTTAAAATTTGGGCATGCGATTAATCTGATTATCGATCTTTGTGTGATGCATTTAGACAGTGAATATATTTACCTTTTATTGTGCCATCGAACACATCCAGTGTCAATTACAAACGACAATAAAACAATTGTTAAAAACTACACGCTCATTTTGTATTAATTTCAATATTTAAATATATTTCGTAAACGGATGCAGGAACCAGTGGACCTAAAAGGAAGTGATCATCCGAGTTGTTTAAAAGAGATTTCCTATGGGTCATGGGCGTCATGGGTCATGATTTTTCGATTTTATAAGTAAAGCAAGTACAGTCGAAATTTTTTATCGAAAAGTGTGGCACTGGAAAATCGACGACACGAAAAATGACGACTTTCTGAACAAGACGGTTTTTCATTAACTCACCTTTTCTTCAGGAAGCCGTTCTTTCTTTTTGTCTTTTCGAAATTTCGTACAATTTCTACAAAATACTCAAAAGCGGCGCAGCCATTTCCTGAAGAAAAGGTGAGTTTTTGAAGAATCTGCGATTATTTACTGTTTTTTCATGAACTCCCTGTTTCTCGTGTCGCCGATTGTTCAGTGCAATATGTCCATGTACTCCAGATACCATTCTTTATTTTAAAGACTATCAGCATCGTTAGGAACATTATTCGTTGCCGAAAATTTAGCCTGTGGTAATCCCCCATCACAGTAGGCCAACGAATTCAATTCAATCGAGTAAGCTAAGTGATCGCCTATAAATATCGTGTTCATTGTTCAAATGAATGATTATACTTCCGGCTTCGGTCGAAGACACATCTACCGAGTTTCATTAGTAGAGGTATATGTCGTCAGCGCCCCCACCTTTTTGGGCGGGAGTTTTCGTTGCTGATTATTATGAGCTAGGTTTTGTGCTTTCGAATGATGCTACCCAAAAGTTTTGTGCTGCTCAGGCACCCGAGCACAAAACTACTTTCTATTCAAAACATGTCACTTTGTATGGTAGACCCCTAATATATCAACTGCACCCAAAATACAATTCTAGGACTAAAATGTACACATTATGTGCTGACAATATCACCCCACCAATAGTTTAGTGCTGCCACCTGTGTCCAGCACAAAACTACTTTCTGATCAAAACATGCACAATCGAGATGCATGCACAATGAACTCTGACTATTGTGCAAGCATTCTGTTGAATACACAATGAACTTTGACTATTGTGCAAGCCTATTTTTGCATGCACAATGAACTCTGACTATTGTGCAAGCATTCTGTTGGATACACAATGAACTATGACTATTGTGCAAGCATCGAGATGTATGCACAATAAACTCTGACTATTGTGCAAGCATCGAGATGCATGCACGATGAACTCTGACTATTGTGCAAGCATTCTGTTGGATACACAAAGAACTCTGACTATTGTGCAAGCATCGAGATGCATGCACAATGAACTCTGATTATTGTGCAAGCATTTTGTCACATGCACAATGAACTCTGACTATTGTGCAAGCATTTTGTCACATGCACAATGAACTCTGACTATTGTGCAAGCATTTTGTCACATGCACAATGGATTCTGACTATTGTACAAGCATCAAGATGCATGCACAATGAGCTCTGACTATTGTGCAAGCATTTTGTCACATGCACAATGGATTCTGACTATTGTGCAAGCATCGAGATGCATGCACAATGAACTCTGACTATTGTGCAAGCATTCTGTTGGATACACAATGAACTATGACTATTGTAAAAGCATCGAGATGCATGCACAATGAACTCTGACTATTGTGCAAGCATTCTGTTGGATACACAATGAACTCTGACTATTGTGCAAGCATCGAGATGCATGCACAATGAACTCTGACTATTGTGCAAGCATCGAGATGCATGCACGATGAACTCTGACTATTGTGCAAGCATTTTGTCACATGCACAATGAACTGTGACTATTGTACAAGCATTTTGTCACATGCACAATGAATTCTGACTATTGTGCAAGCATCAAGATGCATGCACAATGAACTCCGACTATTGTGCTAGCATTCTGTTGGATACACAATGAACTCTGACTATTGTGCAAGCATCGAGATGCATGAACATTGAACTCTGACTATTGTGCAAGCATTTTGTCACATGCACAATGAACTGTGAATATTGTACAAGCATTTTGCCACATGCACAATGGATTCTGACTATTGTGCAAGCATCAAGATGCATGCACAATGAACTCTGACTATTGTGCAAGCATTTTGTCACATGCACAATGAACTCTGACTATTGTGCAAGCATTTTGTCACATGCACAATGGATTCTGACTATTGTACAAGCATCAAGATGCATGCACAATGAGCTCTGACTATTGTGCAAGCATTTTGTCACATGCACAATGGATTCTGACTATTGTGCAAGCATCGAGATGCATGCACAATGAACTCTGACTATTGTGCAAGCATTCTGTTGGATACACAATGAACTATGACTATTGTAAAAGCATCGAGATGCATGCACAATGAACTCTGACTATTGTGCAAGCATTCTGTTGGATACACAATGAACTCTGACTATTGTGCAAGCATCGAGATGCATGCACAATGAACTCTGACTATTGTGCAAGCATCGAGATGCATGCACGATGAACTCTGACTATTGTGCAAGCATTTTGTCACATGCACAATGAACTGTGACTATTGTACAAGCATTTTGTCACATGCACAATGAATTCTGACTATTGTGCAAGCATCAAGATGCATGCACAATGAACTCCGACTATTGTGCTAGCATTCTGTTGGATACACAATGAACTCTGACTATTGTGCAAGCATCGAGATGCATGAACATTGAACTCTGACTATTGTGCAAGCATTTTGTCACATGCACAATGAACTGTGAATATTGTACAAGCATTTTGCCACATGCACAATGGATTCTGACTATTGTGCAAGCATCAAGATGCATGCACAATGAACTCTGACTATTGTGCAAGCATTTTGTCACATGCACAATGGATTCTGACTATTGTGCAAGCATCAAGATGCATGCACAATGAACTCTGACTATTGTGCAAGCATCGTGATGCATGCACAATGAACTGTGACTATTGTGCAAGCCTCTTGGTACATGCACAATGGACTCAGGCTATTGTGCAAGAATTCTGTTGCATGCAAGACAAACTCTGAGAATTGTGAGGGGTCTACCATGCATGCAAAGTGACATGTTTTGACCAGAAAGTAGTTTTGTGCTGGGCACAGGTGGCAGCACTAAACTATTGGTGGGGTGATATCGTCAGCACATAATATATAGATTTCAGTCCTGCAATTGTATTTTGAATAAAGTTGATATATTAGAGGTCTCCCATACAAAGTGACATGTTTTGAGCAGAAAGTAGTTTTGTGCTGGACACAGGTGGCAGCACTAAACTATTGGTGGGGTGATATTGTCAGCACACAATGTGTTCATTTTAGTCCTAGAATTGTATTTTGGGTGTAGTTGATATATTAGGGGTCTACCATACAAAGTGACATGTTTTGAATAGAAAGTAATTTTGTGCTCGGGTGCCTGAGCAGCACAAAACTTTTAGGTAGCATCATTCGAAAGCACAAAACCTAGCTCATAATAATCAGCAACGAAAACCCCAGCCCAAAAAGGTGGGGGCGCTGACGACATATACCTCATTAGTAGATCTTGTTTAGTTGACTGTAGATATTCTATATGGTCGAGATTTGCTCCCATAAGCCATGCGAGTGATTCTAATATAACATTTACACTAGTTTTACGTTCGCAGCGTGACATAACTCTCATGGGTTTGCTTCTGAAGTTTATTGAATTCTTCTTCACTAAACATTGATAGAGCCGAGGCAATGCTGGTGTTTAAATGCCTAACAAATCTTAACTATTCTTACCATTCTCAATACACTCAACATTTTCAAAAGGAAAATTGTTAGGGTTTTCACCAAAAACGCTCGTCGTACATCAGGTAAAACTCTTTAAGTGAGTTAATGGATGATGTAGGTTTTGTTTACGATGCATCTTGATAACAGATTGTCTCTATTTAGTTAAGATTTGTTACTTTAGGCATTTCAGATAAAGAAGGACGAGCGTTTTTGGTGAAAACCGATGGGTGACGCGCTTCTGGATTTAATGGAATAAAAATTGGATTAAATGAATTAAATAGGAAAAAGTTCTTTTTACCAAATATTTTAAAAAGGCTTCATTTTGATCGAACCACGTACTACAACTCATAGTACAACTTTAAAAAGCGTAAAATTCCACTTTTAAAAGTTTTTGATGTAAAGAGGAATAAATAGATTAAATGGAAGTGTGTCACCCTTCGGTGAAAACCCTAAGAATTCTCCTTATGAGAATGTTGAGTGTGTTAAGAATGTCACACATGTCAGGGAAATCATTCAGTGATACATGCAGCCTTAACTCGTCACTATACTACATCTACTACTTCGTTACTCAAAAACCCTTCTATCGAGGCATGTGAAAAAAAATAACAAAAAAATGTTTCTTCCACCAAAGTTTCTCTGGACAATCTTGATCGAAAAAAGAAACAAAATGGAAAATTCGTCAATCAGACAAAGTTGCAATCATAAATGTACCAATCCGTGTGTCCTATGTTCCTTCGGACGTTATTGGGACGGGGACATACGACTAATTGAAAATGACAAATTGAACACTCGTGTTGTCTATGAAACGGCTAAAGAGGGAATACACCGCTCAAAAAATCGGTATTTGCCGATGTATCAATATAATGAATATAATGTCTAGTGTCATCGAACATCCAGTATCACCAAAAACAATAAAAAAATCAATTCCAAAACACTACTCACGCGCTCATTTTATTCTTTAAGCGATTTCAAATATCTTTTCTCTTCCGTTTCCATTTGTTTGATTAATTTGTTGCTGATTATATTCGAAATGTTGGCATTAACATTCGGTAAAACCGTTGCAGTCCGGGCTGCATGTTCGATCCTCTGCACCACACTCAATTCTCTATGACTCGAAACGAAATTTGTAACCTCACACTGTTCGTGGCTGCCTAAGCGTCCGATTCGACCGATGCGATGAATGTAATCCGAAATGTGCAACGGAAAATCAAAATTGATCACATGGCGAGCCTGTTGCAAAGAAACCAGAAACGTTTAATAGAAATTCCTTCCAGTACTCCGGTCAAGTTTCACATACTCTTGTGGTGTCCAATCCGCGACTCGCAACATCAGTTGTCGAAAGAACGTGAACTTGGCCGGTTTGAAATTTGTCAAATTGTCCCATTCTAATTTGCACCAGCATGTCACCATTTAAGTTCACACATTCGATGTCGTGGTCGTTTAGGAATATCGAAACGTAATCGCAGGACGATGACTTGTTCGAAAATATGATGACGGGTCGTTTCTTGGAGAGCTCCTCTTTGACGATGGCCAGCATTTGAATCGGTCGATGCATTTTACTCATTCGAAGAAATGTCTGCGTTACGTTTGGCAGGAGTCGGTGTAAGCTGGGACTAACAACTTCGTTTATTGTGGTCGTGTCGATAACGTTTTGGAGCAGTTCCTGGGTGTTGGTGGGCATGGTGGCTGACGCAAGAATCAACTGAGTGCCGATGAGGTTTTTGTCAATTTCCTGAATGTGATTCCTGTGGAGCTACAAGGAGATTACTCGTTGTATGTTTGGCGATTTAAGAGACGACAAAAAATTTTTTTTTTTACCGGAAATCGTTTCATTAAATGAACCAATTTATCGGAAAAGGTGTCATCGAACATTGTATCGGCTTCATCAACGACGACATGGCGTACGCATTGCATTCGATAAATTCCAGTCGTGACCAATTTACTAACGGCACCCATTGAACCAACGAGAATGTCAACCTGTCCAAATTCAGGATCCATCATCAGCCTTTTCGTCTTACCACCGATGATTGTCTTTACATTTATATTGAGATTGGTGCACAGTTTTTCCGCTACGATGCCAATCTGACTTGCTGCAGATGAGTAATCGGTTGATTTGAAAAGAATATTTTTAGAAAGTTCACAACTCACCCAATTCCCTTCCTGGAGTTAATATTAAAGCTGTCGGAGTGTTCATGTCATCATTCGTCTGTTTCTCTTTCAGTGACAAAATTTTCTGCACAATCGGAATCAAATAGGCAAGCGTTTTCCCGCAGCCTGTCTCAGCAGCAATTAACGTATGATCGTTACGAATAACCGAAGCAAATGCATTTAACTGAATACTGTTGGGATTCGTTACATCCAGGCGTAGCTTTAAGTTCTTGACGATTTGTTCGTCCAATTGTATGTCGGCAAAAGACGTATCAGCAGGCTCGTCGTGTGGTAGGGATGCTATGGGATGAATGGTGAATTTATCGCCTTTGGACTTATAATGTTGCCATCCGGATGATGCTAGTGGTATTGTTCCGAACTTTGTGTCTTTCGGTATGCCCGACTCGACATATTGATTGAATTTGCTCACTTTACATGTTATCAACGGTGTTTTCGGTGACACTGGCTGTTTCACTGATGGATTCGATGCGTACGTCCGGAAGTACGATGATTGCAAGACTTTACTTAAGTTTCTAAACATTTTCCATCGGCACCAAATAGAAACTGCTTGGAGTAGTTTGTGAGGTTATGTTTTTGTATTTTGTTGACAGATCTGTCACGTTCTACATTTGACGTTTAAAACACCACATCAACACACTGCGGCAGAGTAGTAATGTAAACAACAAAATGTTTTCAATATTTGAAATCGATTTTTGTGTGTAAAATGGCCCCAGATTCAATTGGAAAGTAAACGAAATTACCGACACAACAACATCGAAATGCTGCCCCAATACGAGAGATTAGATTCGAACCAAATTATATTCCGAATCCGATTCGGTATTTACTGTCTAGCCATCTGTACGATACCGTTCTTCAGTTTCGTATTCTGTGTGGGCTATTCGCTGTGGAGTTACTTCGAACGTGCCACGGCGACCCATTGCGGTGTTCGCAATTATCTTCCATCCATTTCGGCGGCCATAGGAAACTATCAGCCGCAAAGGTTCGTCTGGCAGTTAGCGATCTTACTTCAAGTTATTCCACGGCTGACCGTCATTTACCAGTACTACCTACTGTACCAAGTGATTGTTAGGAAGAATCGTCGTCCTATTGCCTACACAGCCTGTATATTCAATGTGGTGGAGAATTTGGCTCTAGTTGGATTGAGCCTATGGACATCGATTGATGATTACGGTAATGCATACCAGACTATATTTTGACGATTTTCTAACGACCAATCCGTTGCAGAGATTCACAAGACTTGTTTCATCACCTTCATTGCAACGTCTGAGTGTTACATGTGCATGACGTACTTCTTGAACAAAAACGCTCTCAGAAGCACCGGGAAATTGTCGCGAGCTCAAGAGACATCGTTAGCATTGAAACGAAATCTCTGTGTCATCAACGTCGTCAGCTTTTTCTGCGCTGGCTATTGCTTCGTGAGACATAATGATCGCTGCGAACCGGGTGGTAAGTGAATTAAACTTTAGATTTGTAAAAATCTGATCGATGTACTCCACATCTGTAGTGTACACCCTATTCGCACTGTTCGAGTACATTGTCGTCCTGACCAATATGGGCTTCCACCTGACGTCCGTGTACGATTTTCGAGACAAGTGGCTTATATTTGATGCATCGAAGGGATTCTATTTCACTTCGACGCATTCGACTTTGATTTAGAGAGATATCGCAACGAAAATGCTGTGCATTTACACCAAATTAGTGCTGTCCAAGCCGTTATAAAAATTAAATTTTATTTTTTATTTACATGAAATCAAATGAGAAGTGTTTCACTAAATTGTGGCAATGTGTCGGATTCGAACGGATTTACTGTCCTATACAAGGACTCTGTATGGACAAGGTCAGGGATCGTAACATAAATGACCTCACGCTATTTTATCGAATATTTGAACCTTTGCGTCACGCGAGAAGTGTCAGAATCAAAACAAATTTGTTAGAATTATTTGTGGACGACCCCTAATCAAAAAAATATAAACCGACTTCCCGGTTCTTACATTTCCCGGGGTCCTGTTTGGCGGAGCTTGGTTCCTCTGTATCCAATTTTTTTACGAAAAAGCCTCCTGGTACTTAGGTTGCTACGATACGGAATTAATTCCATGCCCGAATGTATCATTATCCGCTTCAGTCCAGTCAAAACTAATGAGTTCAACAATAAAGTCTTTCTTTAATTTCCTCAAATTTAAACAAAACGAAAACAAAAGTTTCAAATACTCCCAGTATTGTCAACTCCATCCTCCGCTCACTACTTACCCTTCTTCAAAAATTCGTTATCAATTTTGTCAGCAATCATTTTCGCAATAGCTAGTGAACTCGTCGCACCCGGTGATGGTGCATTTCGGCAGTGTAACACTTGTTTCGCAACGCAACTGTCGCCCTCGCCAAAATGAAAAACAAAATCGTCCACTAAATTACCCATGTCGTCAAGTGCCTGCGCTCGAACGCCAGACGGCCCGCGCTCTACGTCGAACTCAGTAATGTAGGGTATAAATTTCTGCAGTTCTTTCACTTGTAACGGTATGTAAGCCGATTTGGCAATTTCACCCAAACCGAAACCAATATACTTGGATGCCATTCGAAGAAAGCCGCGATTCGACAAAGTGTTCATAAGTTCAAATGGATTGAAGTCACTCCACCTATAACCTTCTCGTTTGAATGCCAAAACTGCGTTCGGTCCAAGCCAAACACTTCCGTCCATGCGAGGCGTAAAATGAACGCCGAGGAAAGGAAAACGAGGATCGGGAACAGGATATATGTTACCTCGTACCATGTGCGTTTTGTTTTTGGCTAAGAGTAGATATTCCCCCCTGAACGGAACGATGCTTGGGGACTGTTTACATCCGGTCAGTTCGGCTAGTTTATCGGACTGTAATCCACCGCATGTTAAAACGTATTTTGTGCGAACGGCGTCCTCATTGCTTCCAAACACTGTGATCGGATATTCAGCATCGGTAGGAGTTTCCGCGAATTTTTTAACTTTAAAATTGACGAATATGTGTCCGCCAGCCGATTTAAAATCGTTTCCATAGCTTTCTGTTACTAAAGCCCAGTCTACAATGCCAGTGTGTGGTGACCATATCGCTTTCAGTCCTTCGCAATAGGGTTCAATTTCTTGAATTTTATCCTCATCTACCAACTGCATATCGGGAACATTATTCGCTAGACCTCTTTTGTACAGATCCTGAAATTTTTCATAGTTCGACTCATTACAACATCAGTATGTGCCAGTGTTAGCAGTTAAAATAACAAACCATCAGCCGTTCGACTTCTAATTCGTTTGTAGCTACAATCAGTTTGCCACACTTTTTGTATGGAATTCTCTTTCGGTCAAAGTATTTGTACGATAAATGCAATCCCTCCACACAAAGTTTTGCCTTCAAAGATCCAGGTTTGTAATAAATGCCAGCATGAATTACACCGCTGTTATGACCACTTTGATGAAATGCCAGTTTCTCCTCTTTTTCAAGAACGGCAACTTTCAAGTGTCTGTGCCTTAGTTGAATCTCACGAGCTGATGCCATTCCGATAATTCCTCCCCCGACAACAACAAGGTCATATTTCCTAATTTTGATTAAACAACACTCATCTCGATATCAAAACTACGCTTGCACACAACTAGAAATTACCCTTTAACACCAGCCCAATCAAAGATAGAACGTTTGACTGATGACCTGAATACATTCTTGTACGCACCCAGAATCTGTAAACTTGGAAGCATACCGAATAGACTTAGATATTCAACTACCAAACAAATTTGACCTCTTATTTATGAAATTATTCTTCTGATTTGAGAGAAGAGTGTATCGGATAATTTACCGAAATTCTCTTTAACAGCACAGCTGATATTGTGACAGTGTTGTGAAGGACATCTGTTAGTATCTAGAAACGGTTAGTCGTCTGTTATCAATGACGAAATAATATTCAGACGATGAACTGAGGACATTGTCGTGTTATATAGCAAAACGATACCATGTTGAACAAATGAAGTAAAAGATTTAACTTTACACCAAAACAAACTTAGAGTTGTTAAGACTTTTGTTTACGTTTCACATTTCTCACGCGGAAGCCATAACTTCAGTTCAATCATCAATTGATTTAATAACGTCAGATAAACGTAAGCCAGACAGAAGCAGGGAACACAAATACATTCAAAGGTATCTAAATCCCGATAAAATCGTTTAAGAATTCGTTCTGTTATCGGTAAGCGTTTCGTACCAAAGGCAAATCGCCTTCTACTGCCTGGTTTAACTTTACGCTGCCATGATTGAAGTATTTCAATAACAAAAAGTGATAACAAATCTATTACTTCATTTATTTTAACTAACACTGTGCTACAGATGGCCATATCGACCAGAGCATTATTGTTATATGAAAAAGGTAAAGTTTCCTTTGGTTGATCGGTTTCGTCGTTATATAATTGGATCTCGTTTTGGCCTCTCTAACCTTGATTGAACCGCAAAAATATCCGTTGCCCAGCAATTAATTGATATTGGATTTCGAAGAAATATTTGCGCAGTTATGTGTTTACAATTCAGTATGTAGAACATTAAAAGTTACCTATCGAAAGACCATTTTCAAAGATATTGATTCAAAAATTTATTTGGTCGGTAAAACTTTGCACTGAATGAATGGACAGCTAGGATTTTCAGAAACTGACGAAAATATTGTTGAAAGAGATGATTGTAAATTAACTCGCACTCATAGAACTAAGTGATATATTTTTGGCCAAACCATTCTTATTAAATCAATTTTTTACCACCAAGCCATGATGGCTCATTTTCGTGCAAATATCGAAAAATGAATATCTTGGCTTCGTGGTAAAAAAAATCGATTAAAAAACTGTTAGATCACACTTTACTGGACACTTTACTGTATGAACAAGTACATTGACACCAACAGCTTTCATTCAGATGAAATTTCTTTAGCCAATTACTTCCAGCCTGGAAGTTCCAGGTTATACATAATATCTGGCACCTGCATCTCCGCTCTATTTCTCTATTTCTTTGTCGAATAATAAATACGCGATTATAAAGCGAGGTTACAAGGAAAGATGGTGTTTCTTGCAATTAATCATTGTCTAATTCATATTTCAATACATTTTGAACAGTGCGATGGTCTTCGACCGTGACATTTTTGACAAAAGGAATCTTAGTGCAATCAGAATATAGACTAGGTGCATACGACATCGACTAATTCCACCTCTTCGGAAGCAGTTGAACCACATGAATTACGCAGCACCGAACCACTTACAAAAAATTATTAATAAGGGCAATGTATGAACCTGCTGTTCTGACAATCTAATAAGAGAACGCCTGGAATAGAATTTGTCCACACAGTTCCATTCTCATTCAAAAACTCACCATACTGAAGGTCTCCAACGATGCCTGAAAGAATGGCGTATCAATGGCAGTTTTCCTCTGGCCGCGTATGATTATCATCTGAATTGTTTTACGAATCCTTTCGTCGCATTTGTACCACGGAAAATCGTAGGCTGTAAAATATATGCCGGTGCTGGCATCTGCAAGCATATTTCCGCCGATCGAATACACAAACACTTGGACCGTTGCCGCGACTATGTAGTTCACGAAAATTATTTTCGCCACTCCTTCTGACAATAAAACCATCAGACAGGAGAGACACATGATAACGGCTGATGTGAAGTAATGTATCAACACATTGGGCGACAAGCATCGAGACATTATCTTACACACGTCGATTATTGCACTGTGATCAGCTACGATTGCCGTTAGCTTCTTATACATGCGATCATTTTGTTCTTTTGAGAATTTTTCGATTGATTCATGGGATCCTGTGTGGCAATAAATTGAATTGAAGTTTTAACAAAAGTCTAGTTACGAATACCAATTTCTTCCTCAATTGTTGTGCTGATTCGTGATCCAATAATTTTAAATTCGCTGGAAATGTGTGCACAGAGCGCAAGAAATAAACCATCAGTGCTGTAAATTGAACTAGCGGTCATAATGCCACTGTAGAGTGAAGTTACATATATGAACTCGAACAGTGGTGACCAGAATATGTTGAACGGGAAACTAAGAGAAATTTTCATTAGATTTGCCGATCGTAGGCATAGAACCAAGACTCATATAAGTTAAAGTTGTACTGGTATTTCACCAGCTTTTACACATTTTGCGATCGCTCACAAACTTACACAGCTTTGAAAGGCAAATCGTAGCTTCGTTCGATCCCCATTAGTAATCGGTAGGAGTCTTTGATAGTTGGTAGAAGACAGAAAAACATATTCGTTAAATTCGCCAAGATGGCCAGTGTTAGTCCAAACGTAAACGAAATAATTGATGCTCTGCGGTGAATTTTGATACCTTCCCGTGATTTATCTAGATATGACAGAGAGGATAATCTTGCAGTTAAACTCTTTTTCATTGCACATTAGAAATTTCAATTTTCTCTAAGCGAAGTTTGTAGTTTGTAGTTTTTTATGGAAAATAATCGATCATTTCTGGTCCAATAGCTGTGGTAACCTTTTCGAACGATCATTTTTTGATTTCCTAAATGAATGGCCACTGCAATCCTGGACAAGTTGTTATCTAATGGAAGTCCTAAATGGAACGCACTTCCCACTGAGTAGAGACCTATTACTACTTAGTAGAGTAGACTTATTGATGCCACTTAGAAGAAAATGTTGTTGACGATGTTATCCCGAGCACTTTAGAACTGTTTTAGCCCAACCTTTGAAGGGGTACAGAAACATCAATCATAAAAGTGATGTGTGCGTCGAAACAGTTCCGGTTGATGTCATCGATATCCGTCGATTGGGCAACATGTAAAAATGTTCGAATCGTTCACAGCAAATACTAGAACCTTGGCGATAATGAATTTCGTGTAAATTCCTTAGTGCTGGGTGAATATATCCAACAAAGGAATATTTTTACATAAAGTTTTCTAAGATGAGATGTTCTTCAAGCATAAATTTATTTCGAATAAAGAGTGTTCACTTGAATCAGTGCGGCATTGTTAATGAGATCCATAAAAAAAATTGTGAACCACCGTGAGAATAAAAAATTGTCCAACATTTACCATTAAAAAACGATTGCTTCAGGTGATCTAAAACCCATTTTAGATCCTTACGCATCGCAACGAGAGTCAGCACCTTCATAGCAGTCGTAGCTTGAGTCAAAACTGGCGATAGAGCATCTAGAAAAATGACTAAATCGTCTGACCTCTCATAACAATACAACAGCTGGAAACAGCCGTACACCAATATATGGATGCTATTCGCTATTGCCAGAGCTATTCGACGGGTTGGAGCATTATCCATACCCGGCCAGAATCCGACAATTTTCCATCCCACTTGTTGGACTCTGAAGAAATATTTTGTGTCTTCGAAAGGTATGTTTTGTAACTTTCGCGGGATCATTTCGATAGGTACAACTCTGTTCAGTGTCACAACTCGAATGAGCTTTATCTTTTGAATTAACTTTAAATATACAGATTTTTGCTTTCCAAACGGAAAGTTTACGTTAAAGGTCTGCCCTGACCCATGTAATTACGGAAAAAATTATACGTCTGTTGAGAGATAAATTGGTATGTTCGGCTCAAAACTAATCATATTGAACATTTGTGGCCGTAGAATTACCGGGGTTATTCGTTTTTTTTTTCATGCAATCAACTTTCTATGTATAATCATCTTAAATTAATTTAGTCAATTGCTTCCTACCTAAAAGGACACTCCAGTCAATAATTTAAAAAAAATTCAATCTCACAGATGTTCATCTTTAATTTAATTCGCAATTGGACAATGGACAATGGCGTTGGATTGGACAATGGACTCCATTGAATGGGGGAGGCTTTCCAAAACACATCGAAAATTTTAGTTTTTAAATATACGCTCTGTGAGTTTTCTTTATTTTTAATTTTATTTAAGTTTAACGAACAAACTACAAAACAAATCGTCATTAAAACGACTAAAAAATTAAATTTGAATTTCAGAGGGAGTTTCATCTTTTTTTTTTTTTTTTTGGAAAATACATTTGTTTTACAACTTCTTTGCGTTTTTTATTTATTTTCTTAACTTTTTTTGTATGTGAAATATTTTATTTGAAATATCAACGCACTTCAAGCAAAAGTGGTACTCTTAATAGGGTACTGAAACTTGACAGTGCTCCATACAAAATTTTACACTGTAAAACGAGTGGGGATAAAATTTAATACAAAAAGTACTCTATTTGGCAGCTTTCAATAATAGCACTTTCGCTTGAAGTGCGTTGGAAATATTCATTTATTAAATAAAAAGTATTTTTTTACAATTTTTTGTTTGTTACTTTGTATGAGATTTTTTGACGTGGATAGCATTTCTTGAGGTGGATCGCATTTGAAACGGCCTTGAAGATAATCTATTCAGATTACATTATTTATATGCGAAGGTCCCAGTAAAACTTGGAAGTTTGTTTAACAAAATCATTTGAATTCACGCCATAAGTGCGGTCGAAACTAAAAAATCTTACTCACGCAAGTATTTTTAACGCAGCGCTATTTTCATACAATGAACACGGTGCGGTTGAATGAATTTTAACTGAGCATTTCGATGCACGTCTGATATTTTTGGATATTATTAGTCAGCTTCGGAGCCCTGAACAAGGTTCCATAAAAATTTCTGATTTCTGGGAAGCGTTGAAATGTATTTTTCGGCTCACTTTCTCATCGACTCGTTCACTTGAAATTCAAATTTTAGGCACACTTACGGTGTGAATTGGATGATTTGCAATCAGAATTGGTGTATAGACTTTTCAGTCTGCAACACATTAAATTGTATAGATCATCTTCAAGGCCGCTTGAAATGCCATCCACGTCAAGAAATGCCATCCACGTCAAGAAATGCCATCCACGTCAAAAAAAATCTCATACAAATTAATGAATGAACGAAACATTTAACGAAACTTAAGTGAGGTTACGTCTGAAAGTACCGTATGTTGACGATTTCATTCATAAAATGTCACTGTATACTGCACTTCAAGCAAAAGTGACATTAATGACAGCTGCCAAATAGAGTACTATTTTGTATGAAAAGATTGTCCGAATTTTTGCACAGTGTCAAAATTTGTTCGATACACTGTCCAGTTTCAGTACCCTATTTAGAGTACCACTCATGCTTGAAGTGCGTCGACATGAAGCAAGTATGATTGTAATGTTTAAAAAAAGAAAAAATTGTGAAAAATTACATTTTTGTCAGTGGTGTGTGTGAGATTGTTTTTCATTGAATTTCGGCTCATAAATACTTTATAGATATTCTTCAAGGCCGTTTGAAATGCCATCCATGTTTAAAAAAATCTCATACAAATTATTGAATGAACGAAACGTTTAACGAAACTTAAGTGAGGTTACGTCTGAAAGTACCGCATCGTGATTCAAGATTAGTGAAGATGATCTATATTTATCTCTCTTTTCATTTTCATTTTAAGTGTATCTCATTTGGTTTTCTCTTCGAATATATTCTAAAGCCAAAGAAACCCAATCAACATGAGTCGAACAGTTTCACGTCCATTTCAAATGTTAATTTTCACATTTCACATATAGGAACGTTTTAGTAAACTGAAACTGTAACGAACAACAAAATTTAGAAGATTCAGATCTGTTTGATCTGAACCGAATACTTAGGATTCCGGCTTTACTGCATACGAAGGCGATCGTCGAAAAACTGGATACGATGGTCTAAATCCCGTTTCTACACTACCGGAAATTGCTTCTTCATATGTTGGGGGATCTGTGTGAACAAAACGATTTAATTTGGTTAAGTGTTGTATTGGCGGAGTAGATAAACGATTTAATTTTTCACCACAGATAAAAGCCTTGCGCTTTCGCTGAGTACGAATGTAATCCCTACCTATGCTATCAATATTTTCAGTTGGCACATTTGGACTTGCAGCACTCTTTAGTAATGTTGTCGATTCGAATTGGTTTGCATAATTTTCCGTCGTAGACTCAGTCGGTGGTTGGGATGAATCGCAAAGCAGAATCGGATATGTTCCAATTTTTAGCGGAAAAACTAAAACTGGATCCTCGTGAAAACATCCAACAGATCCTTGAATCTAATACAAAAGAGCGTCAGTTCAGTCGAGTTGTTTTAACATGTTTCGATTTAAGCAATTAACTTGTAATCTGTAGCTGACTCTAACAATATTACTGGTTGACTCGGTTGGTGGCACTGACGGAACTGTTATGGATAGGACATAAGTTTTCGTTTGATTTCTCGGGCAGCCACTGCAGGTGGTACTCTTTATTATCGTCTTATCACATTTCGTATTTGTACTGTTTGCGTGCGTGTAATACTGTATGTACTGGAAGAGATAGAATTAAAATTTGTTCTTTACTCTCAGTCGCTTTCTCACCTTTACGAATTGAATGAAAAAATTATGAACGGACTGAGCACTGCGATTATTTATTTCTAAAAGGATATCTATCGTTTGTCCCGGTACATAGCCACGGACGGGAACACTCCCCCTTAGAACTAGCGAACCAGATTTACAGCAAAATATTGAGCAACAAGTGAAAAATGTATTCCGTTCTTCTTTCACAAGCGGACACTGTGGAAAAGTCAAATGTAAAATCATCGGAAATGCACAGATTGGTTTCGTAATTCGTTTACGCGCAGCATAATTTCATCGTTCAGATTCAATGCCTTAATTACGGTAAAGCATTCCTGGAATCGTTGATGTGGCCACAAGGGTTTGTCTATGTGTACGGCAACACTGTAGCGAATGTATCCAATGTTTCCTTCGACCGATGTGGGCAGAGATATTGGTAGCACACAGCTGAATGTGTAGTTGTATTGGTTGGGTGCTAGAATTACTTCACCTACAATCAGATGTAGAAATTATCTGAAACATTTTGTGTTGAATCCTACACGTAATAGTTAAGACACTGGAGAATACTTTTAGCGCCCACTCATAGAACTAAAGTCCATTGCCAACGTTAAACTAGAATTTGATTTCCTTCTTACGAAAACTTAATTTATGATCAATCGTAAGATCGATGTTACGACATCGCTTACAACCAATAAACAAACATACCATCGTCATCACCGACAAAATATGTTTTTTCATTTAAGTAGAATTCTTCGCCGAAATGAGATTTACAGTGATGTCCAGAACCTGACGTCCATCGACAATAAGCGCGGCCAATAATTTTCACATAAATTCCTAAAAAAAAAGAATTCGGCTTGTAGGTACGATCCTATTTTATCGTCTTAAGGTCATTTTCTGTTTTCTCCATTTCCAAAAATTTTGGTGACCTAATTACGAACCTTTGACCGTTTTCGGTTTAATTAAATTCAGTGCAACAAGACCATTGAGCATTTGACCACTGTAAAAAACTCCCGATGGATTATTAGGAAAAGAAATTTCACACGAAGTGGATTTCATTTTATTTGGAAAAAATTTCTACGCATAGAGTTTAAGGTAATCAGCACACGCAACCAATACACTTTTGTTTACACTAAACTAATTTTCCTTTCGATAGTTTCTCTTTGATCTGTTTCTCATCTGTTGCTGTTGTTCGGCGTTGTTGTTCGAATATTTTCGTGAAAAATTTTGGTATTTTCCACGTGACGTGTTTTCGATTCTCTTTTCATTTGACTTACATTAATCTTCTCAAATGGATGTTTGGTGAGAGTGATGCAGGTTCTTTCGTTAATCGTAGAACGATTATCGATGATAACTTCAGACGACAAACTGTGAATAATGCGGACTTTTGTGGTTAAAAAATATGTTGAACAAATTGAAGTAAAAGATTTGACGTTGATTTCTTGAAAATATTAGATCAAATTGAAGTACTTAAATTGTTGATGTGCGACAAGTGTGAAATTACGACAGAGTACACGGGACCACTCGATTATGAGTCGAGAGCTCTAGCGCCAAAGCCACGGGTTCAGACAAAATGATATTTACTTCCAACGCTCCTATGTTGGAAAGTGTGTGCGATTGAATGTGTAGTGTGGTGTACATAGATATTACATTAGTCTTTGTGTATGGAAATGGTACATTTTACTCTGCCGTGGTGAAAATCATACTTTTAAGATGTTGGAGAAAATATCGGAAAACGGTTTCGACATTGTGTAACCTCCAGAAAACAAACTTGTTTTTTCGAATCTTAGTTCAGTTCCGTTAAAGTCGTGATAACCCTTTCAGAATTCAATTTTCACTTTACCTGCTAAGCGTGTCAACCGGATATGGTTTCAATGGAAGAACTATTACCAAAGGTCGGGTTCCTTGCCCATTATTACTAACGAAAAATTCTGTTTCTTCTTTGTAAATTTTCCATTTTATTCATCATCAATTCTCTGTCGAACATTACGTTTGATTGCTGTCTTTCGTTTCTTAAATGTGTTTGGCGTGTCCGCTGTTTCGTCATCGACTGGAAGTGAGCTGATTGTTTTCTCTTTGAATTTCCGAATCGGTGCCTCCGGTTGAACGTGAGCAGCCGGTACATAGACGTAATTGTGTGTCGGCTCCGGCAATTGCAAATCTACGGGCTTCGGTTCTGTTTGACTTACAGTCGTCCATGCGCCTAATGGTTTTGCTGACCAGTCGGGGTCTTCATATGTTTTGTACTGTTCCTTCTCTTCTTCAACTTTAGCGATTTCGGTTGGTGTCGGTTTCGCACGACGTTCCTTGAGTTTTTCTCGGTGAAATCTGGAAGAAAAAATCTCGTTTTTAATGGAATGAAAATCTGGGATGGGATGAGGGTCGTACTTGGCAACAATTTCATCTGCATTTCCCCTCATAAACATTGACTCCTTGTGCAATTTCAGTTGTTGTTGAGCTTCTGCCAATGTATTAAGGCGATTGTACTCCTCCAGTGTCATATAACCTTCCTTAGGCACGTTCCATGTTGTATCTGTGGTTGAACGAAATTAGTTTAAAAAATGTTAAGGGAAGAAAAATGATGCAATTTAATCGAACCTCCACTCTTTACGTTCCAGTAATATGTGTGACCTTCGTCACTTTTCGCCTCACACCACATAGATTGTACAGGTTCCGCTTCATTTTCCCATGTGTCTCCCCTTTTCTTCATACGTTCTCTCTTCTCCTGTTCTTCTTCTTCCAGAACATCGATCGGTGGCATTAAAGGATCAATTGCTCTAGTTGGCAATGATGACGGGCCTGGTGTTTGACTGTGAGTTTTAACTGTAGTCTCAGCAGCAGACTCCTGTAGAGCTGTAAATGCTCTTATGGCCTGCGATGTCATATCAGCGCCGCGGCTTATATCAGAAGCTAAAAGAAACATTTTATTGTTCCTGTCGAAGACTCGCTGAAAAATTCCTTACCGTACGCTCTCATTGCAGCGTCTTCCATTTGACGAATCTGCTGGTCAACCTTCTGTTTAGCTCTTTCATCTTTGACACTTTGTTTTCCAAGCTCCGAAATACGCTTAGCCACATTAGCCTTGTGACGCTTGCCTCCCTCATGAAAAGATATGCTCTGCAAAGAGGATGGTATTCAATGGGCTGACAGTTAAAGCTATTCAATTCAAAATACCGGCTTATTATCAGCTATCCAACATTTGCAGAAATCGCAAAATTTGCGATCATTCGACACCCAGTAGTCGGCCCTGAAAGTAAAAGATTTCTTCAAATTTAACAACTCGGAAATACTGCAAATTGATTTGTAAGTACCACTACCACATTGAGAAGGTCGCTGATTCGTATGGTCATCAAGTATTCAAAAGGGGATTGAAAGGATTCAAGACTCGTAGAGTCATTGTTGCACACTGGCTTTTTTTAAAGGCCAAGCTAACTCTTCGGAATCTTAAGAACGAAGCAAAATATGTGCCACAATTTAAAGGCATTTTTTGGTAAACTGGAAATGAATCGTTTATTGAAACTGAAAAAATTTACATTTTTAACAATATCAGTAAGTAATTAACAATTACGATAGTTTTTGGAATAATTTTAAGTTTAGACTAACTATCTGCCTAGTAGGTTAGATACAATGTTGTTGAATTCAACAACTGCGCCTTGCATGTTCAACAGGTGATAACAATGTTAACGATGTACATTTGTACAATTAATTGAAAATAGTTTCATTTATTTCTTGATTGAATTAAATGGAACATTGTATTGGTGGGTATGAAAACTGGTTAAACTGATCAAAATTGGGCTTGGGACGTGTTAAGTTCAGATATTGGAAAATAAATTTTCAATCGTCTTATATCATATCTTATCGTCTTATAAGAAGTGCTGTAGTGGATTTTTTCGGTATCAATGGCTGTCTGACTCACATCTGTTATCGTAGGTAATAAGGCTAAAACTAAGGACACATCAGGTTCAAATCGAGGTTTCCCAAACTCGTCCTGTTTACAGTCTTAGACTCCATATGGAACGTTTAGCCATTATGCACCGGAAAGCCACTGATAACCTTGTCGTTCACTATCCAACACCTGAACATTTTCCAGTTCTGAGACTTACTTGAGAAGTATTCGTCTCCATATTTCGTTTGATAAAATGCTAAATGAAACATCAAATCATAAAATCAGTATAAAGAGAACGAAACATGTGCGAACATTTCTTCTATTATCAAAAATGATTTTAAATCCTAGACGGTGACTGGACTGGTGCACCTTCGTAGGGTACCCTAATCTAAATACATTATTGTTACACCTTATGAACATTGTCTGCTACTTCTCATTATTATTTTTTCGCTGTCTTCAAAGCGTATCATATTTTAATAAAATTCAGAGGAGCTGCGGGAATCGATTGGTTTGAATATAGGTAGGAAATTTGAAGAAATAATTTCGAACAATATGGAAAATCTGGCGTGCGTTTTACAAGCTGCATGCCCATTTTGTCATTTGACAAGAGGGAAGTGACACAGATATGTCAGACTTTAACGGTGCACATCTATATTCCAATTTCTATTTATCGTAGCTCTCACCTTCATCTAAGGTGTCAAACATTAATTGAAAATAAAAAACCAATTTATGTGCAAACCAATTGTTTCCCCGCATCTACTAAAACTAATATCCAGTTTAACAGGAATGGATTAAGGGAATTTGATAATTATAACAAAATATTTATATTTCATGTTAAACATAAATTTCTATCTTAAAATTTTCGACAAATTTTGAGCAATCACAGCCAATAATTATGTTGAAATTTTTATTCGGTTTATTTTAAATAAATTTATTTGAATCTTTTGCTTTGTTAAATATTATTCTATTAATAAAATGTTTATATTCAAATCATTTGAGCAATTTTCAATTTCAACTATTTATTCAATCGTCGTAAGGTTCATTTATAATATTTTGCATCAAAATTTTATTTTATTTTTCCATTTATAGAAATATTTTATTGTTGAGATTTAAAGTTTTATGTTTACAGAATTTCTAATATTTTCTTAGAATTTGAAAGGTCTCGAAGTTATATATATATATATCTTATGCTTTCAAACAGCGTCAGCAGTGAAGTGAATTTTTGATTCAAAATTGTTTAACTTTGAGAGTACCAAAATTGTGCGTAACTTTTTTCAGTTTGCTTATACTTATACCGCAGTTCAGAACAGTCAGGTCATAGTCTTCCATCCTTTTCCGTTTTTTTTAATGTCCAAAATCAACGAAAACAGTGATTTGTTTTGTCCGAGAAGATCAACATTTAAATTGTAATTTAAGAGAATTCAAGGGAAATTTTTCGGCGAAGCCGAGGTCGATTAACACAAGAAAACGTGAATTTCAAATTTTCTCCCGATTAATGTTATGGATTTGGTTAACACTTATGACATTTCAAGTCAGAATTTTTTCATTTTCTAACTCGTGTTTATCTCATGGGGTGAGCAAGAGTTTTTCATAGGAACGTTGTATTGTCTTGCACTTTCTCCCCTCAATTGTGTTTTCTTGACGACTGTGTGGACAAAACAGGACTTTTCTCATTCGAAATGTCATATTATTTATGTTTTGAAAATAATATGGCGAATCGATATTTTCGTTTTGTGTAGAAGCAAAACACAACATACACGCATGAAAAACGTTGTGTTCACCTCTGAATTTTTCAACATCTTAGTTTCAACATTGCTGGAACCCCTCGCCCCTCGGTAAACAAATAACAATTACATAGTTTTCATGTGAATTTTGTTGATCTGAGGTGAAGCCGAGGTCAATAAACACACGGAAACGAGACTTTTCATCGTTTTATCCCTACTTTTGTAATGGATTTTACATGCTGAGGGCGTCAAACGTATGTTCTTGAAATATGAAAAGAACAATTTTCGAGGAGTGTTTTTGGTTCGGCACTCCTCCATTCTGTACGTAAGATCAATGCAACCTTTCGTAATATTTTCTTTAAAATACAAACTTTTCAATGCGATGCATGAAGTCATTTGGTGTCTAAAGCGCCTAACTACCATTCTCTAACTGAAAAAAATCGTACGAAAAATTTTGGTACTTAACCTGTCACAGACGGCAAGCAATTTTCAACATTTTTATTAACCAAATTCATTCATGTACAGTGCAGTTTGCTTACGACGGCAAGCATATGACCAGTATTATTATCGGATAACTTCCACCAATCAAAGTATTTTTGATCGGTTGATTTGAAATCTTGTACTTCAATTTTTTTGACACGAATTTTACCATATAAAGGGAGCATACTACCAAGGTTCTGAAAGAACTTTGTATACTACCCAGAGCGGGTCATTATTTTTTCATCGTTATCGATAACAGATGAATAGCCGTATGTGACAGGTTGATGTAAACGTTTTGCATTCGCTGTTCAAAAGGTTCTCAGTTTTAAGAGGTGCAATTAAGAGAAAAGTGTGGAAGTTGAAGAAGTGAAAGTAAGTGCATTAAAAAGAGATAAGAAGTTTGGTTTATTCAGCCATTACATGAAAGAATTTCCAACATAGGTTCGAATCCAAAATGAAATTAATTCTTTCTCATCAGACCTAGTCAATTAGTTCGATAATATTTTAAAGTATAATGATAAGGGAAAGTTACATTAAACTAGTAATTGGAAAGAGTGCTGTCTAGTTAGTCTAAGGGATTTTTAGTGTTACATCAAATGTATTTCTATACTTTTCTACATTTAGTTCTACACAACAAACAATGTAAATTGTTTCCATTTTTTAAAGCTTTGTTCCATAGTTTTGGTCTCATTCGTTTGTTTCATATTTTAATCTACAATTTAGTCTAGGACACTGTTAACAAGTACGCAGATATTTTCATTTATTGATAAAATTGAAATATTTCCATTAGGTACGTTCAAGGATTTTAATTATTTCGACTTGGTCAGTTGAACTAAAATCGGATAGTGAATATTCTCCTCGTAAAAATTCGACTTCTTCAATTCCAAATGCCGTTCCCATATACGCTCGTCGTATCGCGCGATTACATTACAAATCAATCCCTTTTGTGTCGCACACTCTAGAAACAAATCGAATGTTTGGCCACGTCTCGGCGCCATTACTAAACAAACTCCGGAATCGGACAGGAAATGCCAGATCGCATCCACTAACGCCGAACGGGCCTCATCGAAAAACAAACAGTCCGCACACAAGATGTAATCGAACTTTTCGTTTTCGAAGCGACACGACGATATCTGCTCCCACTTCAAGACGGAACATTTAATGTAACAATTGTTGATGTCATTCAAGCGACACGTTCGTTTTACATTTTCAACTGCCAACGCATTTCCATCGGTCAAATGAACTCCATGGGGCTTAGCATATTTGGCAATTAGCAAACCTGCTAAACATGTCATTCCACCACCCAATTCGATGATGGTCTTTCGATTAAAGCTTTCCACGTTGGACATACAATAATAAGCTAAAGCTTCTTCGGATGGCCACACGCACACGTTACCGGTGTAGTTAAAACCCATTAGGTCAGCGGCAGTGACTGGACGGTTTATGTGATGAATATTGACCATATATTCGATTGAGTTAACTGTTAATTTGTATGTGTACCAATTTTCCGAATGTCCCAGCAGATTTTCTTTGTCTTCCGTGGAAATTTGATCTTGTTGCACAAGGTCGAACGAATTAAATCGACGAACAGACACAATACATTCGTCATTACTAATTCGATCCTTCTTGTCATCCGAATAATTTCTCCCATTTCGTTTGATGGCTCGGGCCAGTATTTTCCATCGTTTTCTTGCGGCTGATGCCTCGCCACCGCAACTTGTATTGTCATTGTTTATGGTGGCGATGATGTCTTGTATTTCATCGCCCTTTTCTTTCGTTGAATTTATCGTATTTTCTATGTCGTAAGATAGCATGATTTTACAACGGATCAGGGAGAACCGTCAAACACCACACGCGATTATTAGAATGAAGTGCACGAATTTTCATCCAGTGATGAGACATTCCAGTTTATTTTTTAATAGAAATTAAATTCGATTTTATTTGGCATTTCGGTTGAAACGGCGCTTTTGATTGGAAATTGAATTTTCGATATTTTCTGTTGATATATACGCTTCAGACGGTGATGCGCTCTATACTAACGCAAACAATGAAAAAATGTTTAAAAATCTCCACAAAATTTGGAAAACCTTTGATGTATACTAATCCCGCGTATAGCGTAGATTCATCAAGAGATTGTTTTTTGATTACTTAGATTTCGACTAAGAAAACAATCTTGTTTGTCTTTATCGATTTTAAGAAGTTGGAATAAATTTTAGCTTCCAGCATGTCCGCTTTGGATATGGACAAGTGGTTGCCCTGAAGCAGTTGCACTGATTACCTGGAAAATAATAACGTGTTACTACATGAATGTATGTATGGTAATCACATTGATTATTTTCGAAATTGAGTGTGGAAATAATGTGTCTAAACAATTCAATATAAACTTGGTCATGCTACGAACACTGAGTGGAACAAAAAATAGTTATTTATGCCACCGAGTTGTATAATAGTTATTTATGCCACGGAGCGGTAGATGCTTTTTTAAGCACTAGATGTGTAGATTATCTCTCGAGGCCGCCAGCCGATACACAACTTGTACGTAAAAAATCATTTATCGTCGAGTTGCATAAATCGTTTTTCTCAATAAAGGCAACGAAAGTTTTAGTTTTCGAACCTGAGTTGAGAAAAAATATTATTTTTTTTTGATGTGCAGAACGATATCCATGCAAATGGTGATGAACACAAAAACAGAAATGGTTTCGTAAAGTGATGATGCTGGTTTACATTCATTTTTTCAGATCATTAAATCAACTCTTTCCTTATAATACTGCGGAATCATTGCAAAGAACTTTTACACTAAGTGACTTGACATGCAGTTCACCTGCCAATTTATTTATAATTCCCTTGCGACTTTACGAATTTAAAATGAGCTCAATGGTTTTCAGTGCCTTAATTGACGCTTGATTGAAATATACTTGTTAATTGAATATACAAACTCTATATGGCCTGGACTGGTCATATGAGACGACTTAGAAAATCTCAAGTGTGCTTTAGTAATTTGATTGAATTTGCTACTGCCGCCTTTCAGCAGAGCTTTTTTTATGCCTTTTCTTCACTTTAGGTGCCTTTTCCTACATTTCACGAGAGAGCCTATTGTCCGGCCCAGTCCGGCCCGAATCGAGAGAGGTCTGACAAAAGCGTACTTTTCATGTAAATTTTTGGAATTTTCTCCATACGTACGCAAAGGAAAATGGGTCTAAAATTACAACTTTCCGTGACCGTTTGTGGTCATACCCTATTTGCGTTTGGGGTCGCTTGTACGACAAATAACAGTTTCGTGTCAACATCGCTACCACACAAACTTAATACATGATGATTATTTCCTTGATTCTATCGATCTTTCATTTAACCAACCCTTGTGTTTCCTTTAATAAATATGAAAACCTCTCTCTTTCAGTGAAGTTCGGTAAGCCAATTTGAGCTGAGCCCATCCAGTCAATTCTTTCTATATTTAAATAAAACCAGTAACAGAGACATCATTGGAAATTTATGAATAGAAAAGACTGATCATCTGCTATCGATAGCAAAGATAATAACGAGTGATGAATTCCGGTTGTGTTAATGTAGAAAAATGCTCGTTTTATCCAATGAAGTAAGGAACTTCATTTGAATCTGTTATAAAATAATACGCAGATCAAAGGAAGTACCAAATTTGATAGTTGTTGACAGTTGTTGTAGATGGTGATCAGGCTGCGGCGATTTTCAATTTAATTTTCATAGAAATTTTAAACCAATCTGGCCCAAAGCAGAAGAAATAATTATCGCCAAATTTGATCACCCATTGGATTTTCTGAAATCCTTCGAGTATGAAAATCTGTCTATTTTGGATAAATTCTGGTGGCTCACGGTATGGGTCACTAAAAATAGATAGATTTACAAAAATCTGTCTATTTTTAGTGAACCAATCCTTAAACCACCAAAAACCTTCGAATGAATTGGGTCGAGCAACTGTTACGAGACAATGGGGTATTCAACCCAAATAATCGAATTTTTCACTTTATTAGAAAAACCCATTTTTACTATTTAGAAGTTTAGGTTTTACCAAAATTTATCTGATTTGTGTGAAGAAAATATAAACAAATTGACAAGCGTGACACAAAATTCTCTTTTTTTAAACTCGTTAGAATAATTAAAGGTGAGGGGTTCAAACAATCGAAAACATTGTGGACCATTATAGCATTTGAGACGTCTGTAAATAGTAGAACTATTTTCCCATTGCGTGTGTGCAGTGTGACAAAAGTTCAACTTTTTGAAAAGTTTACCAAAAAAAGGTGAACTAAAAAATGGAACTGTTGCCACATTCCACACACGCAATGGGAAGATAGTTCCACTTTTTAATATTTTATAAAAATGTGGTACTATGTTCCCATTGCGTGTGTGGAATGTGAGAACAGTTCCATTTTTTTAGTACCACAAGCAAGATAGTTTTAAATATGTTCTAACACGTAATGGGAAGGTAGTACCACATTTTTAGTTTCAGAGAAACTTGGGTCTTGCGACTATCCCTGAGAAACGAGATAAAGAAAGTGTTGCACGTAACAAAATTACTTGCTCGTGAAGATTTATCACTAATGTAACCAAACATGTCCTAACATCACTCCTTATCAAAATGTCGCAAATAAAAAACATTTTAACATCTGAAACCTAAATCGAAGTCGAGCGATTCGACCATGCGTCGATTGATCTCCAGACCTTATACACCCACTTATACATTTTAACAGTCAAGGGACCTGACCCGCCGCTAGGTCGGGATCAAGTAAATTCTACTACTTCAAATTTGTGAAGTGTTACAAAAAGTATCAAATCAAATGCGATAATCATAACAAAATGAATATTAATTATTCCTTTGCAGAACTTCTTAGGGTCAGTTGGGCTTCAGATTTCAATAAAAATAAAGCTGCAAATCACTTCACCCTAATGGTGGGTGATGTATAGTAATTCATTGATGAAGCGGAAATTGAATTCAACATCTTTCGTTTTCATCCATTTCCATTTCTTTATTTTAAATTTATTAACCAAAAATAAATAATTGGGAGAAATCAAAGCAATTAATTTTAAAGATCTAATAATTTTGATGAATAAGTATTTCCTTTCCGTTTCGAATAAAACACACCTGCAAATTATTTATAAACAGTCAAACTGTGAAAAGTTTTTCATTCAACTTTGTTTACATACACACGTTCCAACTATGTGTACGACAATTTGATACACTAAAACATCAATAATTAGGTACTTTATGTTGCAATCTCGGGATTGGTCGTGCAACCTAATAATGACACAGACAAAATGTGATTTGCGAAAACATCTCTTGTATACAAACACTATGCAACTCCGATAAGTGATTTAATTAAATTAGCCTGAGACGTTGATGCACAGCATGTCGTCTTTCATATAATAATATTTTGTGTACCGTGAGTGCATCTATATGTACTTATATTGTACTCGGTTTTGTATGTAATACATACGGAGAGAGTGCATTGTAAACATTGGTTTTGAAAACATTAATTAAATTATTTGCAAATGCGATACAACGAACACTGATCAGGGGCCAAGAACAACAAACATTAAAATGGGCTATTTATAGGTTAACAAGCACAAATGAAAAGGGTTTCTTGACATAGTAAATTTATATAAATGGTTGACCGTGATTTGTGGACATTTTTGTTTCATCTTTACTAAAAATTGTTAAACTCAATACTTGCGCGAATCGATTGAACCCGAACCAAGAAAGCAGGTGTAGTACAAATGTTGAACTTCCAACTTTAAACCGAACGTTATTTATGCGTTAAACTGTTAAATGTCCGCACGTTCCAAAAAAGGTACGTCTTCTTCTTTTCAAAACTACCCGTCAAATATGATACCAATTCAATTAACAAATAGTTTGACCGTACACGGTGGTGGGTGTTTGATGAGAACATTGACAATATGTGTGTCATAATGAATAATGAATTCGATTTGTTGTACACGAACCGAAAAGGGGTTAAGTAAGTTGATCTATAAATGGATATTAATGAATACGTATGGGATATCGGATTGATTTATTAAAAGCCATCGTATACAATGCATATATGGATCTGATGCGGTCATGATAATAGCGTATACAACACACATCAAAGGCATTAGTGAAATGAGTTGAGGTGGAACTATGTGGTCATTTGGAAGGCCTCTTATTTTGCATCAATCAAATTCACTCATGTGATAATACTATACAGACACATTAATTCCACATTATATTCGAAGTCGTTGCACATTTTAGTATCAAAATATTTACAATTTAGTATAACCCGAATGCACTTCTCTTCTATTGATTTGATTTATTTACGTTGAATGCCAAACGAAATGTCCGTTTATCAGTACAGCTGCGAAACGACTAGCTTATTCCACTCAAGTGTAATAAACCGTCGATTGTCGATAATAAGAGCACTAGCACAATTAAAGTCAAGAACGAATGTGTAAGAACAATAATGAAAGATGTGAAACCATCGACAACATTAAAAGGACTAAAAACAGAAGAAAATAAACCGATATTGGCTGGTAGTTATATAGATTTTGAATGCAACTCGATGCCAAGAGATCATGAAAAAATTTGCGTTTACACGACCTCTGTTGTAGTTAGATGTATGCACATTTCACAGTGTATAAAGTATAGTATAACGTACGGTTATGTCGGGAGAACACAGTCGAAGAATATATCAGAAACTAATTCAATAATAATAATAACAATTAGCTCAGTCGATATGTGTGCATCTGATTTTGATTATTTCTTAGTAAAAGTAATGTTTTAATAGAGGGGAATGAATGTGAAATGAATTGACAGTTATTGGTATGGGGTCATGGAATTCGAACAGGAAAATGCATTGATAAAAAAGGAAAATTTTGAATGAAATGGGGAGCAAAGATTTCGACATTTACCAAACTTTGAGTATAAATAATTGATGGACTAAATCAAAATTTAATTGTTTTGATGAACGAAACATCCTTCTCAATGTATACTACAAAATAAATCAATACCTAAAAGAACAGCGAGCATATTTTTTTCTAACGTTAAAAATTTATGAATTAGGTCACACACCCGTTGATTAAATGAAATTGACTTACATTTTCTTTCTATTTGATTCAGGATTCCAAAGCAAGCACACAATTTCAATGATGATAAAACGTAAATAATAATTAGCAAAACAAGAGAAACGAAATGAAATGACATGTAATCGATAAGTTTTGACAGTTTCATTGTCGTAACCGTCATTTTGTTACCAACTGTGGTCTTTTGAAAAGTAGGGTCTGTTCAATTTTGTAGTTATTTGAATGCACAATTTGAAAAACTAAAAAGGAAAATCTAAAAAGAGTTTCCTTCTGCCATTTATGGTTATTGTTTCTCAGAGTTTGTGACATATCTATGCTTATCTAGACTATACCCCAAAATCACGAAGAGTTTTGTAAGCTAAATAATTTTGAATTATCCGTCTGGTTAGTTAACTTTAAATGCGCTACCATAGATTCTAGATTCTACTTAAAACGCGGCTACCAGGCGGAAAACCCAGAAATATTGGTTAGCACCCACATCATATAACCATGTATTCTGTGTTCTTCGAATTAACCAATTAATAAGTTGGATTCGTCATGCAATCTTGAGAATTTACCTGATCTTATTTCAGAACAATATTATTTACTTAATGTTAGCTGTCTGTGGTGGGTTATGACTTTTCGCTGAAAAATAATCGATTTTTATGTATTTGCTCCACGTCTATCCACGAAAAACTATTTAGAAACTAAACTTTTGGCATCTCAGATTTGGCGCAAGACAACGCACTTCAAGCAAAAGTACTATTAATGACAGCTGCCAAATAGAGTACTATTTTGTATGAAATTTTATCCACACTCTTTTTACAGTGTAAAATTTTGTATGGAGCATTGTCAAGTTTCAGTACCCTATTAAGAGTACCACTTTTGCTTTAAGAGTACCACTTTTGCTTGAAGATGATTATTGTTAGTTCTAGTTATATACACCTCTTACGAACATACACCTTTCAAAACCAATTAGGGGTTCTCTAATCTATAGCTACAGGGAGAGAACAGTGAAATTCGACTAGTTTTCTGATTTGGGAGTTGATGTGGTTTGTAATTGGTTCCACAAGAAATTTTTTTTAAACAAACGAAAATCTAGATTTTTTAACTTTAGTAATTCATTCCCGTTGCCGTGTTGTGTGCGAGTGGCAAAATTTTACTTCAGGGGACAAGTCGCGATCGGTATTTCTTTTGTTCCAATAGATCGAGTATGACCCACTGATGTCATAAATGAAAGAATTAGGCCGCGGAAAGCAACTTTTATCAGTGGGTCATACTCGACCTATAGGATCAAGAAAAATTCCGATCGTAACTTGTCCCCTAAAGTAAAGTTGAGCCTCATTTTGAGAGTCACTTTGGGAAAACGTCGACCAATTGAAATTCAAGGGGTCTCCGAATATAGCTTTTTTTATGGATGGATTCGTTAGACATTTGTAGATTTTTTGTAAACACTCTGACCTTATGTGTGACCTCTGACCTCTGAGAAAAAATCACTAGACCGAACGGGGCGAAAGTGTATTCAGGCAATATTCTTCTTACAACTAATCGGAGATAAATGTAAAATTATGGTCAAATACTATCCTATGGTGGCTCCAGCACCAATTTTACCTGGAAAAATTGACGATTTTCAAAGAGGTTGGTACGACGGTGCAATCCGGATACCCGTAAACTAATGGTATGAGATGTCATCACTAAGCACCTAGCTTAGAACCATATACAAATCACTTAGGTTTAGTGGTCAGGCAATAGTATCACTTTTTCGAGAAAAAAAGCACAAAAATGACACCCCCGTGAAACTTGCGTCGCTCCAGCAGATCTGGCCTTCGACAGCAATAAAATTGCATTTTTCTCAGAAGTCCACACCTAAGGTAAAAGTCTTTGAAGAATCAAAATCTTCTACAAATTACTCAGTCTAGAGAAAGCTTTCGAACGATATAAAACTTATAAAGATCGGAGACCCCTTGGTTTCAAATTTCATATGATCTGGTCGAAGTTTTCGCAAAGTGACTGTTAAACGAAAGAAGTAAACTGATTTGCATGTGTTATGTCCGATCCAACCAAAAATGCAGATTATTTACAAATTGAATTTCCAGGTTTATAAAATGTCTTATTGTTGAAATGCATCAGTCGTGATTGGTTGACTTAATTTTTACTAAAGAACCCAAGATATAAATAATGTTCGTCTAAAGAAATTCTCGTTGTAATCTATAAATTTTGCATAATATTTTGAGCTTAATTGTGCGCAAAATATTTTGCAAGTTGTTGCCTGCACTTCCTGCATTTGCTAATACTTAGTTTCTTTACATCAGTTGTCAGTTACTACACAAAAATGTAACAAAATCGTGTATTTAACCGATGAAAAGAATTTCATTTTCTTGACAAAGCCCAATAAAAAAAAAACTAATATTATGAGGGAGTGTGTACACAGGCAATGAAATGGTACATACCTATGCGGCTTTCAAAAATGTTTGTATCTTCCTTTTCAACAACATAGAAAAAAATGTCTAAAATAAATAAATAAGAGCAATACAAGACACATGAATCAAATGTGGCATTGTTGAAAAGAATTCTTAGTGGTTCAGAACGAAGCAATAGAATTCCAACAATGAACAAATTTAATGGTCAATTATATAGGCATTTCGTGGTACATTGTATGTTTCCTATCCATACAAAAAATAAACAAGATAATTCTGATATTGATACCGAGATACAAAATTTTCTTTTATTTGTAAAAAGTAAATATTTCTATTACAAAAGTGCGAAGCTATCCCGTCCATGGCTTTGAGTATTTATTGAAATATGTAAGCAAACCGAAAAATTTGGAATTGCACTTTGTATTGAATCTGATTTTGCAGATTTATCTTAGTGTACAGCTATTATCGACAACGACGTCGTAAAACGTAAAATTGATGTTAAAACTAATGAAGTAATAGATTTTGTTGTAATTTTCTGTATTTTTTCCCTAATACCTCAATTTGTCATATTTAGGTTTGCATCATTTTGGATGAACGAAAACCATGGCATTACATTGCTCAAGCTAAGGTTTAGTCTAATTTTGCAATATTCGAAAACCTTCGTTTTGTACTATTTGAATAATTAAACTTATTCTTAAGTAGCTTGGCGAATTATTAACATTCTCATAAAATTATTCGATCTTACATAAATAAGAACCAAAATCTAGTCCGCATCAGAATTTGAGTAAATGGAAACAAAAATCTCTGTTCCGTGACTGGTAATAACTCGACGCTTCGTTAGTTTGTCACTTCTCATTTTTGATGTTGAATTTTCAGCTCTCTGAACTCTGTAGCAGAACCTATGTTTTTATTATTAAAATCCCGAAAAATCCTTAAATTGACCTAAAATTATTGAATTCTGGCTACTTATCCCATCCGAATTTAATTTAGCTCAAGACCATAAAAAACAACTTAAACCGATTCAATATTCAATGTTGTTATGCATACGGGCGACGACGATAACATATTTTGGTACTTTCCCACTCTGTGGATTTTGTTCAAGTTGGTGTTGGTCGTTTGACAGAATAGCGAAACTATGATGTGTCCAGATGGAGAATTTTGTGGTTTGTTCAATTTCGATTTCATTGGGAGTGTGGTGGTTGAGGTGAATGCCGTGCAGGGGGATCATTTGAACCTGTAGTACAATATTGCGAATAAAAGAGCAGTTGCAAACATCTGTAATCGCCATCGACGACAAAAATTAGCAATCACCCTTAGATAACGTTGTCTTTTAATAGCAAAATACATGATAAAACATATGAAGTAATAGATTTTGTATCGATCGGTTGAAAAATACTTAGATCAAATCAAGTAATATACTTGATAATCATTCTATCATTGATATGACGGCATATGTGAAGGAATATACAACTTGTTTTGGATCGCCACAGAGGACTATGAACGACAATTTTAAAATTACCCAAAAAAATGCGTATTTTTACGTAATGTTTGGCTCAACTCTCTACTATATAAGTATATAATCAATAAATCAACAAAATCAATCTCGTTACGTTACTACAATCATGTTCGATGGTTTACTACATACACTTACTACCGACGGAATAATTTATTGTCGCCATATTTTTTTATACGTTGTGTCTGCTTAATACGCCCCATAAACCGCAATGAAGGCACATCTATTTAAATTGATATTTGTCTAAGTAATTCGATCCAAATAGCAAGAGACAACATTACCACAAATTGTGCACACATACTCGTATTTGCATATAACATAGGAGGGTGTTATCTGCCACTATCGTATTTGTTGTCGCAGAGTACACGTTATGGATGTTTATTTAAAGTCATTTGGTAATTTGTTTTTTCAAATACCCAATATCTACTTTGAAATTGACGCAAAAACATATCGTTTTATCCCGCCTCAGGAAATACTTTTTCAGACTGTTCGGAGGCATGGTGTGTTGGTGTGGATAGAGATGGCTAAGGACTTTTAATTAGGTAATTATTTGCGTTCCAGAGGGAAGAGAGTGTCAAAAGGAAAATGTGTAAAGATTAACATTTTGCATGCCAACGACACAGATTAAAGTAAAGTTTGTTGTCAAAGGATTTCCAGAAATTGTGAAAATTACTTAGAGGATTTTTCTGAATTTCCCAAGTGTTTTTTGATTTATGTGTTCAAAATGTAGCAGAATTGCAGACAAATTTCGCACGACTTTCATATTGGGATGCAAGGCTTCATGTAAAGTGGACGAATTCATTTAATATTTAAGTATTTGAAGAATGTCGTTTAGATAACAAAAACCATACACCAAGCTAAAATCCATGTATCTATGTGTCGTTAAAATACCTAGATAAATTCTATGGACTCAATCCAATAATGTTTGCCCGTTTCCGAGCGATTGCACTATTATATACATAAAATATTTAATTTTATTATTAATAATTTTCGTTTCCATTCATCGCATATATTTGGGACGGATCGAAATATTACCAATGATATGGAACAGCTGAACGGATTATGTTTTTGTGTATTATTTGCGTTAGCTCTATTGGAACTGGATTATGCTAATCGCTAACCTTTCTTTTGAAAATTTCACATGATACACATACTGTTAGTGGTGGGGAGAATTAATTTATACATTGCTTAGTACACCATTAGATGGAACATGGGGTGGGTATATATATATCTCTTAATTTTAATGTAAAACCGGTAAAATCGTAGATGGATTGACTGGATTATCGTTTTTGTGGAGCTTAAAAATTTAAAATCGTGTCGTGAAGTCTTGATTTAAATTCGTTTCAGCCCTGACGGTATCAGGATGTTACTTTGATAGTATTACTTAATCGAAGTTTTGCCCGCCTACATTCCGTAGAGGAAGCAATAAAATTTAAATAATTTTTGATAACAAAATCCGTGAATAGTCCAACCAACCGTAATAGATCATACTACGTATCTTAATCTGAATTGCAATTCACTACATATTGTCTCCGTCAATACAAGACTGTGCATCTTAGGACAATTGATCTTTATTGTTCAATATGGTGTCCACAATATGTAGTTCACGTATACCCACTTCAATAACAATTCAATACAATCTATCTGACCATTTGGTCTTTCTTCTATGATTGAAACAGATTGAGAAAGAAGTGGAAGACTTTTTAGTCATTTGCTAGCGATAACGACGGCGAAAGTAATCGATGAGTTATAGGTGGTGGCTAGAAAAATTGAATGTTTAAAACTACAGAAGTACAAGATTTCGCATCAAACATTTTTCTTTGATTAATAAATATAATAGATTCGATGACTATACCACAGTTACAGTGATTCGCATGCAGAAGGTAAAATAGATTTCTAGATTTCATCAGTTAGGGTGATCATTTCTGATCAATGCACACAGATCATGGGATCCTTTGTGCTACCCTGTCATCATTAAAATCTTGAAGCCCTTTTTAGGACCTCAACTCCTTCTCAACCTATTACCTTACGCTCTACACGAGCCACTCCAGGCGAGCAAACTGATCCCTATGATTAGGTACCAAAATGATCAGCTAATCTCTAGGGCAGAAAGCAAAGAGTGACTGGCGTCAACCTCGCTTCATTAGATTGTGATTGTCAGAAAGCCACTGGGAGGACGGCTGCATCTCACCCCTTAGGCCTTGCACTAATGAAAGCAAGTAAGGCAACATTGTCGCCCGAATCACAGTCCTTGTCATTGAGATTGACAAAGCCTGTGATTTACATTCCGCTCGATATTAACCTGGTCCAGTCTCATATTTCATCAGACTAGCCCGTTCGAACGTAAGCTTTCTCTGCAGTGAGCCAATATAAAAGCCGAGCCAGGCAGAAGCGTCACTCAATAGTGTGCCACCAAATGGCCAACCGCCAAACTTTACCACTATTTAGCCCAAAAGCCCTTACTTCCAAATTAGACTGACGAACCAGCCACCTTTGAGAAGAGGACCTTCGGTAAAAGGTAAGATGACAGCTTGTCCAGATTATGACACACTACTGAATAGCACAACGACCCGACACGGCGACCATATCGTCCCTTTGCAAAGAGTTTTGCACAAAATCGAGTACATTCCCCGGATATAAATTCAGAGAGCTGTACACTGATTGAGTGTATGCTGTCTCTGCGAGGAATCAAAATAAAAGCCGGTAAAAACTAGCATCTCTCAGCAGCATAACACCACTAATCCATCCGTCGACCTTGTCCACTCTATAGCCCGAAAGCCTAAGCTCTATGAATAGTCCGGATCATTTTACTCATATAGAAGCAAAATAGGACCTAGCCACATCATTGAGTAAACTTTTAGACCATAAACCAGCCGAAGGACAAAGCTGGCGAGTGAGGCAAAGCAACTAAGAGTCCTGGTAGTGACACACCACTAAGAAGAGTACCAATCTCTACAAGCCTTCCTAATGTCTCTCCGCAAAGAAATTCCGCTTACAGCGTCCAAAAATTCACTGAAACACGTTCTCAAAATATTCGTCGTGAATTTCTGGTGGATCCAGCTGTCACTGTCTTTCACTGGTATGCTTATACACGTACACAGTGTGAGGTTATGACGAGCACCGTATCATTAGCCGCACGAAAACGCTGGTTTATTGGATGATTATACGAGAACTCCAACTTTACCGGCGACCGTGGCACTTCATAACTGAGATTTAGTCAACAGAAATGTTTTTCTGGTCAGTTCTGACTACAAAAAGTATAATTAAATTCAGACACAGAAACAAAACACTTGTTGACGTTTGCAGTGTTGTCAGCGCGCCAACAAAAATAAAAATAAAATAAGTGTAAAATAACAATGCCAAAAATAGATATTCAACAGGAACCATCATAATCGGTCCATCGAAATTAGAGTCTTTTAAATCACGAATGGACTTCGTCGATGTCGATTAAGGAATTTCAAACCAATTAAAAGGAACAATGAACCGCATCAGAAATCGAATCGCATTTATTTCAAATAAAAGATTATCCTTGCGAACAAGGCACCGCAACATATAATCTCGATTTTATACCAATTGGCCTTTCTTTAAATTAATTACCAGAAGTGGTAACGTGAAAGAGAACAGAAAACTATCCGCCTTTTAGGTTTCTTCCTGTTTTTTGCCATCAAAAATAACTACCAACTTAATATTGTATGATTAAAACAGACCAATCACGCTGCATTATGAGATAAATGGAAACACAACATGTTGTATATAACCTACCCTCTAATAAAAAACTGAAACACAAATTAATCTACGGTTGAATAAATGATTAAATAAACGCTTGATCGTTTTGATGACATGGTTAGAAATAACACACGCTAAGTACGCAGAAGAATAAATATAATATCAGGCATTATGTGCCTGTGAACGGCATTGTAAACGTAGGGATTAGGATTTTATTGTGAATACAATTTTTTTCGCATGTGATATGGAGAAGATTAAGTCGTTTTATGTTTAACAAGAAATAATAATGTAAAACGTTTGTTATAATTTTTATATTTTAAAACAAATATCAATGCGAAATGTATGGTTCCTTCCAAACAGCAGCTGACGAAAGTAACCATCAACCGATATATATATATATGTTGGAATGTCACTTTATATCGGAGATTAAGATTCGGTAGGAATATATCCAATCAGCGTGAAATTTTCAATAGGAATTCCATTCGATCATCTTGCGTGATCGGTTGATCATACTCAACGGTTCCTCGACTGTTTCACATAATCATATATGCATATTATCCCACTCCAGACTTTGAAGTTTTTAGAGATATGATTCAAAATTGTATTGTTGATTCAGGAAACAGTCACTCAAACGATTAATAAAAATATTTAGTAGCTGTATCCATGGCCATGAACATAATTTATTTAAGTAAATATTTTACATTCTCTTTCGTCTGCATTTCATGTTCATAATTCCTCAAAATTCAGTAGCATAACAAAAGATAAACATCATATTTTCCGGTTTCTACAAACATAAGTGTCATGTAAACATAGGACTTAAACGTGAATTTAAACCGAGTCACAAATTTTTTTATTATTTTTTTTCAAAAAAAAAAATTCTTTGGTGGCATCCATCAACCATTTACTTGAGGACCATGTCCCATTTTGTGTGCTAAAACATTAATTGTGTGTATCTCATTGTTGTTTACGAATGGCAAATATCTCTCGATCGCATTGAATGATTCTGTTTCAAGTCTCATAATATATCGTGTACTGTTTGATTTGGTCCCTAACTTTCCTTACTTAGCTAACCACATAATGTATAATTGAGTTGAGAAAGACTTTAGTCCTTTTCTTCAATGAAAATGCATTTGATTTCGAGTTGAGTTGTGTGAACAAATATTTGCTAATTTATTTTTCCGATGAATGGAATCAGAACAAAAGTTTCCAAAGTATAAATTTGTTGAACTGAAAGCAGATGATATATTTTGTGGTGTTTGCTTTTTTTTCCTGTTCAATGTTTTATCACATGGCTCAAATGTGCGCTTATAAATTTTATAGTTTAAAACGCTTTATCACATTATTTTGTCGTTAGAAATGTACATTAGTGAGCACCCGTGCGTATTAGAAAACAAAAATGGTGGAAAGATGAACGAGCAGATGTCACACAATCTTGTAAAATTTTACTCAATTCAGTATGTCCTTAAAATAAAATTAACCACAGTAACTGGTCGATTTTACAGCAACAGCAACGCGTTTCAAGTATGAGTCTAAATAAGGTATTGAAACTGGACACTGACATTGACAGAGTGTTTTTATGAAGATGTAAGCACGGGTTTTTGATGGGTTTTGAAATTAAGTTTCTCTACGTTGCCCACATTGCCCACCAAGGGATCAGCGTACTCCCAATTAAAATCAAGGTTCTGAAAGAACAGTTTCAGACACTTACGAAGGCGGGTGAAACACAAATCTTGACAACTCAGACATGTATATTGTTTGAAAAGTCAACTTGAAAACAAAATGTTTTTTTGTTAAGTTGAAATCGTCATAGAAAATTTTCCGAACCTTGTTGGCGCTACAGGAAAATTTTGATCACACCGCCTTCGTGATCAACTCTAAAGGGTCTTAACCTCTTCTTTCAGAACCTTGATTAAAATATCTTGAAATTGTCAATAACGTGTAACAACGTGCAAAAAACAAAAAACAAAGCCCACCAGAAACCGGTGGCGATCCATTTGTCAACGGGCAATACATAAACAAATTCCTTAATCTATGTTTATATCAAATAGTACATTGTTTGACAGCTTCTGCGATCTCAGATCTTTTACTTCATTTGTTATAACACACATTATAGGCATAAAAAGAACGTCAATTGGAGTTAATCGCTTATTTTTGTCATAGCTGTTGGCAACAGATAACTAGCCGTTTTGAAAGCTTATAAGACTTGCAATTGTTTATTCATGGCTTTTGAAAATCAACACAAAAGTTCGTATCAGTTCCCAAAAAAATTACGCGCTGGATTTCGGACTCAAATTTATAATTTATCTTCATTTCACACACTATGAGATTTGTTATCGTGTGCAACGTACAACGAGAATTTATTCAAATCTGTTCAACATACTTCAATTTCAAATAACATATATCAACTTTGGATATATGGTTCGAGGGGGAAACTACTTCAAAAAGCTTTACCACAACTTCGACCTTTCGTAACTTTTTCTGACTTCTCTAATCGATCCCGGATCCACCAGATATCATGGGATTCTGATGCCTTACGTTGGATGCAGCGAGTAAACAAAAACATCGACAATCGATATACAAACGTCGATATAGCCTGTCACAAACGGCTATCCATCTGTTATCGATAACGACGACAAAAATAATGACAAGCTCTGGGTAATATGGTCACTTATATAGTAAAATGCATGTTAAAACATTGAAGGTGGTTGTACTAATCCTCGGACACGTACCAGTGCTCGGACAGTTCGACAGTTGAATTAAATTAACTTCAAAATGAAAAGAAATTATTGTGGTTTGGTACAATTGTTAAAAGTTTCCAATGTGCAGAATGAGCACTAGCTGAATATCACCAGCTGAATCTACTAACACACACTTATTGTATGATAAGCAATCAACAAAACACATTCTTAACAATATGTTTAGATGACGTTAACGTAGAAATGCACTATGTGTAGGTTGTCTTTGAATTGTTTACAATACAAAGTGTTTTTGTTTGTACACCAGCTGGTGCCCATTCTGCACATAGGAAACTTTTAGCAATTGTATTTTTGAAAAATAATTTGCAGTAATTACTATCGGTTCATCGTAGTTGTCGATTCACTAGACATATTTTCTTTGTTTAATTAATGAAACAACATCACCACACAGGGCAAAAAGTTATGTTAGGAAAATTAGTATGAAAAGTGATCAAAACATATCGGATTTTCTAGTTTTAATAGTATTTTAGATAACAAGGGATAAAAAGATGAAAAGTAGAGTTTTCGTGTGAATTTTGTTGATCCGAGGCGAAGCCGAAAACGAGATTTGTCATTTTTATCCCGAGCTATGTAACGGATTTTACATGATAAGGGCGTCGAAATTAGTGCTTTAAACATGAAAAGTACGGTTTTTAACGCACGTAGCATGTAAATTATTTTTATTGCACTGTGCTATCGTTTTTATGAATTGTAAATGTTCAATTTTATGTAATTTTCACTCAAACACGACTTTTATTTCAAAGTGTCCGACAATTGGGTTTTCGTGTTCGAGCACACAAAAGTTGTAATTAAAAATAATTTAGAATCAAATATATCAATTAGGGCAACATCGGTAACAACCACCCTAAAAGATTTGAAATCAACCGATTAAAAATACTCTGATCGATAGAAGTAATAGACCCGATAATAATACTGGTCAAATAAACTTTACTCTGGCATGACCGAAGCCTTTTTTTGCAGAGTAGGGTGCATGTACCAACGTGGATGTAAACTGAATATTTAATTTAATCTGAGAATGGTTGTGTGTATCAGCCTTATCAGTGCTTTAGCAAAATTAATGTTAGAACTAATGGAGTGAAAGAGTTTGTTGGAATCTGTCGAAAATACTGCGATCAAAAATCAAAAGAACTAACAGCTAATAATATTTCAGGCGGTTAAAAAAATGCCATCTCCGCAAACATATAGCTAGTGAAACGTTTCTCGTTAAGTTAAAGACATTAAAAATGTTCTACCAAATTTTTAGCAAAAAAAATAATTCTCTTGAAAAAATTGGATTCGTTGTCCCATTTGTTGTGATGATATCAGGAGTAATCACTTACATAATTGTCCCTCTTACATTATTTCACATCCTCGTACTTACATTCATTAGTTATTGATTAATAAACAATTAACCAGTCTCTCTGCTTCACTGATTCATACAAAACAATCCGTCTCACAAAGCTTGTAGGTAGCATAAACACAACAAACAATAATTGTATAATGGTAACATGATCAAACAAACACCTGAATGGAAAAGGTAGAATCCGCATAAGTTCAGATTAGTGTGTACGAACAAATAACTCTATAATTATCTGAGTCCAATGGAATAGTGTTTTGTATTGCAGGTAATGTATGAAAACACCTCAAGGTGTGCTGCTTACGCACAATATACTTTGAATACACAAAGCGTTCTATGTAAAACAAAAGCACTAACGTATATCATGTTTGCTAAAAGTTTGTATTGTGATTATTTGAAAAGGATTAAATTGGTAAATTGGTAATAACGTAAGCCGAAGAAATGACCGAATGGAGTTTGTGTGTCTCGCTATCAGTAATCGCTTTGTTTTTCAATCAACAATCAACTAAATTTTAATAAGTAATTGTTGTCATACAGGCAAACAAACGCCACAACCATTCTGGTAACAGCATGACCTATACGTTTATTGTCTAAGGTTTCACGGACGAAAATTGGATAATATAGGAGCATTCATGAATTACGTAACTGTCAGAGTGGGAGTGGAGGATTTCTTTTACAACATTTTCGATTTTATATGCCAGAGTCCCTATAGAGAGTATATGATTTGTTGACTACTACACACGCTGTATCAAGAAATACGAACGAAAAGAGAAACGTGTGGGTTTGATTCATTGAATTTCTTTAAAAGTTTTTACCCTCCGATGAGGTTTTCGCGCATTCTAATGTAAAACCAAATTTTTAAATGGAACCAGTGACCAGTGAAAGTGAATTAGAATGGTATGGTCGTATCATACAAATGGGACTGCATAATGATGCTAGAATTTAGGGTGGAGCATCACAATCGAAAAATACGATTTAACTTGGTAATGCCTACTTTCGTATCCGAAATTCTGACTCACCGTGCATTTGAGGAACTATTGAGGAACACTTTATATATAGAAATATGCAATACGACTTTACCCTTCTAATAAAACTTCACTGCTCGTTAAGCCTTACCTCACTTAGAAAGGACAAAAAAAATTAACTTTTAAAATAGAGTCTTCGTAACGACAATAGCATAGCTTTGCTTCACAAGCAGAGCTGTGCTGTAGTCATTCTAACAAGGTAACACATTACTCAATTTCAGAAAGAAGTGGTTCTGATTTAAAGATTGCGAAAACGCCGATCCAAGCCCGTAGACAATTTTCTTTAGATCAGAATAACGGTTGTCATACAACCACCTTAATTTTTATGCGATAGCAAACCACTCGATTTGAAACTCTTTTTTAACGTGCAACTCCTTGCAATTCTTTTTCTGTTCAACTTTTTTCTTTCGCAACTCTATTGCAACTCGTATGTAAATCGTTTTCTTCCAAAAATGTTAAGAACGGATCAAAGTCTGCTAGGAAATTATGATCAAAGCACTTCAAGCATAAGTACTTCTCTAAATAAAGTACTGAAACTGGGCAGTATCATACACATTTTGGCACTGTAAGAAAAATGGAAAATGCTTTTTCGAAGCACTTTTTCTTGAAGTGTGTTGATTTGATCAAAGATTATATTAAATTGTTACGTTGTTAACTGTTTGAGGGTCAGTTCAGATAGTCGCCTGACGGCCTGACAAACATTAGAATTTATTTCTTTTCCGTGCAACTCTTTTTTTATTCTCGAATGCAACTCTGCAACTCGTTTTTTCAGCGTTCTTTGTAAGTTAACGTTTTTACGTCAGAAAATTGGTCTTGCGTTCATGACGGATTTTTTGAAACATATGAAACCTGTTATATTGTATGACTCATTTTGGGCTTTTCATCTGTTATCGATAACGACAACAAATATAATGACACGCTCTGGGTAATATGGTCATATAGTTATATAGTAAAATAAATGTTTAAAAAATTGAAGTACAAGATTTGAAATCAGCCGATTAAAAATACTTTCATCGATGGAAGTAATAGACTGGTCAATTAGGTAGTAGCTTGTTTTGACGAAAGTATTTTGTTTTTAAAGGTCTGCGGGTAGGTTCGAAACAAAATAGACCACTGATCACGAAAAAAAATAGAAGTTCGAATCTCCCATACGCACCTCTTAAAACCGACTTTTCGGTCCCAAAGCCGTAGTGAGATCAGTTATGCCGGCTGTGTGGAAAAAATTTGTTAAGTGTATGTGATAATTACTCGTAGAGAGCTTCAATTTGGCATACTTTAAAATGTAAAAAGAAATTACCTCACCGGTGAAAAATTACAAAAAGTGACCATGAATTTTTCAGAAATTTTTTGGATTTAAAGCTTTCTAAAATTTGTGACTGCAAAGCAATATAGTCGTATCGTAGCTGATTTTAGAGCGAATTTAAAGAGCACAAACACAAAAAGAACACAAATTCTGTGAAAAATTAAAAAAATATTTTCTACACTAGAAGATCAATGAGCTACGACACGACTATTTTGCTTTCCAGTCACAGATTTCAAAATCCAAAAAATTTCTGAAAAAGTCATGGTCGGGTCGGGAGCATTTTTTGCAATTTTTCATCTGTGATTCGATTGTTTTTTATTCAAAAGTATGCCAAATTGAAGCCACGGTCTCTACGAGTAACTATCATATACACTTAACAAATTCTTTTCTACACAGCCGGCAGAATTGATCTCGCTATGGCTTTGGGACCAAAAAGTCGATTTTAAGAGGTGCGCATGGGAGCTTCGAACTTAAAAAACAACTTTTTTTGTATCTTCGTAATCAGGGGCCCATTCTGCATCGAACCTGCCCGCAGGGCCTAAAAAACAAAATACTTTCGTCAAAACGCTACACCCTACTGATCATATGATTGCTGCGTGTAACAGGTTGACGATAACTTGATTGATTCTCAACTAATTTTCAAAAATTTGGTTTCAATCAACGAGGAACATAATTCATCAGGTCAAGGTCGTGCTTTTTTAATGGCAAAGTAACTTGAGAAATCCGGAACCAATTTTGGAACTTTTGGTTTTAATCGACGAAGAACTACATTTTCGGGATCAGGCTCGTAGTTGGACAATATCGGACAAAAAGTCTCGGAGCTGTTCCCAAAAATTTTTTTGCCTGTTTTCTTCATGAGACGACAACTTAGGTAGTGCAGGGCCAATTCTCAAAATTTTTGGTTTCTTCATTGAAGAATCGAATTCATGAGGTCTGCGAATTCATGAGGTCTGCGAATTCATGAGGTCTGCGAATTCATGAGGTCTGATTTACAGATGAAATCGATCTAATGTTCTGGGAGTTTTTCAATGGCCGATAACAATAGTAACTCTGAACCAATTTAAAAAAAACTTTGTTCCAATCGAAGAAGAATGAAATGCAGTCTGCAACAGACATTCTTTTTCCAAACTTTACTCACAGACTAACGAGAAAAAATCGAGATATTCTCAGAGAAGGTCCTATAAGCCAAACAAGAAACTTATCAAGAAAAACTTTGTTCTCACCCCTCAAAATTTGTTCAGAGAATCTATTTAAATACTTCCATTTACTATAAAGTTTGCAGTGTATAGAAGATGCTCACAAAAACTTAAGAGTAGACAACATCGAATCAGGTACTGGTACATTCGACAACAATTTTGTGATAAAAACAAACTTTAAGTGTGTCTTCAGAGCAACAAACTTCGGTAACTGCCTTTGCAGAGCGATTTCCTCAAAAACACAAGATTGTTATCGATCCAATGTATTCTGGTTTTTTGTCTGCCCCATGCGATATTTGATAATCACATTGGAATTAACGCAAAATGAACCAAAATTATTCTTAAATTATTCTTGTGCAGGCGGCAAACGGCCACGTAATGGTCAACTTTCGCATGGGACAGAAAATAAAAACAATATTTATTGGCCATAGCACCATGTACCTATTGGCTTCTTGTTTTTCCCTCAGTGCGTTTGGGACAAAACCTATCGGTGCGTTTGGGACAAAACCTATCGGTGCGTTTGGGACAAAACCTATTGGTACGTTTGGGGCAAAACCTATCGGTGCTTTTGGGACAAAACCTACCTTGTCCGTTTCTATTCTATATACTAATTGAAGAGTATAACATGAAGTGAATCAGTTTTGTCCTAAACGAACCGAGATAACTTTTCTTCTCAATTCTCTGATAAGTTCAAAATTCAAGAATAACTTCACTTTGTTCGATTGCCGATAAATTTGAAAAAGATAAATTTTCAAACAACTTTTAAATCTCATCTGCTATCGACAGTTACGTCTACAATAATCAATGGTATTCCTGGTATTATTTTCAAATTTGTAAAACTAAAACAAGTGAAGTAATAGAATTTGCGTCGATGAAAAGAAGTAACAGACTATGCAGTCTAACAGGTGATCAGATGATATGATGACCGTCACGTCACTTTTCACATACTTATAAAAAACATCGGTATTTGAATCGGTTACAATTTCATTTTATTTTTGTGTTTTTGTTTACATTCAATAAATTCATTAAATCTAATCTTTCCTTATACTTTTTTCCTAATAAATTTTTTGGATTACGGTGTACTTACTATGATATTTACGTAGATAAAGGTTTAAACAACATTATAATTCATTACTCATCATTATTACTCCATCATCAATCGTCGTCTGCATCATTTTTCTTTTAAACAAAAAAATAGTTAACGAAATTCAATTTTTTTTTTCTTCTTTTAACTTAATTATCACTGCGCACTGTTTTTTCGTTTTCAAAATTTAAAAAATATTTTTGATTGAAATTTAATCTCTTCCTCACTTCTTCATCGAATTTTCTTTTTTCTTGTTCATTTCATTTTTTTCATTGGAATTATTACTTTCACAAAAACAGGACTAGACAAGGCGAAAAATATATCTCCGTCTCAAACGCACATCAAATATAATAAGATATCTATTGTCCACTGATCGAATTTGAAAGACTCGGATGTTCCACTTTTTTACGACATGAAAATACCAAAAAAAAAAAATAGAAAAAAAAATATAATTCTGCCACTTATGCCACTTCCAAATCGGACGAATCTTCGGCATCGCTGTATGAGTGCAGAACCGAATTCACTGACATTGGCGTTGATAAATCCGCATCTGGTCCGCATTTCAACGAGATGCCATTGTGTTCCTCGTGCAATTTTCGGACACGTTCTTGTTCTTCCCGTTTCTGTTTACGAAATTTGGCTCGACGATTCTTGAACCAAACCTGCAACAATGAACAGCAAATAAAATCAGGAAAAATTATAATCTCTTTTATCATTCGACTGCAGGTATGGGTATAGGTAACATAATTTTCTCATGGACTCAATAAAATTGTAAAAATGTCATTTTCATCTTTTTAATCTTTATTGAGGTCATTCGGTTGCTTTTTTTTTGCTCAATATACAGAACGAGAATCACACATTCATGCACTTAGGGCGGCTTCTTCTGAGGAATATGAATATAAAAGGATTAAAGCTATCAATTTGTCCTTTTTACTACAAATAAATGAACAGCACAACAAGGTGTAGGTTACTTATATTCTTTTTGGCTACCTAACTGTATTAAACGAAATGTATGAAGTCTTTTACTTAAAGTAAAATCTACACGAAATAAATAAAAGAAAAAGACTCAATGAATGGATGTGATTTGCTCAACAAATTTAACAACAATAGTAAGAGATTGCAGAAAATGGGCAATTTATTTACTAAAAAGACGAAGAAACATTTATTGTGTGTCAACATATTATTGTGTGGTGTAATGTATATACCATGGACCACCCTTGTAAATCCATGTTTTTGTACATTTTCTCATTACAATGATATGGATTTATAATTTGGCAAAAAAAGGATTGATTCGATTTTGATTTGGATCTTTGGAGGTACAATTTTTTTTTATTCGACAAAGGATTACAGACAAACTTATCAGCAGATGTTTAATGAAATGGGTTTATCGTTGAGCCATTTTTTTTGTGTGTAATTATATTTATTGATGTTGCGGTTGGAATCGGTGAAAGGAAAGTCGAGCAAAGAAGAAATATCAGAATATTTAATAAAGGTATGCAGGGCGCATGTCTTGGCTATCGCCTATATCCATTTCAGGGTTACTTTCTTTTTGTTTAACTTAATTAAAAGATTTGTTGTCTTTTCGCCCGTTGAATTCGAGCCCAAAAATAAATTCGTCGCACCCACCATTTTAAATTTGTTTACAAATGAAATGTAATTGAAGCAGTTCAAGTCAGTGCCTTTCTTTACTCTTTTTTAGTCCACTTGTTTGCTGCGAAGTAAATTTAATTTTAAAGAATATCAACCATTCTTCGGATTTCTAATATTTTTTTCTAATTTTACAAATGAATGGAGATCACGTTTTAATCTATCACACCAAATTAGACTGTGCGCGCCGAATTGCCAATGTTTCGTTGAGAATTGCCGGAGAGCGTGTAACATTGTACTACTTTGAATTATGAGACGGATATGAAAACAGATGCTGCCGCGGAATGGTTCTTTTCAACTCTTTTGAAAAAAACTTTGAACAATTTACATTAACGAATTGTATTTTGATTCGAAATTTTAGGGAAAATAAACAATATTTATGGACTGTATAATTTTGCTACAAATTTCAGAATTGGTAACGGGAGATGAGAAAACTTTTTTGGCTTCGTAGAAACAATCGAAATGGAAGGGAAACATGAATAATTCTTTTATTGTTTTAACTTCTTTATGTAATATATTGATTTTGTTTTTGTTTTTGATGAATAAATTAGAATTTCATTCAATATTGGACCCCTACGTTATTCATAAGTGTATGTATATAAATTGCAATCCTTTCAACACACACAAAAAATCTTAATTCAAACCTAATATAAACCCCCGTATTGACCCTGTCACTTTCGCAAAATGGTATCAATGTATGCAGTTACGCTCCAGATACTATACCGCAAAACAAATTGTACAAAGCACCAAGCATGAGTGCATAATAGAGTCATGAACTATTTTTGGGAAAACAATTTTTTCTCAAGTTTTCTTAAGTTTTACACATTTTTCAAATAGAAAATTTGTTGGAAAACTAGGAAAATATGGGAAAATGTTTTCCAGAAAATAGTCCATGAGTACACTGAGTAGAGTAGAATTTTGCTTATGTCAAATAGAATAGTTCCACTGTCGTGACTTAGATCACTTTAAACTTCCTTTTTATTGAAAAAATCGTTGTAAATCTTCCGTTTCGGTCATAACTTCTTTTTAAATTAATCTTACACCGACTGAAAGAACATAATAAATATTGTCGCATCTGTTACTTCTTTTGATTGATGTATTTTGTAGATTGATACAAAATCTATTACTTCGCTAGTTTAACAGACAATTTTACTATAAAAGACAGAGCTCATCGCTAATTTTTATCCGCTGTCGATAACAAATGACATAGATATAGTATGGCCTCGCTCTGATCTAACTAGTCATTATTACGTGCGCCTTATAAATATATTCAATAAACGGAGGCCCACTCATTATAGATAAGGCATTATTAAGAAAAATGGCTGAGAGACCCTTTAGCTTGGTCTCATTTGTGAGATTTCATAGTGCCGCGAAAGTCAAAGTTTTTTTTAAAACTTATAAAGTAATTTTAACTTCAGTAGCGCGATCAAAGTAAATGGATTTTCATTAGGTAACGTCAGATTTTTCGTCCATAAATGCCGAACCATAACGCTAACCCTAAATCCTGACCATAAAGGCAAATGTCAAACGATAAAGGCAAATGCAAAAATAATTAAATTTCGACTAGACGGATTCTGATCAAACAAAATGCCAGTGTGTAGCGCGTGATCTCAGAACTCCGGAAAACTAATTAGTTTTTGAATCGGACTTCTATATGCCGAGCGATAAGACTTTAAAATCAATGTGTAAAATTTTAACTTTTTCAAAGTCTTATCTCTCAGGAGATGTTGGTCCGATTGGAAAACTAATGGCTTTGTCGGAATCCAGAGATCATGCACTACACAGTGGCATTTTGTTTGATCAGAATCCATCGAGTCGAAATTTAATTATTTTTGCATTTGCCTTTATTGTTTGACATTTGCCTTTATGGTGAGGATTTAGGGTTAGCGTTATGGTTCGGCATTTATGGACGAAAAATCTGACGTTACCTAATAATTTTGCGTACTGGTGCGCAAAAGTGACGTTTAGGAAAATGAAAACATGACTAAATTGTCAAAATTTGTGTTTCACCAACTCGCTTCAAGCAAAAGTGGGCAAAAGTTGTACTCTAAATAGGGTACTGAAACTTGACAGTGCTCCATACAAAATTTTACACTGTAAAATGAGTGGGGATAAAATTTCATACAAAATAGTACTCTATTTGTAAGGTGTCAACCGAAGGACTTGGAGTGCGTTGGTTTCACCCGAATTCGTAAGTGTCTTCACCTGGTCTTTCAGAACCTTGAATATGAATGCTTCTTTCAGGCTAATTTTAACATTATTTAAAGTTACATGAAATCCAGAATTTTTTCCAGTTTTCCTATTTTAGGAGTTATAGGAGGTTTTAGGAGCTTTTGTTTGTCAACGTTCAACCATGTACACTTTGAACATTTAAAAGATTGTTCGCAGCCGACATTTCGAAAATTGAACTTTTTCTTATGGGCTTATGAACGCCATAATAAAAATACTTTCACATTCTTGATGAGAATAGAAAGGGTGCTATGCTAATTACAACTTTAAAACTTTGATAAAATCTGACTAAAAGTATGTTGATGTGTGATTGTGGAAGCTAATTTAAGGGTAATTCTAAAAGGAATTCGGGGAAGGAATTTTTTCACAAATTGGTCGAGCTTTCACCACTATACTGAACGAATAAATTTCCTAGGAAAATTATGTTACAAAAGCCATGTGGATCTGTCTGATACCAGAATCAGCCAACACTAACAGTTCCCAGAATATTATTTCAAATCGGTTATTAGTAATTTTCAAAAACAACGGCTTTATTGAGATATAATATAAGCAATGAAAAGCGCCTCAAGCGAAATTTTTCATGTTATTTTACTCATCCACTGATTCTATTGATCTTGATCCTGATTTATTGGAGTTTAATGAGATTTTCGAAGTCTTTCATTTCATTTATTTTTCATAATAATAAAACATAACAAGTGACCTGCGTAGCTCCAGTTTGTAGACAATTCTAAGGAGCTACTTTAAGTCTCATTTAAGGAGTGGTAGGCGTAGGAGATTTTAGTAGCATTTTTGAAATTTTAGGAGTTTTACGAGATTTTAGGAGATTTCGGAGGCTTTTTTTAATTCCAACACTAATTCATTTGATAAGGTTGGTGTCAGCGAATCACCCGAATTAGTAAATTATACGTCAATATAGTAAAAATATATCCAAATTAGTGTCGACACAACAATGTTTCTACGTCATATACGTATAAATCAACTCGTACATGGTTTTGGTACACACAAATCCCCTAAAATCGTTTAAGTACAAAACTCTACATGAAAATCAATTTTCCCAATGATCATAATTATAATGAATTTGATGCATGGCGGTGCCGACATTGTTTTCAGACATAAAGTAAACATGAACCGTACGTTATCGCTTGGATGTTATTCCAACAATGGGAAACCCTTTTTCCAGGTATAATAAACAGATTGAATGCGTAATATGCTGGATACTTGTTACAACTTGTTGTTTACATAATACATTACAGGCTGTGCCTACAGAAATATCGGCTGAAAAGGAGTTTGCCATCAAAAATTACCGATTCAGCAGAAAAATGTATTGTGGCTTTTTGGTTTGAAGTCCCGATTTTTAATTCAAATTGAAAAATTGCGCAGAAAATTCGTCATTATCGTTTCGGTTTGAAAAGAATGAATTGTTGGCCAGTGGCTGAAAATACGAGAGATTTGCGTTTGTAGTATTGACAATTATGTTGCATTGTAATCCTATATTCACCACAGGTAGCCCACATATGTCAAATTTCATCCCATTTCCTAGTTTTAATCGAGTTTTAGGAAGTAGGATGAAATTTTGTGACATTTGGATTACTCGTTCCAGGGTAAACAATGGAAAAAGCAATAAATTTTTACCAAAAAATTGCTCGTGTGATAATGATTAGCTGCGCCTCTCGACTGTGATAGACTACGAATAACGATATTTCACGTAAAAGTTACAAATTTCTGAAAATATTAAACTTTGAGGATAAAAGGAAATTGAGTCAAAAGTCCAATGCTAAACAAACAGTTGAAAAGCCCAAACGACCGAGGCGAAGCCAAGGCCAACAATCACCCGAAAATGTGACTTTTTATTTTTGTCACTGTGAAATCCCAAACCAATTCTCTTGTTGTTCCTAGTGATGTCGTCACTTTCGAAGTTATGAAAAAAAGGAATAAAAAAAAACTATTGTCGCCCATTGTTTCCACAAAACTAAAAAATGTCCGGACAAAGGAGTTTCACTTCAGCTTAGGTGTCATCTTCTATCCCAGTCGACGAGAGGTGCCGCTTATCTTACTTAATTAAAATCAGCGAAAATATAATGCTTCTGAGAGGTAGCAGAACTCGCATATAAACGGCGTCTGAGCGACATGAACATGCAATGTCGGAGCATGAGCTACCGTTAGAATTTCACTGATTAATATATCACCATCACTCATATTTTTCAATATTATTTAAACAGGATATCAATAATTCAGTCCATTACACAAATTTTTAGGCAAAACAAACAAACGTTTTGTACGATTTAATACAGCACAACAATGAACAATAATAAAACATCCCTCAAGTGTCAATTAATTAAACTCATCTTACAAAAATAAACAAAATTATTGCAAGAAATAACATCCATCAACGGGAGGATAAGCACACAAAAATTCTTCTTCGGGTTTTTTTCTCTTATGTAAAACCCGAAAAGCCTCTACCCCAGTTATTTTTCCTAATTCATTCCCGCTGGCGATATCCGATTCATGAATTAACTCTGCCATCATCTGAATATCTCTCAAATATATCCTTCTCGGTATAAAAAAAAAAAAACGCTACCCCGCTTTGTTGTAGAATAACAATAATATATCATGATGATGATGGATATAATATCAGTGTGATTGCAATGTAACCACCCCACATATACCGAGAATTGTACACACAAGCGTATTGTAGAAGCTTATTCTAGGAAAATGGAAGTTTTAGGAATTTGGTTGCGGGGTGAATAGAAATGGTATTATAAGACGACTGGATGATGAAATAATTTTCTGAATTCAAACCACTGTCAAAACATTCACTCCATTTGTTAAATCAACTAACTTATGCCGTTTTAAATGTTGAATTTGCCGAATGAACATGATGTTAGATATACATTTTCTGTACGTATTACAATAACATTTCGATAACAAAAGCGTATGAATGCCAAATGCGACGGTAAATGTTTAAATATTCTTAGATTTCAGATTCTGTGGCCCGGATCGTCTCTCACCGAAGTGATTATTTATATTATGTTTTTTGTATATAAAATGATGATGATGATGATTCGATGTTGATTTTAAATTCGCTTAAATATTTTACGATTCTGTGTTATGCTTTCGAATCCATTAAATTAAATGTTCTTAAGCATTGAAATGACTTTTTGCATATTATAGCGCCTGAGTGATACTGAGGAGTGTGTGTAGTAGAGGAAATGATTTTCTTTTTTATGATCAACTTAAAAACATTCGTTGTTACTGTGTAACTCCAATAACTAACACTGCCTCTTTTCACCATTTCTATTAAAAAAATTGCATTGAATGAGTTTTTGAAAGGTAAAAATAGCAAAAAATATTTTCGGAATCCTTTTTATTGTTGAAGCAAAAATAACCATCGCTCGTAAAATAATTTCCACATTTATGGAACAAGAATACCATCATCTCGGGATGTTTTTGGTGGTGATTCAATTGTCCAAAAATAGTTTTTTTTTCTTATGGCATGTTACGACGTAACATTGTTACGTAGCGATATCTCAGCACAGACTTTTTCAATCTTCAAATCAAATCTATTATGTTTCTATTTCGGTCATTAAAAAAAGTCATCACAACTTGAATTCAAACGACGTGATAGTATTTTACATGTTACGGCATGTTTCATTTTCATTTACATTGCCTAATCACGTAAAGCATTGTACTTCCGAGGTTCCAAGTTGTTATTTGACAAGTGGGGAACACCACACTTATCAAATACACAACTTGGAACCTCGGAAGTAATATACTATTACAACATCGACTGGAGCCAACTCGATATAATTTTGGACCTCTGTTTGACTTACGTCACAGTCTGCTTAGGTGCTGGAGAGAACACTGGTATGACCAAAAACCTTTATTTGACGAGGAAACTCCAGATAGAACATTTGCTTCGTCGCTGGAGTAATTCTCAATGGATTTTAAAAAATATTTCTTTTTTCGATAACAAGGAAGGAATGACATTCCTGAGGTGAAGTTTAAAGTCTAGAAATTATTCACAAAAGAATTTTTGTCTGGTTTCCTGAGTGTCCTGGTAATCCCGATTTTATCAACGGATGCTCAATAACATTTTTGCATTTGATGAGGAACGAAATTATTGTAGCTAAGCTTAAATATGATCTATAAGAGGCTAGTGATCTTAAAGATATTAATCAATAGCAGGGCCTATTTTACGGAAACATGTTTCTCAAGTTTTTGAAAGTTTCCAAAATGTTTCTGAAAAGTTTCTTAAAGTTTCTTAAAGTTTCTAGAAAAGTTTCCTTAAGAAACTTTAAGAAACTTTAAGAAACATTTTGGAAACTTTCAAAAACTTGTGAAACATGTTTCCGTAAAATAGGCCCTGATCAATAGAATATCTGCCTCGTCGCTTGATAACACGATAGCTCAAGTAGACACCCTATATGTCTACTGACTCCGCAGCGTCGTTTTATTATTATCTTCAAGAAGTAACATCCTCTCTTCGTTATTTCATCGAAAATTGCATGTGTGGATGCATGAATGAAAGTGTTGAGCAACTAACAGTAAACTAAAAACGTTAATGAACTCACAGGAATTTCATTAATGTTTGCTCGACGGATTTGGAGCGACACCATGAATTTTTAATTGAAGAGTGAGATCCATATCAACTGTATACAGCGTGTCTACTACGTCTTTCGATTTAACATTTTTCAAAGGTCGGAATGATACAAAATCTTGTATTTTAGTAGAGATCCATAGGCTAAAAATAGTTCAGTTCATAGAAGAATTGCGAAATTTGAACCAGTGATACAGCTTGCCACTCTGATTCGAAAACGATTGACAGACATTTGAAAAATTCCACCCACCGCCCACATTTTCAGTGTAATTAGTTTTATAGTGTTAGACAGATTATGAATGACTCTCTAATGCCGTAATAAGTCTTAATTTGTACAGTAATGCAAATGAAATGACTAAAAATGAAAATGGACATGGTAGGACTGGCCCTATCTGAGCTAGGGCTTCATAAGTGTTTGATGTTTTTTTTTAAGTATATCTACTCAAATAAGAAGCTTACAACTGCGTGTGGCACGTCAAATGAAAGGTATTGACAATGTCGATCAGGGAAACAAAATTCTGTTAAAATCAGGTCAGTGGTTCGTACGATAGAGCCCTAAGAGTGAGGTGGACACTAGGCCCTAGTTGTTTTTAGCGTGTAGGTCGAGAAAATTGTAGCAGTTTTTCACATTTTCTGATCTATTTGAAAGGTATTGACTATATCATTAAAATTTAACACACATTTAACATTAACATCAGGCAGAGGTCATCTTATACTTTTATCGTTGCTGTCACAACAGATGCCATAGCCGCCTGTATCAGATCTTGTTGGTCCATGTGCTTTAACAAATGAAGACACGTTAAAAATTGCAAGGAAAATGGAAGTTAAATCCATTTAATCGAATATAAACGCCGATAGTCGATGCACGACAACTCTATTTTAAAAGTTCGTTTGAGCTTATGTTAAAAAGAGCTTTATTTGACATATCAGAGACACCACGTTTCACTTAAAAACCACCACGTGCAATGACGGGTTACTCTACCTATTAATTATTTACATTTATATACAACTGCAACTATTTAGCAGTGAAGCGCGCACACCTTCGATTGGTTATATAAAATACGATATTTTTTCCAATTTCGCGACAGCGACAACTCTGTCTACACCAGCGGCACCATCACATAAGCTTGTATATAAATAAATAAAATTAGAAAACATCCTTCGAAATACATAATAATAATACAGACGGAATATCCGATCCGTCGTTTCACGTTTATTAACCTCGTTAATAACGTTATATGATCAAAGGCTTTGATTTATTAGCAACTATGGTAACCGTTTTTGTATAACATTTGAACATGGACGGAAATTATGTGGAATTTTTATCAACTTAATTTGACTTGTATTGCAATAAAAAGTTTACCATTTGATGGTGGATGATGGGATATTATTTCAACAAAATAAAATATAATTTAAAATGACAGTTGCTTTGAAGGTGTGTGCACGGGAGCGGCGAGCACAAAGCGCACAAAGGCAAATGTAAATTAAAAGTATGAAAATAATTGGTTGCAATTTGAACTGTAATTGATAATAAACGAATGCAGTGCGCTTGACCGTTAAACATTTGTTTGTGTGAAGAAAAAAAAAACAGTAATGGTGGCACGTGGATGCTGTAAGTTCATTTTGAAATAACTTTGATTTTCTTAAAAAACATTTCCAATGTTTTATTGTGCCCTATCAATGCTCTCTCTAGCAACCAGACTCACAGTTCTCTCTGTCAAATTCACAATTTCTTTGTATTCTACAAACACTATTTTACATTTTGCATGTAAATTCCAAAGGCCACTTGATAAAAGTAGTTTGTTTGCCCTAGGTTAGATGGGTGGTATTACGTCGTAGATCTAGAGACCAATGGCTTTATCATCTTTCATCATATGGTAGGTTTGGTAGGATTGGCAGAGGCCTGACTCGATGGTATGGTGTACATATGTACCTCAGCCGTCTCACATCGTATATAAATATGGAGTTTCCAACAATATGAGACGACTGAGATAAATACACTTGTTAGTGCCCTTTTAGCGCAAAAGTCATCGAGCAAAATGTTGATGACAAATGACCTCTAACTACATTGCACCAATCCAATCTCCATAAAGTTCGTGGTTCAAACTTAAAGTTTTTTTACGAAATGTAAAATGTTCTTACTAAACAGTCAGCCAAAGTTGGTATTACTAGAAATTATACAAGAGCTTTTCTTTTCCGCACAAAGACGCATAACCTTTCACGGATTCAATCGTGGATTTAAAATTTAAATTCTTAGAAATTACATTTTTTTACACAATGAGGCTAGCCCTCCGAATTTTCCGAGTCGAATTAAAATAAACATTTCTATTCCGTCTTTGCCATTGCCACGATGCCGGCGAATAAACTTTGCGTAAGTAAATGTTTCCGATGAATTAAACTTAAATTGAATTTCGTAATTTCAACTTTCTGCATACTTAACATTTCCTATTCAATTTATCAAATTCGAATAATAATGACTGGAAAATTGCAGAAGTTTTGCGTTTTATTAGAACGATGAAGCCGAACAAATGACTGGAAGGTGATTATTTACTTTTTGTTATTAAGTAAAAAATGTTGTTTGTTGGTTGTTGGCATTGAATCGAAAAATCGAGGAAAAACAACAATTAAGTAATACTGGAAAGGGTACGGCGTCGTACGTTTCTTTTGCATAATTCATTTTATTAAAATGAAAACTTATGGATTCCCCAATTTGAAAATTGAGTTTTCGTGGAAAGAAATACGATTACGAATTACATTAAACTAATTATACTTCTCCGTATCGAATTAGGTAGTACTACATTCGTTGTTTCTGACTTATTTAGTATCAAAACGAGCTTCACTGTTTTGCCACACCTTTGAGAATGTTTATTGATTGATATGGCTGATTAAAAGTTTCAACCAACCCGAATCACCCTTGGTGTGGAGAATTTGACTACATCTTGTGCTTTATACTTTGTTTCGACATGTTATCCATAAAGTACGTTCTCAATGAGGGGGCGTATTTTATGATTGGCCTCTTAGCCTCTTATAGACGGCAATTATTATAATATTATTATCTGGTCTATTACTTCTATCAATCAAAGTATTTTTAATCTGTTGATTTCAAATCTTGTACTTCATTTTTTTTAAATGCATTTTACTATTATAAAGAACCATATTACCCAGAGCTTGTCAATATTTTTGCTGTCGATAACGATAACAGATGAACAGGTTAAGTTATTTAATCACGATGTGACTATGTCATACACAGACAATAGAGTTAGGTGGATAGCTTTCTACATCGAATCAGGACTTATCTTTTTGAATTATAATTCTAAAAATTCCAAATAAGTCTGAAAAAGCTTCAAACAATGTCGATTTTTTTTAGGAATTTCCCAAAAATAGGCCTTGCATCGAATCAAATAAAAAATGCATTTTGCTTTAAAGTTTGAGTTTCCACGCAGCGCTGCTCCTAGCATGAACATAGAAAATATGCAGCTTCGGCCACGGGCTGCAAACTGCGCACAGTGTTGAATTTCTTTACTTTCGTCCATTGTGATCCAAAGAACCATTACTACACACGCTAGAGTATGTTGGTACAAACGCAAGGTAATAATCATTCCCTACTTATGTTTTTCGCATTTTTATTTGAATTATTCGGTTTACATGATTTGATTTATGTCATTTTCATTCCATGTTATGTATCGGCATAACATTCATACCAATACACTCTCGCACGTACAGTAAACTACCTTACGTAATTGTTTGTAGATTGTTATTTTGCCACGAGTGATCACAGCCCTTGCCTTCGCCTCAGACTGCGAACCTCCCTCTCGGAAAAATAAAAATCTACAAACAAGGACTATTATCATGTTCAAATCACTTCATATGGCGTGAACTTTCGAAAGTCATTCAGATAAAACAAGTGAACATTCATAAATGACATCCACTTTTTTCAGTGTTGCTGTCAGATTTAAATCGTCATAGTCTCAAACAAATTGTATTTTCTGCATGTCTCTACCAATAATAGCCACTAAATAAAAGGTCAGTAATAGTTTGCGATGCATAAGGTTACTGTACCGATGATTTCAATTAAGAGGCAACTAGTACTGAAAAAACCAGACATCATTAATGAACGTTCCCCAAGGGATAAAAACGAAAATTCACGTTTATTGATACGTAAATTGGTGTTTTCAACTTTTCATGCCTTTAAATTGTTATCAGTGATTACAAAACGAGATATGAGGTTGAATGGTCGACAGTTGAACTGAGTTGTTCTTACATGATTAGGAAGAGCATCAATTAATCGTCACTTCGATTTTAATCATACTGTAAAATCATTAAGAACAATTTTCACTTTAACTAGGTTTAGCTCAAAGATTTATTTCCAATGTTATTGCACATCAATAAAATTTAAGAAAATGGAATTATTTTGCGCATCGAAATTTTTTCCGTTTAATATATTTGACCATTTGAATCAATGTCCCCACATTCTCCCCTTCGACAGAAAATCCACACTTCATGTATAAATTTATTGCACCTTTCTTCGTTTGTTCTACAAACAGTTTAATCTTCTGAATATTCATCTCAGATGCAACCGTTTCAAATCGCCTCATAAGTTCCGTACCAATTCCTTTTTTGCGGAATTCATCATCAACCACAATGTATTCGACATACAGTTCCTGGATTCTTCTCTTTCCGCGCACCACATTTAATACACAAACTTCAATAATTCCGAAAATAAAGGCAATCGGTCGGGTTTGGTGTGTCGCAACCACAGAAACAATATCATACGGTGCACGATCGATCAAAGATGAAAATGGTCTATGTTCAGCCACAATTTTCTTCAAATAGTTTAGTGTTAGGATTTTTTGGTATACAATGTCTAAGCTTTGTGCCATGTCGATTAGCAAACCGAAACTTGTTTACATTTAAGTTTTCGAAACTATGCTATCGTTGCACGTGTTATATTTGAGGATTGAGCTTCTTCCTATGTTCTGTTTTTACAGATCTCCCACTCTTACTACAATTCTTCAATAAATCAACGCATACCAAGCAAAAGTTCGATTGACACCTGACAAATAGAGTACTATTTTGTATGAAATTTTATCCCCACTCTTTTACACTGTAAAATTTTGTTTGGAGCACTGTCAAGTTTCAGTACCCTATTTAGAGTACCACTTAAGCTTGAAGTGCGTTGAATGAATTATAAAGAGCATGTAGGCTCGACGTAAGCTCAAATGAAGAAAAATATGTTATTTTGAAACGATCACACTTTGATCCAAATGAAGCTCATACGTCAGCATGGCGGTTATTCACAAAGTACGCAGCCTTTCGTGCTAACGAATTCTTCCTGTTAAGGATTAAAATTTCTGTTCTATTCTTCCCTTTATGAAATACTGACAATTGAACAGAACCCAACTGAAATCTTAAAATAAACGTAGAGTAGCGACACCGGTTACGAGCCCCCTTTATTTTAATTACGAGGCCGCTTTGTCCTTTTCACTTAAACAATGACATCATTCGGACCTCTCCAAAATTTTGTTCTCATTTGGACAAAATGCTTGGAATAGAGAAATGGATTTATTTTTTATTTATGAGAATTGAGAAACGGATACAAAATGGTCGGTACCAGGGCTTACTTTTTAGAAACTTTTAGAGAAAATCGAGAAATTCAAGAAACTTCGAGAAATTCCAGAAAATTCAAGAAATTCGAGAAATTCAAGAAATTTCAAGAAACTAATTTCTCAAGTTTCTTGAAGTTTCTCGAATTTCTCGAATTCGAGAAAATTCAAGAAATTCGAGAAATTTCGAGAAATTCAAGAAATTAGTTTCCAAAAAGTAGGCCCTGGTCGGTACTGTACCTTTTAAACTAAAAGGAATTTTACAGCTTGGGACTTCTGTATGTACGGTTTATGTACTTAGTTGGCAAACAGCATAAAAGTGACTCGGAAGGTTAAACATAGAAGTGAATGAACATTTAAATTCTATTCCGCTGATTACTTGTTTTGTTTGGCGTTTAATCAACGAACGTAAATTATAATTAGAATGAATTGCAATTACATTTACATGATGTGTTGGCAAGTCCAACAATTGGTATGGTGTCCAAATTAAGTTGTTAATTCATTTCAGTCGTTTTCATTCGGCGCTGATGTAATGCTCTAGATATAAAGTGGAACTATTCGTCAAAGGGGGTCAGCCACAGACATTCCTAATCCGTTGTTGTTGAGAAATAAATTTTAGAAAAATAGTTTAGACCCAGAGAAAAATGTAAATCAAAGTGTTGTTGTTGTTTGAACAATAATCTCGACAAGTGTTTACCTTTGAATAAGAAAACCTCTGGGATGCCTTTATACAAAACAAACAAATTCAATTCCATTCAATTCCTTTGCTGTCGATCTTGATCAAATATTCAATTTTCAAAACGCTTAAACCTCTCATTAGGTCGACTATATCGGACAAAAAGATTTTTTTTTCTAGAGTGACGTTGCATATATTGCACTAAAAATACATCGAGAAACTCGTTCATAATTTCATTAAAATTAAAAATTAAACTAAATTAATAATGACACCATGCCAACACTAAAACATCGGCACAACCATTTTTGAGGCATCTTCTAACTTTTGTCTCTGTGTGATTCGAACTTCGAACGACATTTACAAAAGCGAAATAAAATTTCACAAACCTCTGTCAGCCATCTGTACTGTCTCAGAAAGGATGGGCCGTTTATTTAAATAAACGGTTTTCCGAAGTCAAACAGTAGCATTGTTTGTATACTGTTAAGTCGTACTTATGATTTTACTGGCTGGCGATCATGCATATCTTTTCGAATGTGTATGGTGAAGAGTTTAATTTTGTTATTATTATTGGAATAATCTTAAAAGAATTCGGTTTATTGGTCTGTTCGGCTATTAGAACGCCACTTTAGATTAACAATGTGATTGTGGAATGTCTGCAATTCATAATATAGGTATGCTGAGTCATAATTTCTGGGTGTAATCTAATAAAACTTTCGAAGGTCAATATTAGACCGCACACGATGAATTGTTATTTGAAGATTCTTGACGTAGTTTCTATATTCAACTTCCCTTTGTATTGAACAGTCGTTCGTTCGTCATCATGGAAAATTGTACATGAAATTAATGCGTACTACTGCCGGAGTTTTAAATATGAATTAAAAATAAATCGCTGACTGTTGTTGGTATATTCATTGTATTTTCTATTCAAAAAATACTTTCAGCGAAAGATAATCTTTTACGGCCACCCTCTTAGATAATAAAAAGTTCAAAGACCACACCAAGAGTGATTAAAATAAAAAATCACACAAAAAAAACCTAATTAACAAATTGACGTCAAATAAAAGGGGTGACACATTCAGTATGTCTTTCATCTAAATTAAATCTCAATTGTTAACTGCACTTTGATAAGCATCTTTTTATGTGACATAATCATCACTGTTTGATTTGGTACTTTCCGAAAATATACTTAACACAGAGTGAGAGATTGGAAAAACGTTTCGGTGCGATGTTTTACGTATGGCATATAATACGTTCGACGGGGTATTAATTTAATTTGTGGGGTGAATGTCGAAGCCATACACCACGAAAATTGTAATGTGTTTATATTATTACAGCGAACATGTAAACACTTGTGTAAATAAAAATGCATCACGCTGTATTGTGGTTCGAGATCGAAATTGATATGATTCCCTTTCCCTCCCGTCTCGTTTAAATTTATGCAAAATTTTTGGTCTATTTTATCCAGAATGAAGTCTTATTATGATGACGAAACCTGGCAAGATTTTTTGATTTTTTTTTGTTGGTTGTAATACGCGTTTCCTAGGTGAGATTCATGGTATATGCTAATGAAAAGCTAAATAATTAATTTTTCATTTTTTTTTTGATCCAAAGACACCGCTCATAATACTCCAAAAACAAATCACGTTAATGTACTTTAATCATAACGTATATATTACAGGTGTCTATGCGATTGCTAATTTGTCCCGGGGCCATTGAACACATACATATATTAAGCTTAAGCACATTTGATCCAAATAACATATATGTTCGGCTTAATTTTACATTTTATACAAGAATAACAAACATATTTTCACCACCGAAAAATCATTGAAGAGAAATGAGCAGATTTTGTTTCAGCACATAAATAAATCACCCACTTTCAACCCCGGTATCCTCATATCCTTAAAATAATACCATCACAACCGAAAATGTAACCATTTTCTCATTGTAACGGCTCCGGTTTATTTACTCAAAAAGCCCACAAAAATGCCCGAAGCTAACAATTCTCGAGAGGGTGCAATAATGTTGGAATTGATTTTATTAACGGATATGGAGAGGAGATTCGCAGTGTTTTAAGTACAACAGAAAAAAAAGTTCTCCCTATTTCCAGTGTGTCTAATCTAAGGGTATTTTACTCTTCAAAAGTGCTATGTTGAGTGGAAAACAATAAACCCTCTGCACTTATATTAGTTGTTAATAAAACAGTAAGTAATTTTAAAATCAAATAGCATTGAGGGTGCATTACTAACTCTTTATTAACCAGAAAAAAAAATCAATTTGTAACCAACCACCACTGTTGAGCTTAAAAATTGATTAATTTCATGTTCGGCAGTTTTACTAATAAAATTTGATTTTTTTATGAAATCTTTCAGTCACTTTGCCGACACACCAACATCCATTCAGCAAGAGCAAGTGCTTGTTATTAATTCGCTTATATTTCGGTAAAATCTTTGAAAATCATTTCATTCAAACAAATTTATTCAAGCGGCATATTGGCATTATATGTGGGTAGATAGGTGAAAATTTGATGTTTTGTTTGATGATTGCTAGTCTATTGTGAACGGAAAAATGATTCTCCTTCGTGTTCTTTTTTTTATGGAACTGTTAAATGTCTGTCATTGTTGCGGTAAACTTAAAACGGAGCGAAATTAATGGGAAGGTGTTTAGGTGTGCACAAACGTCTTAAGCACTTGAGCCACAAGAGAGAAGAAAAAAAATGACGAACAGAATAGAAAATCAATTTTAGTCAGTCTCTACTCACCTCTACTCTTTCTTCCTTAAGATCAACTTTTAAAGCTAACTGCTCTCTTAGCACAACATCCGGATAGTGTGTTTTGTCAAACGTAGCTTCCAATTGTTCTAGTTGCTCTTCGGTGAATATGGTACGGTGTCGTCTTTTTCGCTTCGGAGGTGGTCCGTGTCCTAAGTGATGATTGCCATGATGGCCCAATGTTACATGACTACCAACATGTGCCTGCATTTGAGCCGCTGCCACAGCAGCCGCATGCATATAGTTTGGATAGAAATTTGGGTAGGCAACTGGAATGAAGAGAGACGTATATTGCATGAGTGTATCGGTCACGATAAAGAGAAGTATTATAACTATCATCTTGCACACCAAATATTCTTGTCTGTTAGGTGCTGGGTATTTCGGTACGGTTATTTCACTGAAATGAAATCACATGAAACACTAGCCGAAAATCCGTTAAGTAAACCCGATTTTGAGATTCGTATGCATAAATGGTAAATGTTATGATTTCAATAAAACGTATCGTTCCTACAATACACGATGATTAGGTTTTTATTTGCTAATAAATGTTGATTTTTGTAAAGCTTGAAAAGTAACTTGTACGGGTTTGCATATAAATAAATTCCAGAAATTTTTCCGGTTTTTCACATTAGAAATGCTTACGTTCTGTGAACGTGAATATATTTTTATGAGAAATTGGATTGATTACATTATTTGTGGAAGCATATTTGATTTCTTTTCCTTCACACGCACTTACATGTAGATATTATAAAGGGTAGATCTAGGGCTTACCAGATTTTGAGAGTGTTATATAATATGAACGTTTTAAATGGGTGCACCGGCGACTTATATTCATACGAACACGGAACTTTTATCCCGCTCAAACATATTTCGGGGAAAAGTAAGACATTTTTCTTTGACTTTGGTTCCGTTTGTCAAGAATCAGAAGCTCCAAACGGAAGCTTGAGACTGTTTTCGTGTTCAACGAGACTTTTCAACGAATTTTGGTTCGACATGTTTGAATATTTCCGAACGTTTTCAATATAACAAAACATTGAACTGATTTTAGCAACTTAAATACCACAAAGATTTACCAAGGTGTCTTCGACACTTGTTTTTTTTTACACGATAAATCGATAAGCCAAAGGACAATAGGTGATCTAGTCCAATCGCTGTTGTAATATTCATTTTGACTGCAATTCGATTTGTAAATAATATCTTTTTCTTAACTCGTATCGCACAGGACGCATGTCCCAGTTGTTAGGAAAAAAGCTATTCGGCCCAGTACTTCCTTTATACAATATTCTTGTCCACTCAATGTAAAGATTGTGCTTAGAGGTGTGCGCCGATCTTAAAATAGTCGGCGGCGGTGCGCCGACTGGTAAGGGATCGGCGGCGGCGCACCGAAAGAAATTTATAGTCGGCGGCGGTGCGCCGATCGGCGCGCCGATAAATTTACAAAAAATCTAAACTTTAGAAAATAATGCAAAAACATTTGAAAAAGCGTGCGCAATCCTTTTTCCGAACACTGAATTCTTACTATCTTGCGATCTGAAGTAGCAACTACTTATACAAGGGGAATCAACTGAGACGTATCTCACCTTTCATATTTTGAATGTACAATTACTGACCTATTATCTTAAAAACATCTAATTTAATGAATCCAAGAATGATTAGTGAGTTTGCGTAAATGACACATAAGCTATAAGTCAACTTATAAGTTGGAAATTTTAAGTCACATCGTCATACTAGATGTTTTGCAGGTTTCTTATTTCTAACTTATAATTTATGTCATTTACGCAAACTCACTACTATTATCTTTCGATTTATGCAATAACCGTTCCCGTTGCCTTTAGTCCATCTTCGATGTAGGAGTGAGATCGTAGTAGAAAGTTTTCGCAAATAAGAGAATTAGATAAACTTAAATTTATAAGTAATAAGTGTATAGACTACGGTGTTACTGCCAGCTACAATGTGCAGATGGCACCAGCTTGTTCATCACAGATGACACGTCAAATATAAACCAACGTCACGCTGAATTCACGACCCATAAGCGATTCATTCGGAAATTTCTATTGAACAAATCGTCGATCACGCAGCGAGCCGTACTTAATAGTTCTTTCGTATCGAATCATAGCCGGAGAATTCCGTCTGTAAAGTAGATTATGTGTCGCATAGTTGTCAAAGTGTAGTCAACCACAATATGTAAGTTTTCATAGTTTAGCTGTGTACTGTGTACATAACCTAATTTCGTGGAATTCAGAATTTGTAGCTTTACATCAAGTACATCACTACAATAAATCGTTTCGTATCATGACCGCTCGATTGCTTACTCAATTCCTCTGATTACATCCCGATTAGCAAGACACAAAATCGACAGTCTCTTCCCCGTGGAATCAACATACGGTAATAAGGTTTTATTTCCCAAATTTTGTACATAAAGCAGCTAAAAATTGAAAATAAAGATATCCGTGTCTCGTCTTTTGACGAAAAAACTTGAAACCGGAAAGATTTTCCACTTTATAAATTCCTGAAGCATGTGATTTGCGCCATTTTCCACCCAAATTCTACATAAGGTCTTGAGTTTGCCACTTTACAATTACAGTAGTATTCACCCAGTTTTGACTGATGCACTGAATTTTGTTCTCTTTCTTCTTCCTCTTATCTGCATCAACAGGCAATAAGAGAAACGTCGTCTGCCGTCTTGCGCGCTCCATTCCATTGCACAGGAAATAGAGTAACGTACCCAAGGGTTCACGTTAAGTGAGGATACAGAAAAGACAAATGTTGTTTCGACCTCGGGTATCGATGGCGGTCCCAGGCCAGCGTGATCTGACCATCCTCAGTTGTATGTTTTAACAAAAAACTCCTTTCTACGCATATAGAAACATAGCAGCATATAGAAACCTGACTTATAAATTAAGAAAGATAAACATTTGCTAAAACCTTGTACTCAGGCACACACTTTTGTATAGATTTTTCAATTTAAGTTTATATTGCCGCCCATTAAAATGGCTGAAAGCACTAAACGTATAAAATTTCGGCGCGACGAAAATACAATCGGCGGCGGCGGTGGCGTGAGCTATAATTTTTCGGCGGCGGCGCGCCGAAAATTTAGCAAAAAATCGGCGGCGCGCCGGCGTAAAATCGGCGGTGCACACCTCTAATTGTGCTTATCGTGGAAGCTGATCATTGTATTTACGGAAATATGACCTAACCTATAATTAGACAATTAAGTCTTAAGATGTACTACATAAATGACGCCACGGGTTTTCAGTGTTGTTATCAGTTTGAAATCAGGTAAACTCAACAATATTGCCTTTTTTTAGGTCAATAGAATGTCCCATCTCCAAATATACCTCCTAAATCGGTGGTTTAACATACCATTGATTTCAAAAAGAGTAGACTTGTCGAGTTATTAGGGGTTTCAATCTGATGACAGCACTGAAAAAACGTGGCGTCCATTATGTGCGAGTCCTAACACAAAATACTAGCAATGCTCAAACAGCAGCTTTTAGTGAAAAAGAAAGCCTTGACTTCTGACTAATTCACTTCCTTACAGTAAAATGTACGTTGAAAAAAATGAAGTAAAATATTTTTGATTGAAAAGATTTCCGTAGTAATAGATTGAATATGCATTGCTTCCTGTCACTGCAATAAATATTTAATTACTAAAAACTGATCACTCAATCGTTTTCTTTTTCATCAACTCAAATACCTCAAAAAGCTTTGCGACAATGTTTTTTCATTTCATAAAACTACCTCCCCATTTATTTGTTAGATTTTCTCTGTAATCTTCACCTTATTACGCTTAGGTGACCTATAATCTCAATGTTCGACATATTTTTTTTTGTAGCAAAATAAAATGTGAGTTTACACACAAGCATTAACCATATTGATTTTATTATATTTTCCCAGTCGATACATATTCAACATTTCAAATATTGCTTTTGTATAGAAATACATATTTTATAGAATCCGAAATCAATTCAATAAAGCGGTAAGAAGACTTCATTTTTAATACATGCGGTATTCATGTAAATATAATAATACCCTAAAAAGCTGAAATATTAAGATGAAAAATAAAAAAGATTTTGCATGGAGATTTATCAAAGTAAATTCCAATGTTGTTTTGGATATTTAATTCAAGAATGAAAGAAAAAATTGAGGAAAAAAAATGTAAAATGTGTTTGCATGAAGCCGTTAAGTACTTTTCCCGAGAGATGAGTTGAGCCTTTTTATGCATACAGTTTGGGTTTCTTCTTCTCCTTTTTAAAAAAAAAAATAATTTGTGATTGCGTTTCTGTGGAAAATTTTAGTGACAGCGTGAAAAATGGGTTTTCTCGAAAATGCTCTTTGGCAGTGGGAACTTTACCACAAGTTTTTAGATTTCCATAGGTAATTTCGATAAGATTTAGATTAGAAACGAGAAGCCCAAAAGCTATCAGAGTCCACTTAAAGAACTTGAATTTCTACAAGCTATTTATTATATTATGTTATTAGGACCATTGCGCTTCCCTCCTCGCCTCTTCATGCTCGGACGTTTTCCCATCCAGGGTCAAAAACAAACCTATTTGTTCCTAGTGACATTCTATTTTTCATTCAGGCTGACCGAAAAGTCACATTCTGAACAAAACATAACCACAAACACCGTGGTACATCTTTCACTCATATTTGCGTGAGTAATGGAACCAATCTACTTTAATATCAAATCTCATTTTATTCTTAGCAATTGCAAGTCCTTAGCAAAAAGTGACGTGAGGGGGAACGAAAAGTGATGTCACTGGAACGAAAAGTAAAAGGTGATAGAAAAAGTTGTTAATCTGGTGAGAGAATGTGGCGTTTTTGGTCCACCTGAATGAAAAAAAAATCGTTGCGTACTTTCCTTGGCATACACGTGTCTATGTCTATTCCGTTAAATTTTATCCAGAAGCATAATTAATTCGTTGTTTGATTTTATTCGACAAATCCTTTGCGGTAATATCTCTCGTTTGGTTTATGTTTATTTTCACTGAAAACCATTATTTTATTGGCTATACAGAAAATATTACGAAAAGAAAATCTATCGTCTCATCCGTCTTATAATGGAACAATAATACTAGCCACCGGCAAATTCACTTAACCTCCATTTACGATAAACTCTTCGAAAGAATAACAAACACCTATTTACCAACCTATTCTTCCTGATGGATTCTTTATCCTTTTTTACATTTTTATCCCCGGGTGGGATGAATCTCTTTCTTCTTACGGTTTTTATACTCTCTCTACAGAGCTCTCATACATATTAAAATAAACATTTCTTCTTCTTCTTTTACTTTTTTACTTTTGAGACTACTTACATATAATGTCGCGTTTTTTTATACATTTTATCCCACACCCATTATTTCGGCTGATTTTTCTTTATTTTCTACATGCACGCGGTGTTTTGTGGAGGGTTTGTTGGTGTATAGATTTGTTTGTGGTTATTATTAAAAAAATATTTGCTCCAGGGGTTGATTTAATATGACCACCCAAGCATGTAATAAATTGATTATTTTTTACAATGTCGATGTTTTGACTAATGCTTTACAGAATGAAATGAAGGTATTTTCATACGAAATAAAAGATAAAGAAAAGCGACTGAAATTGTATACGTTAGGAAAATGGTCTAATACTTGTTGTAGAATTAAATTTTCAAAATAAAAAAGAAAAGTGCTGAGATGAGAACACAGCCCACTTAATTTATAAGTACTGATCTCGAAATACCTAATAAATTGGAAACGAGATCTGAAAATATTTTGTTTTTAATTTGCATCCTCATATCGGTATATTTAATCTAAGTTTGCACCTCCTTTACATCTTTGTTTTTACTCCCACTTAAAATCCTCGTGTGTAGACAGAGTCATGAAAAGCACATTGAAAATCATTCCTAAAGTTTGTTTATGTTCGTAATAGAACATTACATTCAACTGGCTCGCAAAAATTTAAAAGTAGACCTGATGCAATATTGACCCTAATTGACTTTGGGACCGAACTTTAAAAAATTGTCCTGACTGTAGATAAACACGACAAATATCTCGTAAAGTTCATTAGGGGTATTCCCGACCCGACTTTATTTTTTTATACTCGAGTATAAAAACATAAAAGTATAAGAAAATAAGATTTTGACAGACTTTGTATAAAGTTGAAAAATAATAAAAAATCCGACTCGACGGATTATGGTCAAACAAACTGTCTTTGTGTAACACATGATCTCAGGACTCCGGCAAAATAAGTTGTTTTTCAATCGGATAAATATCTGCCGAGCACTTTTTCTAAAGTCTTATCGCTCGGCAAATATCTATCTGATTGAAAAACTACTTACTTTGCCGGAGTCCTGAGATCATGTGCTACACAAAGACAGTTTGTTTGACCATAATCCGTCGAGCCGGATTTTTTTATTATTTTTCAACTTTATACAAAGCCTGCCAAAATCTTATTTTCTTATACTTTTATGTTTTTATACTCGAGTATAAAAAATAAAGTCGGGTCGGGAATACCCCTATTATAAAAGAATGACGTGCAGATCTCAAGTTATTCAGTGCCACCGTTTCTTCACATTGGAATTTAAAATGAAAAAAAAAAAATCTAAGAGCTTTCAGGAACTTCCCATGGAAAATGTAGAATACACGCACGGAAGTTTGTAGACCGACTCTTTTTTGTTTTTATGTTCTATTCGAGGAGTTATACTCGAGAGTTGGCATGGTGGCGCTGTCGGTCGAAGGACACCTTATTGAAATGATGACAGCGCCACCTTGACATCTCTCGAACGTAACTCTATGGTTTATTTGAGTTTGAGAATTTTTGGCTTGTGTTTTTATATGGACAATTCAAGAAAAGCTAGTAAAGCCCAAAACAGAAAATGTGCTGGTTTTCAAACTTCCGCCAATGTATTAGAAACCTGTTTGAAAATTTGTTGTTTCGGAAAGTACGAACAAATACGTTTTACTATTACTTATAAGAAAATACTGGAGCTCAACTTTTTTAAACGAAATTTATCTCAGATTCGGTGGACAAACAAAATTATTCGAACGAAACTATTAGACAACTATACAAATCTAGCTTACAAATTCATAAAGGGAAATTATACCTATAAAATGTTTTGACTTGGTCGCAAAGTTCTAACGTAGTTTTTCTAGGTGCATAATAGTAGACTAAGTCCTTGTTTGTAATTTTTGATTTTGCCAAGCCTGAGACTTCGCACAAGGCAAAACACAAAGTTCCAAACAAATCCTTAAAATATTTTACTGACTCCCGGGAAATGAGTTTGAACGCTCATTTCATTCGTTTCCCATTGCTCATTTCCCAGTGGTGCATCGGAAAAAATAATTTTTCTCAACTCAGTGACGAAAAGTAAAACTTTCGTTGTCTTTTTTGAGAAAAACGTTGTGTACAACTCGGTGATTTACACAGCTAGTGCATAAAAAAGCATTTATCACTCGGTTGTATAAATTACTATTTCACAACGCAGTCGAGAAAATAGTAATTTTCTCCCATCCACTGAAACTTCGAAAAACTTTCTTTGTACTTCGGGAAAAAAGATGGAACAAATTGCATTTTCTCTGGTGACAACACCCTCAAAATGCAATTTCCTCCGTTCTTCTCTCAGTGAACAAAAAAAATATTTTTCTGCTCATTACGACCCAAAGTCCATTTCAACAATCAAAAACCAAAGCCAATGTCATCTGATGTCGAATGATAACAATTAGCAATGTGCTTAATGGCGAATTAAGTTATACCGTATATGACATGCATAGGAAAATGTTGAAATTTATGAAGTAAAAGATTTTCCACCAACCTTTTAAAGACAGTTACATCAAATTAATAAGGTAACAGACCCTCTAATTATACTGATGATGTGCTTACGCCTGTGAATATACAGGCTCTCATGAGAATGATAAATACTATTCACTTTCTACTAATAAAATGACTACCGTCAGGTAAGAAAAGAAAAATTTATTGGAAAAAATGTTCTTTTGACAAATTTGTTTGGCTGTTCAAGGTAAATTTGACCACATTACCACGTACCACAACAATAAGCAAAACCAATTTCCTTTGCCTGAGTTTTCATTTGTAATAGACAGGATATAACAAAACCGAATATCAATAAAAAATAAATGAACTTGCAATACTAGCCCATTTTGCCGGGGCTACCTCTTTGTAATAAGCCGGTATCAAAATTAAACAAATACGCGAATGGATTTGTTTCAAATTAGTTTTAAAATCAATTTAGTTGAATCAATGATCAACAACACTCATCGTTTACCCATAAAGCAAGATAGCACTCAACCTAATAACTTGCTGCCATCGAAATTGAAGATTTGTTACAAATAAAATTTGACAACCAAAATTTTCCCGGAGTACGTTTGAGACAGTAAACAGTAAACTAACTTTCATTCGAGACACAGTTATTGTTATTCCACTACTTTCTACAATGTTATCATCATAGAAATTCAATATTTTAAGTCATGAAATAGACCGTGCTCGCATCAAGAAATATTTAACCTTTCACACTAATTTTTTGTCGTCGTTGTCAGTATAGCCGATGATACAGTCGTCCATAAAATGCTACTTTACATGCACAAATTTCTTTTTCACAAAAATTTACCAAGAAAATCCGACGGCGTTCCGAAGCTACTAGCAGCTGCCGCAGCTAAATGTCCTAAATGTAATCCTGGATGCAACATAGCCGGAACTCTGGTAGGTCTGGTCGGACTCGTTGTACAACTAGTCGGCGGTGAACTACTCGGACTTTCGGATTTTATGTTTAAATCTGAACTAGGCCTATTTGGTGCTAAGATGCTATCAATGGTAAACAGAGATGTCGGAACGGTGCTTGTATTTCGTTGATTTTGTTCTCTATCATCGTTTATTTCGTCCTTAATTTCGCGAAGGTGATTTTGTATCCGTTGGCCGAAATAATTACATCCTTGGGAACCCAGTAACATGGCTGTGGTTAGATATGTAGGATTTGAATTGATTGAATTCGCTGCAGGACTACAACTTCGTGTACTTAGCGAAGTGGAGTTTGTTTCAACCATTTGAGATAGTGAACTTGGTGGTGCCTTCGATATATATTCGGGCTTGTGAATAAGCCCTAATGGCCACAACGAACTCAGAATGCTGACCGATTATTTTATTATTGCAAAAATCCAATCCAGTAATATGCAAGCACGGAGCGTATATGATTCACTTCACTTTCGTTTATCATCAACGACGGAACACGCACAAAATTTTCTTTTTGGTCAACGAAACCCGATTACGATATCAATAAATTAAATCCGGAATAGACGATAATCGGTTAAACCAATCACTAGGTCACAACTTCTGTATCTTATCACCGAACATTACGATATCAGGAAACGATTTGTTCTGCAATAAATGTGTAACCCCGTTAACGTACATCATCAATCTTAATCATCTCATCTTCTCAACGATTCTTTCACTTTTTTTCGCCTTTTTTGTTTGATTTTTTGTTCGTCTCTTCATTTAGCAGTCAGTAAGTCTGCAAATGTTTGATATATAAGAAGGACAACACTATGTCATCAAAAACCGAATGTATATTTCGATATAGTAAAAGCACGCCCCTTTTTTAAACAGTTTTGTGTTTCATCCCTTGATGTTAACGATTTGAATGAAATATGCACAAGGGATAAAGAAAATGTTCCCCTTATGTACAACACTCTCTGAAAATACTTTATTGTGTGTATTGGGCTTATGTTCACGTAACTTATGTGACCAAGTAGATCGAGCGAGAAAAATGGATTTTCGGATGTAAAGGTTTTTTTATGTCGATTTCGGTTTATACATGCATATCGTTCATATATGGCTCATGGTGCTTTGATTTGACTGTGTTTTGGGCGGTCCCCGTTGGATATTACAAACTAATTCTATAATAACTCAATTAATGCTTTTATGGAGGTATGTTTGGGATATATGGATTATTATCACGTCATAATTTAAGCATTTTTCATTGTCGGAATATTTGTAAAATTTTACATAATAATTAACATATTACGAGGTCGGTACACGGTATGGTAGGTACATACCTATAATTTATAAGTCAAATTAATTAGGTTGTTTGGTTGAGCTTAAAGGCTTTGGAAATTAATTCAAAATTAAATTAAAGTTTGAGAAAATTGATTCGAATTGAATCGACTACGTCTTCCTAGTTTGTATGCTTGGCAGCGCCGTTTACCCAGTCAATGTAACAATTGACTTAATTTCTACCATAATTCCACTCAAAAATGTTTCCGACAGTGACCGGCTAATTTTCGAAAAATATTATCCGAACTTAATTTCTTAAACCCGAAAAATTATGTTTCTTTGTTAAGTCGATTAACACATTGGTTAAAGGGCTTACGGTGGATGCGGCTATCGTCAAAAAACCTTTCCAACAATAGTAAAGTAATTTAACACAATGGTTTCAAGAACAAGATTGAAAAAGAAGTGTACGTACAGTAGTAATTACATCTTTGTAATGCATAGGATAATAAGATTTTGTTAAGACTGTAATTGGTACATTATTGAAACGTATATGCTAGTTGGGCGGTATATTTTTTTTGAGTTTAAACAAATTGTGACGATACGAAATCCATTTATAACTGATGAGATCAAATTGGAAAATAAATGATTCGCAGATGAATTAGACAAGGACGCAGAAATAATTGGAAATTAAGGAAAATAAAGTTTACGTTGTATCAGGCTTGCATTCAGAGCGGCATTAAGCCTTACCAGTTTACAAGGCCATTTTATCTGAGCTCCCTATTAGAGTACATGCCAAATTTTCTTTAATTATTCAGAAAAAATGATTAACTTATTTGAATCAACATTTTCCAATGCTCTTATTTGTCCAGCGCCCTGGTCCATGGGCTTGGCAGTTCTTGGACTAGTAGCAGTGCCTCTAGCATTAACATAGAAAACATTTGGAACGAGGGGGTAACAACTATTTGTGTATTTTCTGAGTTTATTAGATTGTTCCAGACTTTTCTTAATTTTTTCTTTTTTTTTTCTCAAAAAATTAATTGATTTTTCTTGCAATTTTTTACGATTTTACGGTTAAAATATACTGGAAATCAAGGTTTGGCTCAAATAATCAAGAAAAATCAACAAAATTAGAAAAAAGTAAAAATAGTTTTTATCCTCTCGATTTGGAGCCTGATGGTATCAGAATTTCTTTAGAAAGAAGAGTTCGAAGTTGTATAGAATTTCTCCTCTTAAATCCTTAAAAACCGCTGTTGCTGGTTTGGTGTTGAATCATTTTTTTTAGTTTCGGTTTCTTGGGCCTGATCGGATATCAAATCTTTCGGATTCAAAAATTTAATTTAAATTATCAAAATTATCGAAAAATTCTCTAAATTCTTCAAAAATTATCGAAATTTTCAAATTTACCTTTGGAGAATTTTGATAATTTTTCGAGAATTTCGAGAATAATAGGCCCTGGTTGATACTGATTCTAGGGTGGGTCGATTTTAACAACTTGAAAATCCACACCTAGTGGCATGTGTAAAGCCGATTTGGCTTTATCAAGTCAAGAATTTTAAGTAAAGAAAGAAAGCCAACAAAATTTGACATCATAAGGAGTGTATGTGTGGGTTACGACGATAAACTTGCTGATGAAAACAAAAGCGAACTGTTGGAGTTTTTTGTTCCTGATGTTGTACATGAGGCTATTCTAATTTGGAAAAAGACACAAGAAAAAGAAAAGAAACAAGAATCGACACGGATTTAAAAGGTTCTATGAAGATAGCGAAAAACTTTTTGATATTGATCGCTGTCAATATGTCAGAAATAGTTGCAAATGCGATGATAGAATCCCGATCGATTTCATTGATTTCATTTTTGATCAACGTGGTGACCGACAATTACGTTTAACTGAACTTCCTGAGCCAACAACGGAAATTTCTACAGATTTCCTTGCGACAACTGAAACTGAATCGGGAATAACTGGCAATAAATACATTCCAGGAATAGAATCTGTAGAATGTTTTACAATTGAACACGCTCCGAAACGTTTCCCATTTTGTTTCGTGGTCGGGCATGATTTTCAATGTTTGCTCAACTTGTGCATGAGATCGTTGGAAATATCAAACTAATCTGAAATGCATTTATGTAGCGTTGTAGTAGTAGTAGATTCGAAGGAATATATTTCGTTCTAACATCAGTATCTACTACTTCGAAAAATGACGTTTTTGACATGCAATTTTTTTAATAGATCTCTGGAACTATTACTTCGGGAATAATCAATCTGAGCCATTCCGACAATATACATCATTGTCGTTTTTACCTATTCTAACTCTAACAGAAAGATTTAATCATATTTGAGGAAGTTTATTGTACATTATATGGTGGTGAGACCCCCAATATTATATAGAAAATGTACATTTTTTCACTTTGAATGCACCGATTTTTTTAAATTAAGTTGATTTTGTTTGTTTTAGTCTATTTCAGCCTCTACAAGGCTTTCCAAAGCTTTTTTCAAAAACATTTCTATGAAAATTTCAAAGAAGCCTGACAGACCCATTCAATCTATTGTGCGGTACTCAAAAGTATTCGGAAAAGAAAAAGTAATGATGCAGTTTGACTAGTTTTGGCAAGCTACACATGCCACTAGGTGTGGATTTTCAAGTTGTTAAAATCGACCCACCCTATAACTGATGCTTGATTATCTTCTTACATAGAAACAGCAAACCTATCACAAAAAACAAGTCTCTGTATGTTGTAGTTGTATGTAATTCACTTCATTCGAGCTGCAACTTGCGAAATTGTTTAAAATCTACCGTCCACAACAGATACGTAAATAACTATTCTTTTCTTACTGTACCCTACGATAGTGAGATATTGATTCACTGACATGATCGGTCAAGAACTCATTTCCAGGGGGATGAGTGAGTAATTGTTTGGAATCTTTTATTTGGCCTTGTATCGTAATAAGGTATAGGAACCTAAAAGCCAAAACCACTTTCAAAAAAATCTTCTAAAATCTTGGGTTTTTCTCGAAAATTATAATTTCTTGAAATACTTCACCGAACTGTTATTCTTAAGCAGTTATAAATCACGAGAAAAAATTATTAGAAAAAGAATCATCAAAAATTCCAATTCAGCGAGTTTCTAATTTAAAAGAAAAAAAAAACTAACAAGAGGATCGTATATATTTCTTACACCTTCACTGAACCATAATATCCATTGATCATTTTGTAAGAAATTATACTGAAGAACCATTTCATCGAACAATGCTCGTATACCATAAATAACAATGGCAATTACAAAGCTATGAGTCTTCTAATTAAACAATTTCGTTCGAAGTTTCATGTCCACTTAATTCTTCATTGGCGTTGAATATTATTGTGTTTATTATACACAGGACGTGCATCTGACAGAAATCAAATAAGAAATTCATTCAAATTATAACTGTGCCACCCTCCATCATATATATCATACAATCGTATAAATATACTTAGCTTACACACAACACAATACCATCATCGCCGAGTTAACTTCTGATCTCCCGGAATAATTGCTTTGAGCATCATGATATGACTTTATATTACCCTATCACTCTTGATAACCATCTTTGAATAATATTGAATTTTTCATATAATTTCCCATTCAGCACTGTTGAGGATTCTTTGGTGAATCTACATTTTGTATGTGAAATTGACATTTATATTCCGAGCTTGACAAAAGAATAAGTTCTGATTTATTATATTGAATGATATAGGTACTATATGGTTGATAGTGAGACGGTGAGATGAGACATAGGATTATAGTCAAGTCATTCATGAATTACCTTTTCCTATATTACATGTATATTTGATGTAGGAGCAAGCGCCATTGATGAGTGGAAAGGCGGAGTTAAATCTTAAATTCTCTCTATGTGCAATAGTAAACGAGGAGAAGAAATCGGTTACGTTTCTTTATCTGAAAAAACATTCAATTTAATGATGTTCCTATATATTGATGTGACATGGTTGAAATCATATACTCCGACGAGGTAAAATTTTACACGAAATCTGTTGCATTTTATGTACTTGCCGGAGACGAAGAAATAACAAAAACCCAACAAGTAAATTGACTTTCGGTGAACGGGCCTAATTAAAGTTTATTTTTGGCTATTTCTGTTATCTCGTTCACAAGTATGTTGCAAAAAATGCAACTTTGTTACTTTTATCAGCTTTAGATAAAAAAAAACGCCTGCGCGTCATTTTTGGAAACTGAATTGTGTACTCATGAATTAGCTACCACACATATCGCTGATTAAGAAAGAATAAAACAAATTAAAAAAAATGAAGTGAAAACGCACAATCTAAAAATTATGATGTCTTTACGATGCAGTTTCATTGTGTATTTGTTTGCTTAAGATAATTCGAGAGAGACTCTGTGTATCAGTTGGAAGCATTACACCTAAATGGTTATTGAACCTATGATATTGAAAAATGAATTGTACTTAACTTCGCTCTATTGTCTAGTCTTGTCACACATTTAATTAAATGTTTCAATTTTACTGTTACCGACATGGATACCTTGAATGAATGTTAACCAACTTAGTTTAGCTTTCGTAACAAATTTTCGATTTTATTGATACATCAAGACTTGCTTCATTAGTTCGTAGGTACACACAATGTAAATTGCTGAATTTTGTTGGAGTAAAATTATAGGTACAACTTAGGTGGATTTGATTTCAAATCGAAGATCTGATGATTTTTTTTTAAACTTCTATTCTTGGGTTTTATCACGGCAGAGTATGGTTATGTGATCGATATAATTAAATCCTGAAAATCCTGAATATGTTTCAAAGAAATCTCAGCATGAGCAAATAACAGTAAATTTCTCTACTGTCTGACAAATACTATCATCTGATCGGTTCAATTTGGTTCAATTCAAGCTCTCTCACGTTCCTTTTTTCGCTTTTGCTCTCTACACTTGCCTTATTAGTAATATTTTTTGAAGCTACTTTCCTATCCAAATATGTAGTCCATAAGCCTAGTCAAAATTTTGGCTTTATTAATTTCTGATGGGTCTAATGTCAAAATGTGTATGGAGCGGAGGAAATAGCGATTTCATATAAGAAAACTCACCTCTCAATGAAAATTTCCTTCGGCTTGTGTTGAAAGACCATACCTGGTTTGTACTTTCATTGATATCATCGTCCTCCAAATATTTTCTATGTTAATGCTAGCCGCGGTATTCTGTTCTACAAATCATTTTTCCTCCATTACGCCTTAACATATCATATCATCCTTCTTTGAACATAGTCCTTATAGAGTACTCGAAAAGAGTGTGCCTTGATGTACTAATGTTTATCGAAACCATAAACGGCGATTTCTTTGAAAACTCATCTTTGTCAATCTTCGTTCTCTTTCTATCGCGCGAGCTGAGGTGTGTGCGAGAAAGAGAAGCAAAATGACAAAGTCGAGTTTTGAAAATAATTTTATTGCTTTTTTTAGAATAGACCGTGTGTGATTTTGAGAAAAAAAGTTTCATATTTCAATAAAAAGAAGATTTATCATGAAAACCATTGAAAAAATATTTAATATGAAAAATATTGTTGCCAAGAATGAATTAGAATGGTTCGGATATCCTTTCAGTTTCATTCAAATTACAGCTTTTAAAGTGAGATATAAAATCAAGCAGACATTTTTCAGATATTCTGTTTACACTTTTGTTCTACAGAATAATAATCTAAATCAATTAAAAATAAATTATTTATACTTCACACGGTCTATTTGTTGTTGTACTAAAAAATAGATTTTGGAGTAAGAATTGTGCTACTTACAATATCACGGTGAAGATAGTACGACTTATTAGAATGTATGATATAATCATTAACCTTTCACAGACGGCAAGGTGATATAAAATTCTAGAATCTATTACTTCTTTTGGTATGAATATTTTGATAAAATTAATTAAAAATCTAGTACTTCAATATTTTTGATGTGTATTTTTCTATATATAAGTCAACATCACCGAACGTGATATTTGTGTCATATTTATCGCTAACAGATGAAATAGTTATCTCGAAATAGTTACATGTCGTTAATTTTTCAAAAAGTTATTCTTTAACAAATGATCACGTACCTCAAGTATGTATTCAATTCTAAGGAGATATTTACATTTTATTCTTCCAGTGCACTGAAGACAGCGAAATTTCTGTCCGTTTTTGGTTAATTAGTTGAGGTAATGTTGTATTTTTTACCAGTGAAACTACTCAACTACTCAAACGATTAAAACGCAGGAAAGGAAATCTATAGAGCTTTTCTGGCAAGCTGTATTTGTTTATGCAAAAAAAATTTGTGGGACTAATATGTAAAATTTGTTAGTTTGCCTCATACCATGATTAGGACTGATGGCTGGGACATTAATTAGGTGATTTCTTGTACAATTTTCTGGCGAAAGATGAACACTTCAATCGAAATTGACCCAAATTTCGTAATTGTAATTACCGTTGATATGCAAATAAAACTAAAATATCCCGCAAGTAACACGAAAAAAAAATTGGAAAAAATTGCATTTCATTGCTTGTTAATCTCGTACACACCGATTTCATAACGAAAATACATTGACTCTTACAGATCAAATGTAAGTATAAATAAATTATATTGGAAATATCCGACATGAACAAAACAGAATAAAAAAAACTGAATCAATTTCTCCAAAATGATCTAGACGAAAAAAACACCCGATAATGCACCGTAAAATTATCGCGAAACTAGGTACGTGAGATGTGATATACATATACTTTCGTCACCACAACAAATGATGCATGACATGGTAATTTTTATTGTGAAGTGAGAGCGAATGATCATGAATCCACAGATCAACATACTTTGTAGATAAATTTCTCAGAGATTTACCACTCGTAAAACACAGGTTGAGATATATGAAATTTGACAAAAAGAAACATTGACTCAATTTTTGGTATAAATACCCAGGTTTGTGCCAAAGAACGACAGAACAATCTTGAAGTTGTTTTCAGCAACAGTTTAAGTGTACACAGTAGTGATACAGTGTAAGTCGCCAACCAGTTTTCAATGGATAAAAAAAAATTGGATTACCAGTGACTTTGTGAATTTAAAATTAATTTGAACAAAATTGATTGCAATTTTAGAAATTTGAAACAATGAGAAACTTTTGGGTCTGGCAGTTGCTAGCCTTAGCGCTTGTTATAACTCTCTGCTCCGCTGGCGGTGGACATGGAGGCGGTGGTGGTGGAGGACACGGAGGTGGCGGTGGAGGACATGGAGGTGGAGGACATGGAGGTGGTGGCGGTGGAGGACACGGTGGTGGAGGTAAAGGATTCTTTTTAGCAATTATAGATACTCGATTTAACTATGTGTTAAGCTCGTCTGTTTTTGTTGCCTTATCTTTGAAATAAGTTGTGTTTTTCATTATTACTATTTTTCGTTAAGGCGGAGGTGGTGGAAAAGACGGCGGAGGTAAGAGAATCCAAAAATTGAAGTGTTTGATTGACGACATTAGGAGAGATTTTGGTTAAAAAATTGCCTCACAAATTCTGCAAAAAAGTGCAAAAATCAAAATTATTCGCTTCCTTTCAATTGATCAGTGCCTTGTTGTAAGCTTTCGAGCTTTTTGACTATTTTAAAAATCAAACACTGTGTAGATGACATTGAAAACCGAAAAATCTTTTAAAGAAAATATGGACCTTCAAAAGCCAATTTTCATTCTTACTGTCTCGTACAGTATGAGTCGATTGATCTGAATTTGACACAACTCCGAAATTGAAATCTACAATCACAACAATCAATTCAACTCAACAGTTTTCCAAATTAAATGTTTTTGCTCAAACATTCATGTTTAATTCAGGCGGAGGCGGCGGTGGTGGTGGACATTCAAGCAGCTCTGCCGAAGAAGGTGGCTCAGAGCACGGTGGTGACCATCATGCATCAGATGATCATAAGGGTGAGAAGGGACATCATTCCGATCACAGCTTTGACAAAGGCGAAAAGGGCAGCCACAGCAAAGGCGATCATTCGCATCATTACCATGAAGAAGGCGGTCATGAAGGTGGCAGTCATGATGAAGCTGACAAACATGGATCACATCACGAAAGTAGTAAGGGATCGAAGGGTGGAAAGCATGGATACAAGAAGGGACACAAAAAGGGTTCGAAAACAACTGGATATCATCACAAATCCGGTAAAGATGACTACCATAAGGAGCACAAATTCTACGATGACGCTGACAAGAAGGGAAGTCACCATAAATATGGTAGCGATCACGCTCATCACTCATCTAAAGGAGGAGAAGGAAAGAAAGGAGGACATCACGAATCTGGACACAAAGGAGACAGTTATGGCAAGAAAGGACACACTAGTAAAGGTCATTATGATGATGATCATAAAGGACACAAGGGACATGGCGGTCATGAAAGTCACTTCTCTCATCATGATGATTTCGGAAAGAAAGGTGGCTCCTCAGGTGGTTCCGAACATGGTTTCAGGTCAGTTAATTTGCTTGATTTTGTCTACTTTCATGTTATCAACGAAATGTTAACAATTAAAATGGTTTTAGCTCAAGCGGTGGACATGGAGGTGGCGGTGGAGGTGGTGGACATGGAGGTGGCGGCGGAGGCGGTGGACACGGAGGAGGAGGCGGTGGACACGGAGGTAAGAGTTAGTTTTAGTAATGACAAAAGAAATCGAACAGAACGTTTAGTTTTGCGGGTTGTCGAATCTAGATTAGACAAATAATTTTCTTTCTAAATGAATCTTTTTCAACGTTTAAGGTGGTGGACACGGAGGCGGCGGAGGTGGAGGACATGGCGGTGGTGGACATCATTAGGCAGTCAACACACACTGTAAATGTTGATAAATTCATCGAAATGCCAAATCTTAGTTCAACGGTTATGTCAACAGCGATGATGTTGATAACTTTTAATTGTGATTTATATGTTAGGAATGCGAAAATGTATAGAAAATAAATAAATAGTCAAAAAGAAAAACAAAAGATTTTTTGTTAGTCCCCCTCAGCAATCAAAATTGTCTTGAATTTAGCTGAAAACCCAGTCTATTTCTTTTTTTCGCATAAATGAATAAAAGTACTCACAGTTTTACTAGTACTAGTACTCGCGTGGCTTATTGTGGCTTTCAAGTTGTTTTACCACTTTTTCGAATTGATTACAATTGATTAAACAAACTGAAAATGTTTGCTAAAGTAAAATACAAACAAACTGCTGCAGTTTCACTATCAACGCACTCTATGTAAGATTTGTACCTCTAAGTGATTATATTGTTTATGCAATTGTAACTACTATTGGCAAGGTAATCAATTTTTCAATAGGACCAATATCGGCTGAGCGATAAGACTTTGGAAAATTTTTGTTTTTTGTTATGCGATTGGCACATGATTTCATAGTCTCATCGCTCAGCCGATATCAGTCCGATTGAAAAACTAATTACCTTACCAGACTCCTGAGATCACAAGCTACACACTGGCATGTTGTTTGATCGAAATCCATCGCGAAAAAAAATCATTTTTCTTAATGTGGCAGTTGTCAAACGCATGCTCGATATACGGAATATAGGTTCGTTCCAAATAACTGTAAATCCGAACTTTGACAACACTAACGACGACGATTTCATCCACTGAGATCAACATAACCTAAACGTCAACAAATTTCTTTGTAAGTTTTTCGGTAAAATTTTCGTCAACCTAAAATTTGAGGTTAAGTTGCCTTCTGTGGATGAAATTTGACATTTCGAAATGACCTTGTAACAAACCTATATGAAGATTTACTCGTTATACTGGATACACTCAGAACATACGCGATATCTCGATATACTCAGTATAAATAAAATTAAAGGAATTCCCCTATTAACTTGTTACAGACGGCAAGCACATGACCAGTATTATTATCGGGTCTATTACTTCCATCGATCGAAGCATTTTTGATCGGTTGACTTCAAATCTGGTACTTCAATTTTTTTAACATGAATTTTACTATACTGTATTAATACCCATATTTGTCGTCGTTATCGATAACAGATGAATAGCCGTGTGTAACAGGTTTTAAGTGACGATTTTGATTAATTCAACAAAGTGCTTAAATTCTGCAGTTTTATTCGTTTCACATCGTGCTTTTAGCAGGAGTGACTGTGGCGTAAAAGAGTCGGCCCACCCACTCGCACGTGTGGATTGGAAGAAATGAAAAGAGAGACTGTAACTTCTAACGAATAAGGTGGTGAAAACAAACTAATTCCACGAAAAGTAAAAATTTATGTTGAGAGGAGTTACTGTTATTTAACTGTAATAAGTTGTTAAATCCTATAAAATTTGCTTTTTCACTAACATCGTGCAAACATTTGTTAAAATCCGAGTTCGGTAGATTTTTCTATGCGATACACCTAAATTATTTTAATAAGACTATAGAGGGATTTTATTAAACATGGACAAAGTGCAAGAACTTCATCAAAATTTCTGGCCTCCAGCTGACACATTGCATTTGTTATTTTCGAACAATAGTTCAGAGCATGTAAGAATCTTACATTGTAAGATATCTATGCCTGTCCCGTATCTCCTGGACAGTACCTGTCCAATGAACCCTCACAGAGTAGGTCTTTAGTCTGTAGCGGCAGTAAATCACGAACAAAAACCACCATTTTTCCACTTTCGAACCTGCACTACTAGCCAATAAAGAAATATTAAAATTCAACGAATGCGGTTTCGGACTATTGGGGCTTGATATAATTAATGTACCGCTTTTGGATTTAAACAAGTGTTCGCACGATACATTCGACTCACTTCCACTTGAGACTCTCTTTAGTTCAAACAAACCATCGTGGCAATTATTGTCGGCTCCTGATTATAAAATTAGCTAACTTTGCTTGTTTACACGGACCAGCTGGTCAAACAGCTGAATCAATACATTTAGTCCCTTGTGTAACATAAGCAATTTTCCGAACATCAGACTCTTTAAACAAATCTTGTCTTGACCGTTCCAAGGCTGCATACTTGGGGAGGTCATGCAGATGGAGATACGTGGGTGGTTTCGTAGTTGGTGGATTCTTAAATTTGACAACTTCATAGTAGATGAATTCTTTTTTTGTGTTCTCGTGTATCCAATAAAATAGCGATCTGCGTGACCTCCCCAAGTATACAGCCTTTGACAGTTCCTCTGCTTTTCGTTTAAACACTTGCCACCAATTCGAACTACTTGAACAGACTGTAGTATTTCGGTTTTCTGCGGTTGGTAGGGTTGGTATCACGATTCACTGGTTTACGTCAAATAATCAATCGATCAAATTTATCGACTTCTTTTCGTGTGTCACTTTCATGCACACACAATACTTTTTGTAAATCGACCAATTCGTTTATCTTCAAATAAAAGCGACAATATCCACCTCTATTACCATGGATGACGGAAAAGAATTAATTATCGCCGACATTTTGAAGAGCATTGAAAGGTAAGCAAATGGAGTGTCCACCAAAAACACAAATTACTGATTTTGTTGACTCAACGCCACGGCACTTGTAACAAGTATCGGTCCGTCATACATAACCTCATATTAATTCCTATGTTTAGGTACAATCCAGACCATTTAAACATTCTGGAGGCATACGTCACCGCTCAAGCTAAGAACAACACCTACGACTTGGAAGCGAATCTAGCTGTGCTGAAATTGTACCAATTCAATCCGAACAAATTGAACTACAGCATAACGCATTTGATATTGTTGAAAGCGCTGACCAACTTTCCACACACCGATTTCACTCTGTGCAAGTGCTTATTGCTGCCAGCTCAAATGCAGGACGATACCGTCAAAGCCATCATTTATCTGGCCGACATTTTAGAGACGTGTGACTTTGCATTGTTCTGGCTGAAAGTTGGAATGACCGACTTCGTGACCAACATCACCGGATTTTACGATTCCATCCGAAAGTTCATTTGCCATGTCGTCGGCATTACGTTCCAAACCATTGAGAAGGACTATTTGGTGAGGCTGTTGGGTGATATTGACGGTACGGTTTGTTCAACGGTTCAATGGACAGGAGGCTTCCAGTGTAAAATTATTGTTTTTCCCCTTGCAGGATATGCGCTAGCTTCATGGATCAAAAAGTACGGATGGAAGGACGAAGGAAACTTGGTGTTCATTTCTTCGCAAGACAATAATATTAAAACGAAGAACATTACCGAGAAAATTGAGTTCGAGTCTCTGGCAACATTGATGGCCGGTTGTCTATAAAAGAAAAGTTCGTGTGGCACGGAAATAAATTGATTTGATTACAACACGAACTGTTGAAGTTTGTATGAAGGAAGAAAGGTCCCAAATTGCCTGCCTTTCATGTTCAGACTAATAGCCAGCAGGACTAGATTCAAAAGAAATATGAGAAGGTGGCCGAAGGTGTCAGAATACCAAACTAAATAGATTTATCCGAGAATCCCGTACGGTCGATGCGCAATGATTTTGTGGTATTCTTTATGGTAAGCCGAATATTTGATAAAAAAGATTCCGATAGTATGTATCGCTTGTAACAATTGACGTTTAATCCGATCTGAAAAGTTAGTCGGTGTGATTCCGATGTATGAGTTACTTCGTCACATGTCGTAGGATTGCTGGTTGATCTATTAAGTCAATTACTGAGGTTCAACGAATTAGCATTTCGCTGCGTTGAATAACACGGCATAAGCCTTGACCTTTGAAGTGACCAACACAGTCTCTCGGTCTATTCTAGTGATAGGATGATCATTGGGTATGGGTTTACCTTGTGGCGCAAGAAAGCTTCACAACAAACGAAGCAAAAAAATTGTTCCAAACATTTGCCGAAAATTTAAACAAAAGAAGTAACAGATTTAATGATTTCATCGCTATGCACTTGTCGTTCAGGATACAGGATAGGTTCTAATGAGTGTGAAGACGTTCACTTCGAAAGTTTATTGCTTTGCACCCCCATACAATATCCGAATTGATATTACAGGGGACGTTAGTGAAATTTGGACATGAATTTACTTAGGCTATCACAAGCAAAAGTTCTTGTATAACACGTACTTATACGGATGAAAAAGCGTGCGAAGCAATAAAGTTTCAAAGCGAACATTTTCACTTCAAACTTCTTCGTAACACATCGATAAGAAAAAGACAAAAATTTTAAGTGTCGGTAAGCTCAGCAAAAGCGAATTTAAGAATCCCATTGCAAAACTGACAATTATTGTTTTTGATACTATATCAGTAAAATCACTAGCACAGAAACCTTGAACGGATATCAGTAGGCCCTCAATAAAAACGGAAACGTACGAATACTTAAAGAGAAACTTGAATTCGTATCCTCTTGTAACCATTCGAACCTCGCAGAGCCGCTGTAAACTCCAACAAACAGCACAAAGTTATTACACTAATGAAAAAGACAACAAACTATTTGAAGACAACAAGGTACCCATCTCTAGTCAAGGTTAAAAAATCGACGAAACGTGAAATTTCTTTTTTCAAAAATCATCAAAAACTACACGGTCGTCCAAGTCACGTCATTTCTAAAGTTCAAAATTCCGTTGGTTCGAGCTATGTTTGGAACATACTTTTGAAGATAGCAAGATGTAGGGTAATATTCAAGCGTTATTTAGTTTTTGGTGAGCGTTATAAATAACTCGATTTACCAATTTTTAACCGAATTGGTACCAATTTGACGAAAATATTGGTAAATTGATTTAAACATTTTGTATAAGGAGAAATTCCATTGGTAAACCCAAAAATTCCGTCGCTGGAATATATTTGCCCATAGCAAGATTCACCTCAGATCGAGGAATAATGTGACACCATTAACCCATTGCCCTCTGCTTTTTATTTTTTTTTAGATCTGAGATCCTCGCGTCGGTAACCACTCCTTAGGCACAGCCTTAGGCGTCCTTAGTTACTTTGCCAAGAAAACGCGTATCGTAATAGAAATAGCAAACTTCGTTTTATTCGAATCAATTTCTTACGTGACAATTGGACATCGTCTGACATTGTACACAATAGAAGAACTCCTTTACTGTTTCTTGAAACTTTTCAAAATCGGGTAAATATTGTCAAATGCATCGTAAATTTCCTGTCGCACCTTAGCGCCCGTCAACACCACTTTTCCAGATACGAAAATCAACAGCACAATTCTCGGTTTCACCATCCGATAAATCAGACCAGGAAACAGTTCCGGTTCGTACGAGCTAAACTTTCCGTGTGTCAATACCAAACCTTCCAATCGGATGGGAAATTTGACGTCACAACTGCCGACCATATTTTGGATTTTAAAGTCTAGAAATTTCGCCTGTGGGAAACAAATCGATGTTCTTGGTATATTTACAGTAACACCACAAGTGGTAGAAGGTGCAGCTTACCGTAAAGCCTAATTTTTGTATAATTCGAGCATACTTTCTCGCTGCGAGTCTGGAATCTTCTTCACTTTTGGCACCAGTGCAGACCATTTTTCCAGACGAAAATATCAGGGCAGTTGTTCGTGGTTCTCTTATTCTCATGATAACGGCAGCGAATCGCTTCGGATTGTATTCAGCATTTCTAAATTTAAACAGAGGAAAAAAGTGAATTTAGTTCGGGTTGTAAGGGTCGGTAGTTTTTGGAGATTTTTGGTGAACACACCTCGCATGTAGAGCAATTTTCTTTAGATCCAGTTTGCAGCTCAGGTTTACTGTTGACACTATGTTCCTGGAAAATTAAAGAAAAGTTCATTCAATGTAAGCAATCTCCAACCGCCCTTTCATATTTGCGTAATGAAATTTGTGTCAGAAACAGTATAACGAAGCTGACAACCAATTTGCACCAAATTTAAGCTACTAGAATTACTCACTGCAATTGAGGTAGAATGCCAGGATCACCAGGAGTCATGGGCGTCATCGGTGTTGCTGGACCCATCGTTTGGTGAATATTTTCTGTTCGATCTGTCATTGGTACCATTGGGGACATAAGACTTTGCTGCAGAATAGATAAACAGCGGAAATTGTATCAACTTCAACAAAGTGCGAGGGAAAAACGTTGGGAAATTCGTACCGGTGTCTGAGGTTGTATCATACTTTGTGGTGTTGCATAACTTGGCGTATAACTGTTTATTGGTTTGACTGGAGTCTGCATTAACGACGGCAGTCCCATACTTTGCATCCCGCCACCAATTTGAGTCGGTGTCAATCCACTGCTAAGTTGAATCGGTGTCAATCCACTGCTAAGTTGAGTCGGTGTCAATCCACTGATCTGGTTCGGTGTCAGTCCACTGCTCATTGTTGTTGGTGCTACGTGCTGAGCATATTGTGGATACGAAGAATTATTTGTGATGATTTGCTGGTCTTCTTCGGGCTGATGAAGTGGTGTTCCGATTGAGGGTATCGAAAACCCTGGACTTGGTAGCATTTGATCCATTTCGATGGTTTTTGATATGCAACTGATAGACACACTTAAACTATCTACGTATTCGAACACACCATTCGGATGGTTATTGCTAAAATTTGTACGGGATATTTGTTTGCGCTTCTTGGTAATTGGCTTTGCTAATTGTTTTGACGGGCGGTTTACTTTACAATTCTTGTTTTTTATCGTGTTTTACTATGTTGTTGACGTTTATTTCTCGCTCACCTCTCATCGTTTATCGGCGTAAAATTTATTTATTGTTTGGTATGCGAACAGTTGGTAGCAATGCAATGAAAAATGGGCGCGTCTTTCAAATCGAACTCAATGTTTCCAGTTTTGAGGTAGATTTTTGGCGTGGGGTAATTTGGCACACGGTGCTAAAACAACGCATTTTTCAACCACGTAAAAGGAGAACGCATACGATTTTTCGATACCAACATTTTGTAAAAGGAGTCATTAAGTCGATGACATGGCTAAAAAGCATTTTCAGCAATAAACTTGCGTGTGTGAGTTCACCTTTTACGTAGTGTGCCAGATTCCCCGATATCTAGATTGTTTTATGGATATGAAATTTGAATCGAAAAATTGATGCACTGTGACGCGACCACAAAATCTTATCGGGGTGATGCTCTCTAAATCTAAGTGATAATGCACTCTTTGCATAAAGCTATCCAAAACATCCGCATAACACTAATCAGATTAGGACCGGAGTACAGAGACATCGTTTAGCTTGTGTTTCTGATTCACACACAAGCAACATACATAATAGGGTAAAACTACCAAGTACTAGCACTCACTCTAGTACAAGCCTTCAATTGTCGTTTCTTTTGTTTGAGCTAACGAGTGCTTGTGGGCATAGTTCATAGTGTGAAGTGGATGCAGCTGGAGCGTATTTCCACTTATCACTGCAGGTGAATTTAGTTGGTTAATTTGCGTTTTTTTTTTTCGGAAGATCTGGACTTGTTGTCGATTTTTCTGGATTAATCATAATAATGGTGTATTGACGAAAACGTACGAATGAAAAGAAAAATTATAAATTTCAGTTAGTTGAAAATAGATAATTTTATTAAATGAAGTAAAAGATTCGACCAAGGTAAATATAGTGAGGAGGTAATGCCATTCAGACGCGCGGCCTAGCACATAAGTTCGATGCCACTGACACCTTTTTTTTAAATGGTTGACTACGATTTACTTGTATTTCACAAAAATATTTTCGCTATCTCACAACAGATGGCCCTACTTCTTATTCCATTTTTTGCTTTCAACAAAGGTATGAGATGGCGTTTATACCCAACTTTCGTGCCACACTACACTGCAAACTAGTGGAACCTCGAAGCTCAGTAGGTTTGGTACAGACCTTCTTAGCTTCTTTAAAGATGGTCTAATGGTCTATACTGGATCTCAATCTCACCAATGCTCGTTATGTGAAGTTTGAGTCTGAGCCTGAGTAGAAAATCTGAACTACGATGCCAGGATAAAAATTGGTAAAAATAAGTGTAAACGCACTAGGGCCCCGCGGACGAGACTAGAGTATTAGGAGATTGTATGTTGCTTACTGACGAGTGAAGAAACCTTTAGTTAAACAAAATTTCGAAACCCTAAATCGATGCTGATGTTAGTAGTAATTCATTGATTTGAATTACATCTGTGAGTTGTTGCTTGTCCTTGTAAAAGTTGTGTTTTCTTCTCAGTAGCAATCTTGCTACCCCATTTTTTCTGGTATTCTCCAAGAGATTCCATGATTACACTGTTGATGTTGATGTGCTTACCGTCTGTGAGCTGATCCGACACAAAAAGAAGTACGAACACAACGTTGGTTAACATAATCTAAGCATTTTAATTGGTTTTAGTAACTACAAAATTTCCGGTCCCATTCACATTACGAAATCAATAGCCGAAATGACGAAATTAATTCATCAAAATCGGCAATCCTTTCTTCCACACTCAATTTCCTCCAATTTGGTGAGGCTTTGTCAGTCGACAACCAGTTGAAGTCAGCCACATCTTCCCAGTTATTGACCTTGATGTCAAGGCCTGCCTTCATAAAGTCGATGTCAATGTTGTCATAGGTGTAATTGAATGGAGCCACCGAAATGTTAACACAGTCCTCGATGATAGCGCGACACGTCACATGCATGTAAAGACTGCAGTCCTTGGACGAATGTAAACGTAACTGTTGGCAACCGAAGGTGAATGTACAATCCTCACAATTATCGGCGAATATTGACCGAGCGACCGGGCCGCATACTATGAGACATTTTTTTAGATTGGATAGTTGAAGTGAACCGGCGTGTCCTTTAATTATAATTAGACAATTTGTGAGTGTGGACATTGTTAGGTCCTTGTTGTTAGTTTCATCGTTTTGTAATAATATTTCCTCGTTCGCTCTATTTTGAACGGTCCAATCAACATTCTGCGCCTTTGTCGAAATGTTTTTCAGTGGTTTCAGTGCTGGCACATCCGTGATCGTCGTGAGCAATGTTTTGGCCTTGAATCCAAATTTCTTCTTCGGCATCAATTTCGTTTTCGTATTTTCCAAATTGGTCACCAGTTTGGTGATGGTGCCCTGATATCCTTTCACATTGTAGTCGGGCAGGAATAACGTTGAATTGGACAGATAATTTTGAAGCTCTTGTATGGCCCCCGATGCATCGTACAATTGTTTCGACAGGTTTTTGACGTCGCCCGGTTGCATATTCTCCAAATTTTCTTCGACCTCACGAACACGTCTCTCGAATGTCTCACGAAACAAGTCGCGGTCCTCTTCTTCAGCGTTCGTGTTTGCTTTCGATTTCAGAGCATTTTCGCGATTCTGTTGCCTCTCCTTTTCGCGATTTATCATCAACGTTATCTTTCCATCTTTTTTTGCTTCTACTTCTACAATTTGTTCCATTTTCATGATTCTGAGTCGGGTTTCCTTTTCTATTCAAAAAATTGTTTTTGTTCTGGTACGTAGTAGGTTGGATGCTGAGTTTATTATTTGTTTTGAGTGGTCGCCTTCATTCTTTCCATAACTAGCTTAGCTTGACGATTTTGTTCACTGGTAAAGTGAGTGGTTTGACGAAGTTGTGGCAGTTTATACTCTGCAGGCGTTGTTAATTTCAACAAAAAATAGCCAAGTCCAGTGAAACCAACCAGCAGATATACGGATTTTATGTATCTCTGCATGAGTGTACGAATTATTTAGTGTGATCGACTTGGTTCCTTATTGTCCCAATAGGCTTTGTCAATTCCACGGATTCGAGGATCACTACCCATAAATTCACCAAACGAATAGTAACCTTCAAGTACGGTCGGAAAGTTTTCGCTCATATACTGACGGAAATCTGAGAAAACGAGTAGAATAACAGATTAGGACGATTCGGTTCCCTTAACGACGGTAAACATCAAAATCAATTTCGATGAGTCATAGTTCCAAATAGAGGAGAATTCTCCCTACATCGACCAGCTGGTTCAACAACTTCACGTTTGCTTTCATTTACTCACCACGATTTGTGTTCATGCGATGCCAAACCAAATATGAGACACTAAATGCTGCCACTTCGGCTACGAATAAGATTTTGGCACCACTTGCGATATATTTAAGGAATCCTGATTTTCCTCGTCCAGCCTTTTGTAACATTTCACAATGAAGAGAAAAAAGAACGTACTGCACTTTCAAGTGTCAAAGAAGAAAAACGCACAGTCTGCGCAGACGCAAAATCTATGAAATTTATTTCCATCGGTTGGTATTAATTGCACGAAAAATTCAAAAACATTGAGTTGAATGAAACGCTCCATTTATTGACTATTCACCATTCACTCTTTCCCATATTAAGTCTTGATTTCCACTTACGAAAAAAGCTCTCCGTTCTCCCTCCGTTTCCACTTCGAACTATAGAAAATAGGCGTGGTTTAGCTAAACGCAGCGGTTATTCTGTAAGTGGAAATCAAGCCTAAAAACGACCGAGCTTTTCGATGCACCAATTTGTTTGTTTACGATAACTTCTACAGACGACAATATCATCTGTTACCGACGAACTGCTTCTAATTAATGCCGTAAGTCCGCTGTAAATTCAAAATGAACAAATGCAACATTCTCAATTCATTTGCTCATCCACTGATTCCCCAAAAACTGAAATTCTGAGGCGGCTGAAATCGGTACCGGGGAATCTGGCACACGATGCCAAAATAACGCAGTTTGCAATATTGCTGCAAATGCTTTTTAGCTATGTGACTTAATGACTCCTTTTACAAAACTTTGGCATCGAAAAATCGGATGCGAGTTCACCTTTTACGTAATAGAAAAATGCGTTTTCTTAGGATCGTGTGCCAAATTACCCCACGCCCCTTGAAAATACTTGGATCAAAATGATGCAATAGATCCGATAGGTAAAATGCTGATATATGCTTGCCCGCCTTTGAAATGTTGGGTATGAAGTTCAAAGAATCGGAGCGTTGAATACTGTCATTCAGGATGCTCTCTGACGTGAATTTGCTTGAAAGTCGGTTGTCCAAATAAAATTCTGGTAAGTTTTCCCTTTCAATACTTACGTTGTAGCTCCTAGCTGTAAGACAGTCAAGCTAAATATTATTGGCATGAAGTAAAGCATGCAATTTCACAATGTGATTTATATGAACCGTCCTAACAATATTCCAATATTGAGAGATCAGCTCAATGATGGACAGTTCTTTAGTGTCCTGGAGTCGATGTAGTATCCTGAGGCAGAGACAGAGTGTCTGTCGATTTCTGTTGGTTTGTCTAAGATGCCTCAAGCTCTTATGAAGTGTTCAATTCAGCTAGTAAGCAATCGGTTACTGAGCCGATTGTTGTCAAGAGTGATGGGAAGTTAACTAGAAGAGGATTGTGTCTCGGTTGTGTAAGATTATCAACCATTACCAAGTGATCTCCAGCCTTAGCGTCAGACAGTCAGTCTAAAAATTATTTGTGTGAAGTCAAATGCACGTATCCTTAATATGGTGACGACTGTTCATTAGCAATTTTGTCATTCCTGATCATAGATGCTGCATCATTCAGCTCGTTGAAGTATTCCAGTTTTGTCTACTTCCCCAGATTCTACATAACTTTCGTTGATAAAATTAGAGACAAACTTTACGGCACCATTGCGCTATCAAGAAGAAAACGACTTCTAGTACTTCAAAAAATATGTTTTCTTATTCGAATGAAATTTAAACAAAAAAGTGGAAAACTGAGATGTCTTAAAGACGAAATGGAATCGAGAAAATTCGACCTCAGCTAGAGAAATGATGTTGCCTTGCATACTCCCACACAAATAAAGCGCCCGACACGTGCACGTTCAACGATCTAACAACGCCGAGCTGTGGAATTTCTACGGCAACGTCCAAAACTGACAGCAAGTTTGCGGGAATGCCATCTTTCTCGTTTCTACATAAAATTCAAAATTTGAATCTCTTTGACAGACCCAACGAATGCTTTAAACTTTTCTTACCCCAACAACAAAACGGTTTTCTTCGGGAAATTCAATTCCGTTAATATTTTCCCGTTGGCAGTTTGTTCTGCTCCGATGATGTAATAGCCTTTCGATTTCATAGAGAGTAAATAGTCAAACAATTGCCACGATTTTACTTCGCCAATGTTCAACCATTTCTCCGAAGTCATGCTGGGCGAGAGAAGACCATTTTTTGTAAATTTGTCACATTTTAAGTGTCTCGAACAAAAATTACCTCAGTGATTGAAATTCTTTGTTCTCCACATGCTTCAGCGAGTCCAATATCAATTGCTCGGCGCCGAATATTTCACAAGTCCTTGACAGTCCTCCCAAATTCGGTGAACGAGAAATAAGACTGGCCACGACAATCATTCCCTCCTTGTTCGCCTGTGGAAAATACCAGATCAAGACAAAGTCTCGACAACAAAATCAATTGAAGTCTCTCACCTGTCTGTCACCGGAATCGAAACGATTCGGCAATGTTTCCAGCAGATTAGCATCCGGTACGATATTCTTCATCGGAATTATTTTCTTTTGAACATTACCGCTTCCACCGTCACCATCAATATTTTCATTGTGAGCGCCACACATATTGATGTTGACGTGGAACGGTTCCTTGAACGTAAATTTGTCGTCGTTTGCATCCTTTTGCACTAGTCTCAATGGTATCAGTTCATCCTTTGCCATTTGTGTTACACGCGGAATTTCGCACAAGAAATAAATTGGATTCAACAGGTCCGTACAATCAATGCAATTGAAACGGAAATCTTGCAGGAACTTTTCGGATATCTGTTTCGTGTTTCCTTGTCCAAAGGAGTTCATTATTTGCTCGTACACCGAATTGTACTGATTCGACGGAACGTTCATTTTGAACTTTTCGATAATCTTTACAACAGTAATTTGTGCGAACAGACGTGTGTTGAAATGTTGACCCATGGTGAATGGAAGAATACTTTCTATGTAAGTTAAAGCCAATGCGTTGTTGGATGTTCGCGAGCACACATAGTACATGATAACAAATATTGACTGACGAGCACTATTCGATTTAGCCTGCGGAAAGAAAAATCCGATTAATCTGTTCCCTTCCATTCGCAAAGCAATCGTCGTCTACTTCTTGCAACAATTTTTTAAGGTGAACCGAATCAACCGTTCTCCCAATCATAAGCTCCAAAATGAACGTTACATTCGGTTGATTATTTTCATTGAGCAGGGCAGCTTGAAGGCGACCATCCCAGGTGTTTGATTTGGATAATAACACCGCCAGCGCCTGCATGATACGCAATTTAGACCGATGTTGTTGTGAATCGGCATAATATCGCGGCTTAGACAAATTCAAGTCAGCACTCAATTTGAATAGGTAATTGCGCAGGTCGCTCAGGAAAGTGCTACAAAGAAATCAATCGGTTGAGTAACATCACATATAGCTTGACATGTTTATGACTACCTGCAGCCACTGCTGGTAAAACCTGTCCGTAATTTGTGGAGAAATTTGAATCTGATATGTGAAGCCATTACCCTAAGAAGCAGAGCAACGGAAGTGAAATTTCGACAAAAAATTGGACCGGAAAAGGACTCACCAATCTGTATCATTACTGTAGATTAGTTGGCACAAATCATAATCAACTCTGTGAAAAAAACATAACTGAATAGGAAAACACGTCACACCCAACACCAAATCATTTACCTTTGATCACCTTTCAACGTAATGCCATAACAGAGCAAGTTTTGTATATGTTTGGAACTGTTCTTCAAAAACTGTTCATCTTCCTGCAAGAAATGATCAACTACGATGCCTAAGAGATGATTATTGTTGAAGGTCATTTGAATCAGCTCCGAGTATACGTTGAGCCGCATTGGCAATGCCTTTTCGCACTTTAATATTTTTAAGAAACTGCAATGACGACAAAAAGAAACGATGAGCATCATATGTGGTCTTATAAAGAAAATATAAATTTTTAGGATTAGACTCAAGTTTATGTGGATGAAATACAAAAAGGTTTCAATCATTCTCCCTCTGATTTGACTTTTGTGCAACCCCACAGAACTGCTTCTGGCATGAACATAGAATCCTAATCTTATCACTAAAGCCTCCAAATTTGTCACTTGTCAATTCAGTGTTCATGCTAAGAGCAGTGCTGTGGCAACACACAATGATTTAGTATCGGTTGGTACTGTTCAAGTAGCCAAGAATTCGTTGTGGCTGAGTGAGTTTCTCGGATGGATGTTATTAAGACTTTTAAGAAAGGATCTTTATACTGGTTAAGTACCAAAAATCGGAGTGATCGATAGATAGTGAACGATACACTCTACGTTCAACGAAGGAGAGATTCGTTCCTCTAAGTCTTTAAATTATTATTAAATTGCAATTCTGTTTCAGTTTTAAGCAAAATCCAATCGAGTAAGAGATGACCTCCAAGTTCGCAGAGATAGAGAAAATAGCGTTTATATCAACAACAGTGACTATGTGAATTCATAAATGTTATCAGAATGTAAGGAAATCATCAATTTTATTCGAATACTAGCGTCATGTATGTAATGTATCATGTAGCTGTGCCGAATAAGAGTAATTTATTGATTATTACCGAGTTTCGAATTTAGTTGTGTTTGACGCGAGTAGCGAAGAAGTTCTTCTATTTGTAAGTCTTGTGAGTTAGTAAAGTAGAAACTTAAGACGAACTCTACATTGAAATTAAAATATAATGTCCGATGTCCGTATGCCGGCTTTATGAGCCATTTAAAGTCGGGAGTTTAAAAATATTTGTATTGCTACTTTGCCCGTTGCGTCCTACCCATGGATCCCGTGCTCAAATAAAGTTAATTTTTTTGGCAATTTGCGTCTAAAATACGGATACGGAGAAAATGATGATAACAAGAATGAGATGAGCATGCCAGAGTTACCAAACATCTCCATAGCCAGATAGTGAAACAAATTAAAACAAATTTTAAATTTTGTTTCCTTTTAAGAAAGTTTCTCCAGCATGAGACAAAAGCTGCTATGGCATCTGTTCTCGCAGAATTATCACTTCTTTACTCTGCATTCAAATCAAATCAAGGCAATGTGTTCAATGTTCAAGGTCAAAATTCTTTTCTAATGCTACCGAAGTGTACGTAATCAACCTTGAACAAGGATTATTGTGTCGAGATAAACTATAAGTATATTTGCAAGAGCCAAATCAATTCCGTATCACAGTCAATAATGAAAATTATTTTGTTATTTAAACAAATCACTTTCGTGTCTTCAATACTATTTAACTAACTGAGAGTCTGATAAGATAAGTACATCTACAAGTGTACATGCATTTGAATTTCAAGAATTTCAATTACTGAATATGAAAAACGGAATCATTTCGTAATTACAATCCCATAAATTTGCCTCAATACAATCAACCGATTATGTGATTGTAATTTACGGTGATTGCTATTATGTCACCACCGCGAATTAACGATGTGTTTTGATACATTATTATGGGAGAGATAGGAAGAATTTATGAATACTTTGAGTGCGAAATAAATGACAATCTTATCGAAGAAGAGACGATATAATTTACGGACCCAAACAAACCGATTGCAAATCAAAAGTTCTTTAATTAGTTTATGATCCCATGTCTTAAAGCTGCGATAAAAAGGATGAAGAAATGAATTGCTGACCAAAACTTTATTCAACAGACAATTTTCGGTGGACAGATACTGTGGAGCGAAAATGGCTGAGGTGAAGCGAGAATACCAACAAATTTGGCGATCTATTTTTCTTCGTTTATTGACTTGATTCTCTTTGAAGGTAACATTAAATCCTGCCGTCTTTTCCAAAATTAGTAAGGATGTCAAATTACCCGCATACGATCGCTCAAAAGTCCGTTCTGGCATATTCCACTTTGGGGTCGGAGGTTTCCACAGAGCTCATCAAGCTCTGGTTATGGATAATCTGTTCTCACAGGGACTGGCCGAAAATTGGGGCATTTGCGGAATCGGTATCCTTAACCAAGACAAAATGATGCGAGACGTAATGCAGAAACAACAGTGTCTCTACACTCTTGTTGAGAAGGAAACATCGGGGAAGTTGAATTATCGCATCATTGGCTCAATGGTCGAGTATCTGTTCGCTCCTGACGATGTTAATGTGGTTATTGAGAGGCTAACTCAACCTGAGGCTCGTATTGTTTCGTTGACCATAACAGAGGGTGGATATAATGTCAATCCCGCGACCGGTGAATTTGATTTGGATGTTGTTAAGGATGACATTAAGAACCTAGGGCAGCCAAAATCGGTTTTCGGCATTGTCGTTGAGGCTTTACGGCGGAGAAAGGAGCGTGGTTTGAAGGGTTTTACGATCATGTCGTGTGACAATTTACAAGAAAACGGACACGTTGCACGTAAATCCTTTCTTGCTTTCGCTACGGCAGTAGACGCAAGCCTTGCTAAATGGATGGACGAGAATGTCACATTCCCCAATTCAATGGTTGATCGAATTACTCCTGTAACTACTAGTGCAGATCGTAAGACGATTTCTGAAAAATTAGGCGTCACTGATCTATGGCCGGTCGTTTGTGAACCGTTCCTGCAGTGGGTTCTTGAAGACAAATTCGTAGCTGGTCGTCCACCTTTCGAAAAGGGTTCGGTTCAACTCGTGCCCGATGTTGAGCCATACGAACTCATGAAATTGAGACTACTTAATGCTGGACATCAAGGTACTTGGGGAAACAATCCGATTAGGGACAGATTCGAATAATGTTTCATTTTAGCTATCGCCTATGTTGGTCTTCTCCTTGACTACGAATTCGTTCACGACGCTATGCAGGACTCCCTTATAGTCAAATATCTCCAAGCTTACATGGACCGTGAAGCGACACACACGTTGAAACCATTGCCTGGCATCGACGTATCGGATTATAAAGCCCAATTGGTGGAAAGATTTCAGAACTCCTACGTGCGAGACACATTAGCTCGCCTCGCTGTCGACGGTTCCGATCGCATATTGAAGTTCGTACTACCGGTCATTCAACACCGCCTGGCTAAGAAAGAGCCAATTTGGATGGGTGTAGCAATTGTGGCTACATTCGCTTTTTATGCGAACGGCAAAACGGATAGTGGAAAATCAATCGAAATTGTTGATCGAAATAGCGACAAACTGAAAGCTTTAACTGATAAGCTTCGTGTCGACGAAAAGGGAATCAAGAGCCAGCATACGCTGTTCGGCGATTCGGTTGACAATGCTGCGTTTGTGGATACGTTTAACGAAATATACAAAAAGTTGCAAACGGTAGGAACTAGTAAGACCATTGAATGGTTGATTCAAAAGAATTGATTGGACGAATAGATGAGGAAAAAATAAATGATTTTTGGGAAATTTAACTCACCGCGTAATAATACTGGGGTTTTGTAGCTCTTTCACGCATCCAATTATCTCCGATAATTTCTTCTCATCAATCAGGTTGGATCCCACTTTCTGAAATGTTCAGAGAATCTAAAATTCGATTCTCAAACGTCTCAATGAACTTTCTTACCTCAAGCATCTTTATAGCCACCACTGTTGTGGTTTCAGTTCCACATGCGATAAATGCATTGACCATTGGATCAAGGCCAACATTTGTCGAATATAATTGGCAGAGGCAATCGACCAGATGCTGATGTTTCAGAACGTTTCGCTTTAATGTTGAAGCAAATGCGTACTTCTTCGCAATTTCACTAGCGATGTCCTTGTTGTGCTGACCATCATTAATCACAAACAATAAGTAATACATCGAAAGGACCGTTTCCAGTTCCAGACCATCGCCCTTTAGCGCATTGCACAGCCAAATGTTTATAGTGTAGAAATGCAGTGCAGCCCACACTTCAAAATTGTGAAAGTACGGATAGCCATTCATCTTCATCAACTTCAATAAGGCCAACACATCGTCATCGGTTATCTCCAACCACGACAAAAACGTTTTCTTCATTTCATCTCCCAGAGTGTCGTGTCCCAGAACGGTAACAACGTCTTCGTGCGTCCAATGGTCGAACTTCAAGAATTCCATGTCTTTCATTGTATCGATGCACGCCAGTTGTACTAGTTGAGCGAATGTCTCGACACTTAAATGACCGGAAATGGGACGAATGGTTCGTCGAATGTTTGATTGGATGCCTTTCCGAATGTGAACATTCGGAACTTGGTGAACCAATCGCAAGATTTTAATGAATTGTTCAGCCACCAATTCGCTGTTATGCCGTTGATGATCGAAAATTAGATCGGCTAGAGCGTTGATCATGTGGTACATGGGTACTGATTTCCAGTTGATTGTGAGGAATTTGTCGAAAGCAATGTCGACGACTGGCGCGAAAAAGTTTTTCAATTTTTCCACAGGAAAATCGGACTTTGCATAGATCGATGTATTGTTCAGTCCCAGCATCAGACTTGTGAAAAATTCACCCATCAACGGATCTGACTTTATTGATTCAGCATCGCATACAATGTTGGATATGGCGTATTTTAAGCCACATTGAAGAACTACGGTGTTCTCGTGGCGTAAAAGTTGTGTCATTAACACATAGTACCAGTTCATTGGAAGTATTTCCGTTTTCGGCAGCTGCTCCAACACGGGCAAAATCAGATGACTTTGTTTCTCATCTAAGGTTTCTTGGATCAGGAAAAACGTTTCCCACGGTGCTCTGATCTCCGATCCACTAAGTAGCGTATGCTCAATACCGATCGAATGGATTTCAATCAATTTCCGTAGAATGTACAGCGCGTATTTGTATGCTGATCTATCGGTTGACAGCAGTTCCTTCTGCAGATATGTACGTAACGAAGGTCTATTTGCATAAGCATTGCTGAAGCCGGTACATTCAATTAAATAGCATAATGCTGCAAGGCACTGGATTCGTTTGGAAGTTTCATTCTTTTCGATTTCGCACAAAATTTCATCCAATAGGCCAGATCGACAGTCACCTTCTAGCATCCGGCGCACCAATTTCAAACTTCTGTTTTGAATGGTCTGTGTTTCGCTGAAGAGACATTTTACGATCGATGTTTGACTGGAATGAACGATGAGTTCCGGATAAAAGTCGTAAACAATTTCTGCGACCGATAATTGGCCGCAGCCAATTTTCTCGTCATCAACGAATGTCAATGTTTTCGTATAGGCTTCAAGTATGTCTTTGGACGATGAACCGGTAATTGAAATTGTGAGCGATAGCACATCCAACACCTCATTGAAAACACCATTTTCGCCGATCAATTCTGTTTTGGTCAGCAATGACTTCAGAATGTACTCAACGTCGAATAGCACATCCTTTGAATTTTCACTTTTCGAATCACAATTTTCGAGCAGAATACATATGTAGGTCCTCAAATGAGGTCTGCTCATTTGACAACATTTTGAACTGAATTCGTTCTGATTCTGGAAAAAAAGTCGCGTACATTTGACGAGCTCGTAGTCGTCTTTGTATTTGAGTGCAATTTGCTCCAATGAAGGGATTGCCAACCTATTCATATGTGGTGAGTAGTTCTGTTTTTAAATTAAAAGCATTTCACTTTCAATCGGTTTATAGTTAATGATTGATTGCATACCCTTACCCTTCCGGCTGTTAAATTATTTTCTTGTAATTCCATTTTGATAACAAAAACTCTGCATCCGCTGTTAAGAATGTTAGGTTGATGCGGTTGATGTTGTTTTGATTTTCGTTTAAGTTCGGAGACTGTTCACTTAGACATTACTCTTACATTATTACACTGTTATGATGAGAGCGGAGTAAATTTGAAAGCAAAAGGTGCGAGACGTAATGTAATAGGCTCAGGTTGGGTATTCTTTAAAGGTCGCAAACCTCACAAACACATAAGCAATGTTGCATTTTGCCAATTATGTGATTGCTGTAAGCTGTGATTGCCAATTATGCTTTGTTATCCATTGACGATATGCTACAAATGAAGTCAGTTTTGACTTCTCGAGACAGAGTCCAATCGAACTATTAGATATGTACTTACTCACTGCCGATTCAGATAGTAACATAAAGTTACCAAAAAAATTTCTTCATTTCAGCTCTTTTCGCATTGTCTTAAATTTTCTTGCTAAATATTCTCAATTGAAATGAAATGAAGCAACTTTGACATTTTAGGACAATGCGAAAAGAGCTGAAAACGAAGAAAATTTTTCGTTATCTTTACATTGCTATCTAAATCAAGTGCTATCAGTCATATTAACACATGTTGGTTTTGGTTGACTCTACTAACGTTCGACCCCAAAGACCTAGTAACTTCCAAGGTTCTGAACTTTGGTAACTTCGGCCATAAAATCTTGACATCTGTCATCGCGATCTACTTCCATCGAATTTCCTATTGAGAGATTTCTCGTCGTCCGTCTCCGCTACATGTCCTGATTTATATAAATTATACGTCAGAGAGAGCTTTTTTCTCCTTTGTTACGATCTGTCAGTTTTTCTATTTTGCGATTTACTATGGAAATGAAAACTAAAATTGAGATATCTTTGCTGTTTTAAGTGGTTTTTCATATTTTTTTGGACCAAAATGTTTTAAAATGTGTTTGGAATCGATTGGCATTAACAGATTGTGTGAAAATATATTTTTTCTATTTTGTTAATGTTAATCGATTCCAAACACATTTTAAAACATTTTGGTCCGAAAAAGTATGAAAAACCACTTAAAACTGCAAAGATATCTCAATTTTAGTTTTCATTTTCATACTAAATTGCAAAATAGAAAAACTGACAGATCGTAACAAAGGAGAAAAAAGCACTCTCTGACGTATAAATTTATACGACTAATGGCGTGAATTGTACGATCGATCAATAAAGACGTGTTTCCGGGGACAGCATCTCCAAGTCTCAGTATTTTATTGGTAGAGAACGTAGAATTCCCAACACACTTCCATATAACGGTTACTTTCAACATTGCGATTTCTTTACCTTCGGTTCGTTTGGTTGTATCAATCCAATGCTTTAAACTTTGGGGAGGTGTCTCGCAGATACGCGGGTGACATACACTAAAAATTTGACATTTTCGTAGAAGATGGATTCTCTTTGACAATTTCACAGTAGGTGGTGAATTCTGTTTTTGTGTGTCCCCGCGTATCTAATTAAATGGCGGTCTGCGTGACCTTCCCAACAGTCTATAGCATTGGTATCGATCGTTCGCTAGTGCTAAACTGTGCGTTTTACATATTTGCGCCAAAACGGTAGGGCCAACTTCAGCCAATTAAAATAAATTTCAAAAGGAAAACTTTGACAAATCGAAAGAAACTATTGTCAGTGACGTTACTGGGGTAAATACGCAGATTATATATTTATTTCATCAAAAGAAAAGAAGAAATAAAAATTGAAGAATTGCCAACAAATTTATGGTGTAAAAGTTCGTGCTTATTGTCACACGTAATATTTCTAAATAAAGTCGAATTGAGGTTTTCACGAAAATCGCCTGAAAATTGCGAAAACCTCAAACAATCGAATACACAAAATTGGTTAAAAATCTGGAGCAATAAGCTGCATTTGTAACAATAAAGAAAAACGGAGACGTAAGTTTACAAGGATTCAAATCTTCTTTTTACCGAAACAATTCATTCGGCAAGAATTTTAAAAGTCAAATTACATACGCAATCGAGTATGAACCAGCCTTAAATTCCGATTAAATAACTTGGTTGCTATCCAATCAGAATTCGATTTTTATTTTCTTGTAAAGCTTAGTCCATTTTTCGTGACCGTACCAATTCAGGATATTTGCATTTACCTATCGTTTAGATCACGAATCAGGCTTAGATGGTGAACACTAGATTATGCTCAAGCGGAATTAACCACAGCTGAAATGTATTGGTGAGTTTTATGGATTTTTCTGACAGCAAAACAAACATTCCAATTCAACGTGACTATTTTTCATTTCAGGATTGCTCATTTAGACGGTGGACCTTGTCGTGTAAGTTTTTGCAATTTTGCTGTCTAGCAATTTTTCTTCGATCGTATGAGGGATTCTTTTGAAAAACGACCTGCCGAAATCGGACACATTTTAAAGTGGACTTGCCTAGGCAGTTATTGGTCCCTGAAAGCCATTTTTTTTTAATTCTTCGATTTTTGTGTGGCTAATGACACCCCACACGTCCATGAATCTGCCATGTAGCCGGAGAAATTTCCATGAGAAAAGTGCATGTTTTCTGTTTTCGATCACTTCTCGCTAGCCACACAAAAATCGAAGAATTTAAAAAAAAATGGGTTCAAGGGGCCAATGCCTATCTAGGCACAAGTCCACTGGAAAATGCGTCCGATTTCGGGCAGGTCGTTTTTAAAAAGAATCCCTCCGATATGATTGTCCTAATTAATTGAACTTGTAGGTTAACCATACAGCGGTGGTCGTTGGAGATTTCATATATTCATTTGGTGGCTACTGCTCCAGTGATGAATACAAATTGAATCATACGATTGATGTACATGTGCTCAATACCCACAATTTGCGATGGTTCTTAATACCACCCAAGAGAGACAGCACGGGTGCATTGCTTGAATATCCAGCTGTGCCTTTTCAAAGGTTGGTCAAGCATTTTTTGCGAAATATCGTTGGCTGAAGTCATGATACAACTTTCTTTTGTTCTTCTCGCAACAGATACGGACACTCAGCCGTTGCATACAAACAGAAGGTGTATATGTGGGGCGGTCGAAACGATGAGATGTGTTGCAGTATTTTGTTTTGTTTCGACACTATCACACATCAATGGTCCAAGCCGGAAGTGAACGGAGAAATACCAGCTGTTAGAGATGGTAGACTAAGATGTTCTACTGACGGTTTCATGTCAAGAGTAATACAAATGTTGTCCCATTTCCAGGTCATACGGCATGCATTGTCGATCACAATATGTATATTTTCGGTGGTTTCGAAGAGCAAGCCAATCGGTTCTCCTGCGATGTTCATTGTTTGAATTTGGAGACGATGACTTGGAGTTACGTAAGTCCTCATCCGCATAGTTGATGTCTTGAATTGAAGTAAACCTTTCAATGAACCATTCATTTCAGCTGTCGACGACTGAACAACCGCCCAGTTATCGTGACTTTCATACGGCTACCGTGCTGGACAATAAAATGTACATATTTGGTGGACGAGGCGACCGTCATAGTCCGTTTCATACTCAAGAAGAAATCTATTGTGATCAACTGGTGTACTTGGTAGGTGTTTGTGCTCTTAGAACACGCAGATTCATTGTGACGTTGAGTTCCCTTATTTCTAATTTGCTTTTATTTAACTTAGGATTTAAGTACACGAAAATGGACGAAACCGAATGCAACTGGTTCGGTTCCATTGGGTCGTCGGAGTCATTCTGCATTTGTGTACAATAAACAATTATACGTGTTCGGCGGCTACAACAGTATTATGGAGAAGCATTTCAATGACTTGTATTGCTACAATCCGTCATTGAACCGATGGAGTGTGGTCACCGCACGTGGTGTACCTCCACGACCCAGACGACGACAAGTGTGCCTCGTAATCGACAAACGGATGTATCTATTCGGTGGGACAAGGTAAGTTTTTGAACAACTGAATTGAATTGGGTCATTAATTTTGAAACAAACTTTTACATTCAGCCCGTACGCAGTTCCAATACATTCGTCAAATCGACAAAATCTTCCCTTGTTGCTGGATTACAGTGATATTCATGTATTCGATTTTGAACCAACTTTAAAGACTTTAGCGATACGAGCGGTTTTAGACTACGAAATCGATCAGTCATTGCTTCCACAATGCATTAGGTGAGCATTTTGATGAATATTTTCGTTCAGACAGAATTTCTAACTTTTAGTCTTTCACAATACAGATCCGAAATACGTTCGATGACAATGTCCAATACGATTAGTAGACCGTTAAATAGCACCGGTTAAATATTCTAACCACGTCCGTGAGTTCGACGAGTTTTAAGAACAAAATTTAAGTCTGAAAAAAGGTTAAATCACCGGTGGTCGATGAAGAAAACATTTTCGGGAATTATTTTCTCTCTTTTTTTTATTTGAACATTTTTATTTAAACTTCTTTTCGTTTAGTTTTCGTATCCGCCATTCATACATTTGTATACTTATCCAAAGGTTAATAGCCGAATGCAATTTATTGCGATTTATTATTTTAACAAATTTGTTAATTCGAAACGGCACCGTGTCGGTGCCAAAATATTTGTATATTTTCACGTGGGGAGAATTTAGCCAACAACATAAACGACAAGCCGGAAAAATGCTTGTCATTCAATTTGTGATATCAAATGGCTCTTCTCCTATTTAAACAATTATAAAATGAATAATTTCGAAAATCAGAATTTCTCTCTTGTTGGCTATTTGCAACGAAGGGTGCGGCGCGTAGCAGAAATAAATCAAACATACTTATGTTATACTATAACATAGACAGTAGTGTCACCTCTATTACGTGCAAATCGCAAAGTATTCGATCACAAAATATCGAATTTAGGCTGCGCATTTCTGCATCCGATAAGGGGCATCCACAAATACCGACGGCAGTTCATCCAAAAATTTCGTTTTATAAAAATTTAGGCTACGTAAAGAGAAAAAACTTGTGCAGCCAAAGCAACCAACACCAAATGAAACATTACATTGCGTATTTGCGGTCCACAATATATTTTACATGCTACATGCGTCGAAAACCGTACTTTTCATGTTTCAAGCACCTCTTTCGATCCAATCAGCATGTAAAATCTCGGAACATAACTCGGGATAAAAATGAAAAATCTCGTTTTAGTGTCTTTGCCTCGGGTCAACACAAAATTCACACAAAAACTCTGCTTTTTATCCCTAGTTATGTAAAATACTATTACATGCTTGCGTGTCGAAAATCGTTCTTTACATGCTACATGCGTCGATAACCGTACTTTTTTTAATTTCTTTATTTCATCATTCCAAATAATCACTGAGTGGAATACAATGCTTTTCATGTTTCAAGCACAACTTTCGACGCCTTCAGCATGTAAAATCCATTACATAACTCGGGATAAAAATGGAAAGTTTCTTTTTCATGTGTTTATTGACCTCGGCTTCGCCTCGGATCAACAAAAATTCACTCGAAAACTACTAGGGCCTCTAGGCTCATTACATTACTAGAGAAAACAAGAGAATTGGTTTGAGAAATCACACCACGAAAAATCTATTAGAAAACTCGTGAAAAAAAATGAAAATTCGAGTTTTCGTGTGATTGTTGCTGCATCACTTCGGATCAACAAACTTTACAAACGAAATCTCGGCCTTTGATCCCTTGTAATGTGAAAACTATTTATTACTTTATACCCATTTGATTTGACGGGATTTATACGGATGTTCCTTAATTTTACAAAGAATTTTAAAGAGAAAGTTACTCATGTAAGTTGATATCAATTTGAGATAGGCTCTAGTTTCACCATAGAGCTAGATTGCACTTAGCCACAATCGCACAATGGATCGGTTTGATTTTTCGTTTATTCATTCATCCCATGTTCTATGACGACCAAAATAGACTATACACAACGGCCGTCCTTCCCTATTATCAAAAACTACGTGATACTTGAAATAAATGAAGTAACAGACGTAATGATAGCATCGCAATTTGCAGTTATTAACCTTTTTATACAAATAAATCTTTTTCGACTGGTATCTCGCTTCCAATACTTTTGAAAACTGTAATTCTGCTGGTTCAGATTACTACGTGTAGCCACAATATAATCGCAGATCACATCCATAACCTTTTTCTTGTGGTGTTGATGCAAACATTGCGATTTTGCTTTACTGTAGACGTGTAAATGACAGAGTAATCTAATAATTCAGAGAACTTGTTTGAATTTTTGATTCTGTATCTGCTAAATGATTTTTAAGGCTCGGAAAAGGTCAGGCCAATTTGAATTTTATCTGAATTTATGTGAAACCTGATCTGACCTCATCCTGATTTGATGAATTTTGATCTGACCTGAATTGACCTGAAACCGGAAATATTCTTATTGGATCAGGTTTCAGGTTGAACTAAAAATGTATGCGAAATTGGTGCAAAAATCTGCTTAAAGTTTCAGGTCAACCTGAAACCGGATAGATTTCAAAGTTTCAAAGTCACTTTATAAGAAGCACCTGACCTATTCCGAGTCTTAAGATTTGATCTTCGAAAGCTGTTTTTCGCTTTGTGTAATTTTTACCTTAAAGACATACAAAAAATAGTTATAGCGAAGACAATGATTAGACGAAACAAAATTGAGTTTTTGAATCACCGTTTTACTCAATTACAGTGACTGACCAGACACTATATGTTCAACGTAATGCTCAACTCATTTAATGTTTTCACTTCCATTTAAATTTATCAAATTCTAAAGTCCCTCATTGTTACGAATTATTGGAGTAAATTGTTTGTCAGAAGAAATGGTTCTTCTCTTAGAATGAAACGCCAGTTATGTTGCATAAAAATTATAATACTGACCTGAGAATATCAGAGAGATCATTATCATCTCTCTGGACATTCAAGGCATTTTGGGTCAATGCAACTTTTACTGTCAATACAAGCACGGCATTTTGAAAACCGACTCATTTTCTGTTTTGTGTTTGACTGTTGTTTTGTATAGATAATAAAGGACGTTTGGAATCCCAACCACGCTAAAAACAATTCAAACAAATGAATGAATGAAAGATTTAACGAAACTTAAGTGAGGTTGCGCCTTACGGTACTTAAATGTACAACTCAAAAACTCAGGTACAAACGATGAACAGAAAGTGTGTCGGTTTTAGAAATTCGGTGCCTGTAAGTATATCTTCCTTGAATTTGCTTGCGCATTCGAAATATTTCCCTTCAGACAAACATACAGCTAGGCCCTTACACCTACAATGCGTAGTTGAACTGCTCCACTCCAGTAATTCGAACAAATTAAAAAGAATAATTTCGGAAAAATCATATATGTTCCGGCCACTCCTTTCGAGTATTTTGGATTTAGAATTATTATTTTAACAAAAACAAATCAGAACGAAAATTGAATAATTTTATGTAAATTTGCACATTTGTAACAAATTATACCATAGTTTATAAACAAGAAACTTTGTAAATAATAAAATCGACTAAGTAAAATATTTTCTAACATAACACCTATGTGGTTTTGATAATTAAATGTAGCGACAACAACTGTTCTTAATTGAACAAATTGCCGAGAGACGAACTGCCATATAAGAATAGAGTCTAGATGGATATATTCTTCCATTAAGGGGCTATTTAGAGTGAGGAGAACAAAATGGTTATAAAATTAGGCAAGTGGAAATAACATTAAAATTATCTCCTCTTTGGTAAATACTATTCGTTTAAGCCCTCTCACGTAAGCTAAGTAACATTGTATGAGTTTGTTTGTTATTTCTCTCACGGTACTTGTCTTATAGCGTTTTGTCTGCTTATGACTAGAATGACGGCTGCAAAAATGTGTACACTGCTACTCTTGCAGTAGAAGTAAGAAATACTTTTCGAATGGGTTTCATTCTTTGTCATTCGTACTAAGTGCAGTAGTAGCGACAGTTACTACAATACTCCGTATTAAATTATGGGGAAAGGGATAGCAGGATAGGAGCGCAAAGATAACGAAAGACATGACTCAGTGGTTACGTACTAGCCTTCCATGAAAATCGATTCCCGTGTCAAACAATTCCACATGTACTTCTTATGAATAATTGTTATTGATAGCATCTTATAGCTTCATAATTTGGATAGTTGCAGTTGGTTTTGTGGCTGAAACGATCTGCATACTGATTAACTCGTTTGTCGTAACCCAAATATGATTAAATATGTCTAGTCTACATTCAGCCGAGATGCTTGGCGAGATGTCAACTTAGTAGCTTCACCTAACTTTGATCGGATAGTATTTGCATACTTTGAGGCGTGGCTTGAAAGTCAAGTTAAGTTGATTGAACTTGTTATTGACCGTGAATTCACGGATCTTTAAAACAAACAAACATAACATGAAGAATTAAATTAAGAGCAATTGACCCGTTGAAAATTTGTAGCCTATATGTAGGCGGAAAAATATTCGTTTTCTGAACCAAAATCTTTTTTTGAAAAAGTAAAACGATTGAAGCAAGTAAAAATGTGCTACTTTTAAAGGAAAAATTGGTTTTTGAGTCATAACTTGGAGAACCCACTTGGAGAAACATGTGCAGATTACATAAATTTACACAATCTGCAAAGGTTTCTCCAAGTGCGGTAAGTCATCACCAATTTTTCCTTTAAAAGTAACAACTTTCTTGAGTGCTTTAGCAGTTTTACTTTTTCAAAAAAAGATTTTGGTTAAGAGAAATCATCAAAAAACGAATAATTTTCCTCCTAAATTTGAAAAGATGCATTGGCATTTGTGGAAACGTCTAAGTCGCACATGGAATGAAAAAAACTGAATTGGATTAAAGTTGTTGAATCTTATAATTCCATGTAGCTGTACTACAACTTACAAGTAGCTCTTATAGTAGCTCTTTTGAATTGTTAGTGCAAACTAGAGTTACGCAGGTCATGTAAACATAATTTTTTTAAGATGAAATAAATGAAATGAAATGAAATGAAGGTCGAGTGATTCAGTAAATTAAAAGACTTACCTCACGACGTTTAGCATTTGAAGAATCAACTATATATGGACGCTACACAATGATAAATCAAAGATTCTTTTATTTCCTTATAATTTTAGAAAACAATCAAAATGATCTCTTAAAAACTAATTTACACTTTTATCGTTTCACTTTTGCTACTTAGAGTAAAACAAATTTGAGATCATATCGATCCGATTTGTGTTCACACTTAAACGTAACGTATACTAGGTGTAGCTTAGACGAACTCCATAAAAATATAACAATTTAAAAAGGAACTTACCAGTTATCTATTCATTTAATAGGAATTTATACAAACTAAACCAGCAACCAAAGATCATTCAAGAGTGGGTATGTAGGTATGTATGTAGACATAAGACTATAAAACAGTATTATACCATCCATTTACTTAACATCTTTGTACTATATGCTTTCCCTAATTTTTGTTATCGACAACAACGACAAAACTGAGCAATGAGCTCTGCAAGTGTTCTTTTCTGTGCGTTGAAACTAATGAAGTACAAGATTTTGTATCAACACATTCGAAGATATGCTTAACGGAGATCTAACAGCTTTAACTATTACATGGCGATTTAATTAGCACACCAATTGTTCAATTTATTGTTTCTCATGGGTTATTCTCCACTTGTATTTTCACACATTCTTACACAAAGGACACGGGTCATTTAACGATCGCCACTCACTTAGCCAGGTCATAATATTAATTGCCTCTAATAAATTTAATGTTACGAAATATTATTACCTTCTGTCCGTCGGTTTATACAATAAAATCTAAGTACTTAAAACCGGTCATTTCAGAGATGTTCACATTCATTTGCACAGCGGGAATGCAACCCTATTTTTTCATCTTCATTATTACAGCTAATTATAGGAATTAGATTGTCGTGGATCGAAAGACGGCGGTGAGTACGGCCAGTAGGGTGATGGAGCGAATAAAGTTGGTGGGTTGGGTGCAGGTTTTACAATCGGATGGGATGACGACGCCGATGATGATGAAGAAGCGGTTGGACCGTATGTACTGGATATTGTGGTTGGAATATCGGACTGTTGAGGATGGTATTGATGATGATGCTGATGGTATTTATAGTTAGCTGCCGAGAGCATATTTGCGGTTGGATCGCCTTGTGCCTGTTGCTGGCACGCTGCCATTAATCCATGAAAATCGAATTTGTATGCATATCTCTTTCCGTGCACTTTCGTCATGATGTTTTTGTCGTAGTAGTATCTGTAATGGGAGAATGGAGCTGTAAGTTCATCTGGTAGACGCGTATTGTTCCAATATTGTCTCATTGTAACGAGTCTGAAATTATTTTCCTCAATTTCTCGAAGTTTTACATTTTTTCGACGTTATTTCTCGACAAACAGAAACACAAGGCAATTATTTCTTGAAGACAAACATACTTTTGAAGATTTGATTAACCTACAGAGACTGGATGTTACTCATTGATGAAAAGAATGTTTCACATTTGGCTGTTAGTCACATTAAACTCATTTTAAAAATGTTGAAAGTTTTAGGAAATAGTTCACAATTTCGTGGAATTTAAACATAAGGTTAACATTACCATTCGTCATCATAAATAACTTCCTCAAACATCCATGCCCATCATCATCATAACGCGTAAAAATTCTTCGAATTTTTTTTTCCATTCAATATATCGAACATATAATTACAACTAGTAAATCCAATGCCTCTCTTTACTTTTGAAATTAAAAACCACTGACTCACGCTCACCATAATCCATTCAATTTATTCAGATCATTTTCGTTCAATATGTACGCGCGTAACGTTTTACCTTGTAATTGCGATGAGAGCGAAATAGATGAGCAAAAAGTGTGCAGACGTTATTTACCATTACGTTAGTCATTACCAGCCAATCTTGGTGAATTTTATATCGAATGAGTCATTCCATGAGAGATCGACTGATTTATTTCACACGATATATGCGTTTTAAAGGAATGTTAAAAATCCGGTTCATAACCGCATTCCTATGCACTGTCAGTAATACCTTCTTGTAAGATTTAGTTTGTAGTTATTAAGTTGGTTAAGTTGGTTAAAAAAGACGAACATTGTTTGAAGAATGTAATAGAACCTTTCTCTGCTTGCAATTTAAATTCGTGTAATTTAATAGCATCATGAAGGACGATCCTGTATATTCAGGATCAGTGTAGTGAAATAATGAGCGTGTTACTGAGCCATTGAGCGAGGGACACATTCACCCGAGTAAATCTATTTTCCATCACGCTGTTTTACTCAACTAAAGAAATAGTCATTTGTTTACCGAGTGTAGAAAATAGAAAATTCCAAGAAGGACCATGTTTTGCGGCCAGAGCGCAGCGAGTCTTCAACAAAACTTAATTTTCTCATGGTCTATTGAGGGGAAAAGATGAGGTTGTTCACACCGCACACATGAAAATAGTTATTTTAGTGCTTAAAATCAACCGTCCACAGCAACTTTTCATGCCGAGGGAGAAGAGAAAAATGCTAAAATGTATGCCCAAGGCATGGAAACAGTAATTTTCACAGCTGAAACTTCGGGAGCTTTTGTTTGGGAGCCAAACAACACCATGGAAATGCAATTTCTACCTCTTTTGATCCTCATTGGACAAATAACTAATTTATTTGCGCGGTGTGATCTACCTTCTTTTCTCTTATCTTCTTTTAATAGGCCTTAGATTATGATAAAATTACGTTTTTTTGACAATAGGTCGAATGATGTTTCTAGAGAGAAAAGTGCAGCACTTTCTCGACTTTCTCTCCTGTGGTAAGAAAATACACCTTTTCTCACTTCAACTGTCGTTATATTTATGTTTTCAAAAATGGTGTAGTGAATTGTTGTTTTTTGTTTCGTGGAGAAAAATGATAAATGTCACGCACAATATGAAAAACGTTGTGTTCACCTCTGGGTAAAACGGGAAATTCAACCTGAGCGAAATTGTGGTCCTCGCTTCGCTCTGGTTACAAACAACGATTTTGTTGGAATTTCCTATTTTCTCCCCTCGGCAAACAAATAACTATTGACAGCACGTAATAATGCCCTATTTATCTCATTGGGGAGACACTGCGTTGAGTAAAAATTTTGATCTTTAACTGACGGCGTGTTATGTATTCAAAACAAGTTAAAACAAATGAAGTGAAAGATTTCATTTTAATCTACCTAAAATACTTATATCAAATTAAGTAATAGTTTCGACGACCTCTAGTTTATTTGATTTGCTTGCTGAAAGGTTAGGTATGGTTTCCTTTCCCCGTCGGCAAAATACTAGGAAAGGCTGAGAACAGTGCGACCTATATATCAATGAGTTATATAATTCATCTACAACGACATGTAAGCAAAACATGAAATGTATTGTCCCAGCGGAAAATGTACTGAATAAGTTTTTAAACGAATATAGTCTCGACATAATATAACAGCCATGGGAATGTGAATGAGCGAAATTTCTCTAAATACATTGTCGGAGCAATAATTCAGTGTTCAACTTACCTTAGCGCTCTGCTTAGCTTATCATAATTCATATTTGGTTTGGCTTTTCGTTCGCCCCATCTTCGTGCCACCTCATCAGGATCATTTAGTTTGAACTCTCCATTTGTCCCCTCCCACGTTATATATGATGCGTTCGACGAATCAGCGAGCAGTTCAAGTAAAAATTGCCACAGTTGTATTTGTCCTGACCCCTGTGAAACCAATCGATGCGACGCCGCGTTAAGAAGTTGATATGGATCTACATAGAGAAAAGAGAAGATGATGTTATTGGATGTCTCTTGAGATGGATAGTGTTTTCGTTGGATGGGTTAACGTTAAAGAGAGATAAACACGCGACGGCGTATAAAGTCTTTTTTTTTTTGATATATTAACACTGTATGGTACGAGGCAAAAGCGTGTGTATAAGATATGGTTTTGGATATTCTCCCATGAAATATTCATAAATTCTGAATGTGGTCGTTGTTGTTCGTAGAACGGAGTTAGAATGGAATGTGTTCAGTTAATAGATATATTGCGTAAACGCATTGAGACTAATCTACATATGGCTAAATTGTTGCCTACATTTCGGGGCAAAATCATTATTATTTTGATGATAATTTCGGACTCGCACCTTTTTTCAAAAAAGTACGACCATCGTTTGGTGTTAAAATGTGTTAGTTTTCATCAAAAATTTAAATGTTTGTGGTGATGTTACCCAACTCCGAAAAAAACTCAAAATATGTGTCAATTTTCGTGAAATATTGAGTTTTCTCGAACTGAGGTTACATCATCACAAACATTTAAATTTTTACTGAAAGCTCACACATTTTAACACCAAACGATGGTCGTACTTTTTTGAAAAAAGGTGCGAGTCCGAAATTATCATCAAAATAATAATGATTTTGCCCCGAAATGTAGGCAACAATTTAACCATATGTAGATTAGTCTCAATGCGTTTACGCAATATATCTATTTACATCTATCTACATTTAAATTTTTACTGAAAGCTCACACATTTTAACACCAAACGATGGTCGTACTTTTTCGAAAAAGGAAGCGAGTCCAAAATTATCATCAAAATAATAATAATTTTGCCCCGAAATGTAGGCAACAATTTAGCCATGTGTAGATTCGTCCTAAAATTCATAATTAGAAATTAGAGGTTGTATGATCATTTCTTCATAAATATATGATAAATACAAATTATATTTTGAAGACTCGAAATACATTCGCTCGATAATAAATAAAATGAATTTTTATCTCTACGAAACATATCATTTGAAAAACGTTGGATAACCTTTCTCAATGGGACTAAGACCTGACTATAAAACATCTACGTTGGATAATGTTAGCTTTAGTAAAGAGGACATTTACTTCTTCAATTGGTTTTAAAATTTCATTAGACAGAAACTGCCTTAAAAGTATGTTAAAACTTAACGAAGAAAAAGTTGTATCAATGTGCTGGAAACACTTAGTTCAGACGAAGTACTTAACAGATTTGATTGTTATTTTAGTGATATGTATTAAATAAGGTGACAGTGTTGAAAGGCATCGCTATTCACATCGTGAGATAAAGTCCTCGTATATTGCGTCGATAAAGCATTTCCATGACGGACAAATATTTTTGCGGATTTTTTTTTATTTTATAACTATCTGGCGTGTACGAGCTCACAGTAATTGAGGAAGCAGATTTTTTGGTTCGAACTTGCTACATTCAATCTTCTCCTTCTCGGAATCCTAGGATAGACTCTCAAGTGAACAGAACCTTTTGAAAACATATTGATTTATTGAAAACTTGAGATTAATTATGATTGATTGATTTAACTGAAACATAAACATAAAAGCTTGAACCTTAATGTGTAATAAATGATGAGTGAATGAAGTTCAAAGTTTAGTGCCTTAAGAAAATATCGTGCACCATCCTCGAATAATTGTCTCCACAAAAAATGCTTTTTTAGCCGGCGTGGGGTAATTTGGCACACCATACAAATTGATGGTGTGCGAAATTCACCTCTAAGGAGCGAATCTGGCACAGTCATGACTTTTCGTTACATGCAGTAAAAGGACGCATACTATAATCGCGTGTGCCAGATTCCCCGATGCCTTTTAGCCCCTTAAACTATTCTTACACTTTAACGAGAAAAATGTTCTCTTAAAGGTGCGAAAATAGCTTAACCAGATATAATCGGAACTCTACTGTCAAGTTCCGAACATATTCATTTATAGATCGTATGTTTATGATTGGGTAGTATTCATTCACTGCCAGAGGAATTTACAGAACTGGAGATGAAAACAAGAGTGTTTTCGTGTGACTTTCTCGACACTTTTCATTTTTATCCCGAGTTATTTATATGAATTTTACCTTGAATTTTACCTACGATGATATGTAGACGCTTAAACATTTCAACTTCTATTTCATCGTAGATGCATCCAAACCACATAAGACCCTATTTGGTCCTAAAGCACATAAAATTACCTTTCAAACGATACCCCACACGACCTTGTACGTTTTGTGTACCTCGAGAAGTTTCAGTAAGAACAGTGTAAGTCTTCCGTTGAAAACTTTAACTGCACATATTTCAGTGTGGATGAATTTTAAAACCAATAAGCAAATGGCAATGGATCGTACGAAATGGAAAGAAGTTGGAGAGGCCTACATCCAGCAGTGGATAGAAACAGGCTGAAAAAGAAGAAGAAGAAGAAGAAGTCCCTATTCGGCTCAATAGTACGTTTAATCTTTCTAATGACACCCCACTCGACCCTCTACGGCTCGTGTAAGTGGAGAAATTTTTATAAGAAAAGTGCTAATTTTCGGTTTTTGATCACCTCCCACTAGCCACACAAGCTTCCAAAAGAAATTTTGAAAGTGGTTTCGGCTTCTAGGGTCGAGGTCCTTTCTAGGTACATATAAAAAAATTCCAATAGAAAATGCGTTCGATTTCGGTAGGCTGTTTTTCAAAAGAACCCCTCCTTAGACGTTACTTTATTCTGCAAATTTTGGTTTCGTTTTTTGGTTTCTTTGTTGAGTAAGTTATGTGTCTGCGGGATAACTTGTTTATCCACTCGGGCGATAAGGATCACCAAATAATTCTCCCACAGTTGAGTAATGCACTATTACATGCTGAAGGCGTCGGAACATGACTAGTAGTACTTGGAACATGAAAAGTACGATTTTTGTTGAATGTAGTATGCAAAACATATCCACTTGCACCGAAAACCGTTCATTTTCATCAATGTAGCATTTTTTCGGTGCCCTTAGCATCGTACCTCGGAAAAAAAATTGAAAAGTCACGGTTTCGCGCGACACTCGGCTTTGCTTCTTATCAACAAATTTCACATAAAAACTCGACTTTTCAACTTTTCCACGCTCGTGTTTCTTAAGAGCGCTCACCCTTGGCAAACTTCTAGCCTACATTTGTGCGCAAAAATATTCGTTTTTTGATTATTTCTCTGAACCAAAAACTTTTTCTGAAAAAGTAAAACCATTAAACCATGCAAAAATGTGTTATTTTTGAAGGAAAAATTGGTTGGAGGTTGATAAGTTATCCAACTTGGATTAACCTTTGCAAAATGTGCTTTAATGGTTTTACTTTTTCAGAAAAAGTTTTTGGTTCAGAGAAATCATCAAAAAACGAATATTTTTGCGCACACATGTAGGCTAGAAGTTTGCCAAGGGTGAGCGCTCTCAACTAGTGTTGTTAAAATATCGAACTTTGTCGCGTTTTTCCTACGTCATTCAGGAAAAACGTTGTTCGCCCTAACTTATACTGAAAGCCTTTTTCAGAGAATTTGATTCCAGAACTCGCCTCCAGCTCTCATTCGCTTAATAGGCATTTCAGCATGCGCAAGGAAAATAACTATTGTCCTGTGAAAAACCACTTGCTGTGTCAGATATTACCAGGACACGAGTCTTGAACCGCTTCCGTAATTTAGTACACGCGTAATAATGATAAGTGACTTCTTTTATCAATCTGATCAAACAGTTTGATATCTATTTGCATGGTGGTAACGAGACGCGCATGCATCACAACTCATTTACGCTTATCTAATATACGATTTCCCAAAATTTACAACATAATCGCTTAAGTAATCAAATTTAGCTTAGCATATTCCATGTCTTCTGTGGGAAAGATTATCGTTTTATCAAGCTAGAGGTTACATTGTGAAATGCAACGTCTAATCGCTAAGAACAAAAAATGTGTTGCACCTCATCCGTGATTAATCAGTACCTAGCAGTTTTTAGCAGTCAGTTTTATCGGAATAATTTTTTTTTGTACAAACTGAATTAAAATGTTTTAGTGAATTTGCTAAGTATTAGTTATGGTATGGCCACCGCCTGGTCTTCGTCAAGTATTCCGACATTGAAATCACTTGAAACACCAATAAACTATGGAATTCCAATGACGGATTCACAGATATCGTGGATTACTTCGTTGTTAGGCCTGGGAGGTCTTGTGGGAACTATGGTAACTGGCCCAATGGCAGATATTTTTGGAAGGAAGAAGACATTATTGGCCTTAGCTTTACCACATTTTGTAAGAATTTTTTGTCAGTTGACGAGCATTACAAGAGAAGCAATTCTCAATCGTAGCTGTTTTTGATAGGCGAGTTGGATACTTATACTTGCTGCAACGGATGCAACTTTACTTTGTGTATCCCGATTTCTCGCAGGCTTTGGTTCTGGTGGAGTGTTTGTCGTTATACCAGTTTATACAGCTGAAATTGCAGAAGATCGGTAGGTGCACATAAATGTATCACTACCCAGATATCCACCATGTTACAGTAAAACTCGCTTATTTTGCAGTATTCGTGGAAAATTAGGCTCGTTGTTGGTGTTATCAGTGAATTTTGGAATTTTATTAGGATTTATTGCCGGCCATTATCTATCTTTCTTTACCATCCCTAAATGTGCACTGTGGTTTCCAGTCATAAGCTTTGCTACGTTCATTTTCTTTCCGGAATCACCCATTCATTTGCTTAGAAAAAATAAAGTGAATGATGCTGTGAACGCGCTGCAGATATATCGCAACTTTCATAGAATGTCGAAACAGAATTTAGATTTTTATCAGATTGAGTTGGATAAGCTCATTAATACAAAAGTGGACCGTGGCTCAGATAGCAATATTACGTGGAAAGACTTCCGTATGTGTTTCCGGTGAATAAAATCAGGGATTGGCCTACGATACTTAAAAAGTTCAATTTTATTTTCCAGAGCAAAGGTCTACGTGGAAAGCATTTTTGATCGGATTGTTGACAGTTCTTCTGCATTCATTCTCCGGTGGTTTGTTATTTTAGAACCGCCGTTTATAACAGATAATTTTCTTGAGAAACAACGTTTCAGTGTTTGTGATGATGAATTACACAGCCTCCATCTTCGCACAGGCTGGTTCTCAGTTATCTCCTAACGTTGCTGCAATTTTCGTTGGCCTTATTCAACTAATTGGCACTTACTGCTCAACACTGTAAGAATTTTAGGACTAAAGTTTGTAGCCTTCAATTTAAAATGAATTTTTTTTTAAAGTTTGGTCGACCGACTCGGAAGGAAACCATTACTAACAACGTCATCCCTGTCTACTGGACTGTCTCTATTCATATTTGGTATTTATTCATATTTAACGTCTTTAGGATATGAAACGTCCGAGTATGGCTGGATTCCTATCGTCACCTTTTCTTCAATGCTATTTACAGCAGCTTGTGGCATAATTCCGTTACTCACTGTCATCATTTCTGAATTAATGCCCGATAAAGTAAGCTCGTTAATGTCATAACGAAATTTCGACCGTTAAAACTAAATCATTTTAAGCTACGAACTTTTGGAGCAATGTTGTGCATATGTGTATCTTGGGCACTCGCATTCATCACAGTTTATTGCTTTCCATCGCTAGTCGTAGCCATGGGACTACATGGTTGCATTTTATTTTTTTCCGGATCGTGTTTCGTCGGAGCAGCATTCGTTCTATTTTATATGCCGGAAACGAAAGGGAAAAGTTTCAACGAAATTCGTCAAGCTTTGGAAAAGTAGTAGAAATGTAAATTAGAAATTATATCAGAGATAAGTTTTAAAGCACTCGAAGTTTTTCATATCTATAGTGAGATTCAAACAAAGTCTAGCTGAAGTTGGTAACAAATGACAAAGTTACAAAATGAAATAGTTGTTTACGTATTAAGGGAGAAAGTGATTTTTTTGGCTAGTGTAAAACTTTTCATGCCAAGGACTGCGAAAATTGATTTACATTTGCAGCGCGAACAAAGCTATTTATGCCACTTAGCATAATATGCAAAATTTGCAAACTTTAGACGCCTTTGTGGCATGCATAGAGTGAGAATCTCGGTGCAAAGTATTTTGCACTCGATGTCATAAGTAACTATTTCACCCCAAGCCATACAAAATTGATCGGATGTGATTGTCCCATAACACTCTGCAGTGTTGTTGTAGCTGATATATTTTATTAGCACCATGATGAAATATTTACGACAATGGAAAATACCGACGGTAGAAACACATTTACAAATAAGTTTTTCTTTAATGGAATCATCTCTGCTCTGTTTCACGGTTTACAAACGTACAGTGGGCATGAACATCTTATTTCTAGGCAAATTCTGTTAGTTTCTTGTTTTGCCTCCTAAGAAACCTTCGTTTCGGACTAAAATTTTACTAGCAAAAACAAGAAATATCAAAACACGCACTAATATACTTCTGGATTTTCTTGGCTTTATCACAATGATGAGACGATAAAATTAAGCGATTAAGCGACCGTCTGAAACGAGGGGTAACTCACTTCTAGATTAAATGGATTAAATGGATTAAATGGATTAAATGGATTAAATGGATTAAATGGATTAAATGGTATTAAATGGATTTAATGGATTAAATGGATTTAATGGATTAAATGGAATAAAAATTGGATTAAATGGATTAAATACGAAAAAACTTCATTTTACAAAATACTGTAAAAGTCTTAAAAATTGTTGATTTTGATCGAACCACGTACTACAACTCATAGTACAATGTAAAAAAGAGAAAAAAATCCACTTTTAGGAGTTTTTGGTGTAAAGTGGATTAAATGGATTAAATGGATTAAATGGATAAAATAAATTTAATACCATTTTTAACAAAAAAAAAATCCTTTACCTCACGAGTACTTAAACGAGCTGGTGATCGTGCAAATCTATTTTTCGCAATTACTTTACAAATTTTTCAGGTGGGTAGCCTAATTATTTCGGTAAAACAAAAATTTTTTTTTTGGATTAAATGGATTAAATGGATTAAATGGATTTAATGGATTAAATGGAAGTGCGTCACCCCTCGGTCTGAAAGGGAAAATTATCACAGAAAACGGTTTTGTCAACAATTTTTTTTTAAATCCTATTTTGTACAGTATGCACTCAACATGGAACTGACATCGTTATCAGATTCAACAACACTTCATATAATTCCACAGTAATAAGTCTGAAAATGAAATGTGCACAAGACAAACAACGACAATAATTCATGATCAAGAGTTGTGTCACAATATCGCCGAAAATGATAAAAATATAAATCCTAAACAACATTTTCTCATTTGACTTCGACCTTTCAAAATTTTTCTTGGAAAATACGCATAACGTCATCAAAAACGTTCCGTATAGGTTACACATGATTATTATTTAAATTTATTCGTTTGTGTTTTGCACATCGAATAGATTCACGAAAAATTTAATAATGTGAGCAAGTCAAAGGCGCCAATTTTATTCGAATTGCTTTATTAGTCCGAATCTATTTTGTATGTCTCAAGCAGCTAATGAACGTGTAAAAAGTGACTGTGGATGTTTTTTTTTACTTGAAAAAATGTTGTACGGTGAATCATATTCACAAATATAAAAAACAAATAATTTGTGTGTGGTAAAAGTATTTGGTTTTGATAAGGATACCATGAGAACTTATCATATCAAGCATTTATTTCCATCATAGAGCCTAATCATTCTTTCGATCTTAATATTTTTAACAAATTTATTCAAAATCTATTACGTCATTATGTTTAACATATATTTTGCTATATATGATTGGGCCGATAACAGAGATGACCTAACAGTCTGTAAAAGTTTGAATAAACAGTTTTTACCATTATATAACATAGAAACTGCAGGTCTGTGATGATGTTGAACCCTTGCCACGAATCTTCTATTAAAATCCTCTGAAAGGCGCCACATTACACCCACGTCCACACCGACACTAGTCATTTCATAATTTTATTTAAACAATACGCAAATGTTGTTTACCGAAAAACCACATAATTGTCAAAGAATGGCAACGAATTAATTTTTAAAATATATTATTAGACAGAGTTAAGTATTTCATTTTCCACTGAATTCACTCTTTTCTCGTTACGACTTACTCACATCGCACACATACACGTCTGCACGCGGCACGGTCAATCGAGCGTTTAACAACTCAATGCAATGTAAGAAAATTGTTTCTATCCATCATCGACGGAAAATGTAGAAGGTGCATGCGTCCACCGTTTTCGGTTGTGATTCTTTACCAGAAGAATTTCAACAAGGATATATTCTCTCTCTCATCTTTTACAAGTCGATTCAGATTTTAGTTTTTCGTAAATGTAGTTACTTTGAACAAGCTATGAGAATAAAAACGAAATTCTGATGCGTTGGAATATTTTCACCCGTAAATACAGATTAATTCTTTTAGGAAAACGCAAAATGTCGTCCAACTCCCATGTATGTCTCGTTGAATTTTCACCATACAGTCGGAGGTAGTGAAATTTCAGCATGAATTTGCTTCAGCTGTTTTCCAGCTTATCCACACATACAATTAAAACTGTTAATACTTGTTTATACGGTTGAGCCGCTACAAGCACGCGCGTGGTAGTGGTAAAACCGTGTAAAGACGTATAAACAGTTTTTATTCTTTCTGTGGATCAGCTGAATGGAGAGCTACAGCTGTTGCAGCGATTGCAGGTTACCTGGAGACGAAGTTACCTGCAACAGGTCAGATTTTCAACTCTTTTTTGTCAGTGTGACTGTAGTAAAAAAAAGGTTCAAAGGCTCGAAGTGCACATTCCCACGGTCTCAAATCTATTGTCTTTGGAGATTTGATACTAAATTTTTTTGAAAATTTGAAACGTTTTTTTCCAACCGAGTTAGAAGAATTGGAATAATTTGTCAAAAAATAGTCTGGATGACAGCGAACGTTGAAATCAAAATTTTGATAGGTACCAGGGCTAACGATAGCCAGGTCAACAATAAGCATTGGCTATTAGGGTGGATCGATTTTTACCAAAATACACACCTGTTTAAGGCTAATCTTAATGCATCATTACTTTTTTGATTCCGTCAACTTTTGAGACACTATCGAGAAATTGAAAGGATGCTGCTGTTCTACCAAACCATCTTAATGAAAACTATCAGTACTACGTGCTTCATTTACCACATGCCACAAATATATGATGTGTGTCATATGTATGAGCATTCTGTCACTATATTCCAGGAGAATTCATTCAAACAGTTTGCTGGTACTCAAAAGTTGACATAATCAAAATAGTAAAGATCAGCTTTGGCAACAGTACCGTCTTTTCACAAGCCGACACTTTCGGCAAGTGAACATAGAGCAAAAAAAAATAGCGGAAGGTCTACAGAAAAAAACGTTTTGTGCCAAAATGACCATTTGGCGCTAATAATGAATATTTTCAAAAATGGTCTTTGGCACCAAGACGTAAAAGCTGCAATGCTTGGTAAGTTACAAATGGGACTGAATGTGTATGTTCCTACTGTACGTATGTGTTCTTGTATAGAAAAATGTATGATAAAACTAAGCAAGTAGAAGATTCTGTATAAAACTTTCAGAAACGCATCAAAAGAAGTAATAGATTCGTATTCCGTATTTTTCTTTTGATTAGATAGGGTTGTTTTATCAGTTACCAGTGGTCTATCATTCATGGTCTATCTTGCTAATCTTAGAATACCCTAATGTCTGGATTTACACGTACCAATAAAAAAAAATTGCATAACGAACTCTCACTCGATATTGCTTAAGAAAACAATGGCACACATAACACCTACACTCCATTTGAATTGAATTATCATAGTCAAAGTTCAAATGTTCTTAGTCGCAACAACAACGACATTTTTCGAAAAAATAAAACCGATTTGTTTAACCCTCAAATACCACATTTAAACCCACTTGACACCATAAGTCCCTTTATTGTGAAATTATATTTCTGTTGTATGTATATATACCGAAAAACGACGATGATATTATGCCTAAAATGTTATAAATTCATTATTACCCGTCACAGTGTGTGGTAGACGTGGAATAGAAAATAGAAAATCCCTTTCAATTGAATCAAATCGTACATTATAATATACTGGAGGCAATATTGTCTTTTTTTTCGGTTGGTGAACGAAATTGAGCGCGAATATTGAAAAGGGGGTGGTTTTTACTCATCGGTAGCATAAACAATCTGGTCGACGCACGTCAACGTAGCTATAGGATATATAGTTTTAACACATACCTTTCGTTGTTTGACAAAACGATTAACTTCTTAGGAGAGGGAGTGCAGATTTAAACAGAGAAAACAACAGGAAGGACATCCCGTTGTGCAATTATTAAATTTAAAACTATTATTAGGTATTATGTCCGTTATTCGATGCATCTAAAAACGATGTATCGCTTTTCAACCGACGCTCAATTTTGGATGCTTCTTTCTTTCTGTACGAACGTATATACGTTGAGGCAAAATGTTTTGTACAAATAAAATAAATGACTTTTGATGGGGATTACCAGAGCTGCTGATGCTTAGTGTATATACATTGTTATACACTCTAAATTTATTCCACTTCTTATGAGCTTGACTATAACACAATCAGATGAACGTGAATGTGATGTAAAAGTTCTTCGGCGTGTGTTGTATATATCTTGCTTCGTTCCTTAGCTGTGATGATGATAATATTACTGTCATTATACCTACGATGAAAATCGCCCCATGGGGTCGTCGTTTGGAAAATGGAAAAGATGAGAAAGTCCATAAAGTTCAGGAAGGAAAAGCTATTAGGTAGTGGAAGGAACAAGGAAGGATGTGGTGTCTTTATATAACAGCACACCGAAGAAAAGATTTTCGTTTCTCACTTAAGTTATTTATTTATTCGGAAAGAGTGAGGCAATTTCTTCGTTTGTGGGTGAAAACGTTTTCGGTTGATTTGAGTTTTTCGAGGTAAAAACAACGAAACTTTTGCATTTTCAGTCGACGGTAAATGTAAATTCAAAGAACTTCAAAATATTCTTTTTTGTGACTAAATTACGGTCATGATGAAGGCTTCTTTGCGTCACTAGATTTAATTTTGGTTTTCTTTCGGGCATTACATTATTCATCCTCCTTGCCATAGTTAACTATATTAAGTTAATAAAGAGGGTTAACAGATAAATAATATTTACATGTCCAGCACAATCTACAGAACGATTGAATAAATATTGCATTTATCCTTCCCCTACGCTTATAAATTACTCTCATCCATTACGCTTTTCAAAAATCCGAAAATCACCGGAAAATTATTGCAATAATTTCCTTCCTCCCTTATACACGATTTTACACATAAAAATGTACAGCAAAAACTCCTACAAAAAGCAGAAGTCGACCAATTCTCATTTCATTCATACATTCAGTGCAATATATTGACCTATCAACAGATTATCATGTTATGTATATATTCCCGACGGGCGATTGTTTTCCTTAGTTAATAAAACGAGTTCGAATCGAGGTATGAATAGATTTTATTAGGTGGTTGTGTGTGGAAAAAGGGTCCATTAAATTAACCATTTGAAAGAATTATTTACAAGTTCGACTATCGTCAAGCCAGCAACATCATGATGAGTAAATTCGTACCCGGCTCAGAATTCAATTGGCTTTTTCTTAATTGATTGAGCATTAGATTTTTCACTTTAGGGTAGAGATTTAGATTGTTATAAAGAAGGTATTCTGATTCTACTTGCCAACCATAAATTAAGCTTTAGAAATACGGCAAAAGCGATACGCAACCAAATCTGTTACTGGCATTTATGGTGATTTTCACTGGAACTACTGTGAAAAATCGATGTTTTACCTCCGGGAAAAAGTGGGAAATTGCATTTTCTCAAGACCATCAAAATGCAATTTACAACTTTTTTTTCTTCGTTGAACAAAACTATTCTAGTGGTTGATACAAAATCTAGCACTTCAATAATTTTATCAAAAATTCCGCAATATAAGACAGCACTAGCCGGATCTCATTACTTATTCTTGTCGTCATTCTTGATACCAGATGACTGGCGTAAGAGAATTGTAAGATCGAAATCAGTTCCTGGCGCTTTCACTACATGCACTGGACTTTTCGGATTTATTTAAATTTTTTAAGTCTACCTAAAAAACTGAGAATCAGACAACAGGAACAGGTACTCTTTGCTTGGAGGTTAATCTGAAGTTTTGGCATTTACATCAAAGTAATTTTTCTAGCTTACTTGTCAAGACAGATAACTGGACCAAAGAAAGCAACCTCTGAAAAATTCCTACAAAACATGCCCTGACCAAGATTCTGAAAGAACAGGTTAAGACAACCACAAAGGTGGGTGACTCCGAAATTGATAAACGCACTCAGTACAGACTGTGTGTGAAATCAACTTGAAGCAAATGTTTTTTTTTTAGAAAAGTTCGGAACTTTGTTTTTTTTAAGTTGCCCTTTTCATATAAACTTCGTAGCCGTTGACGCCTTCGTGATCAACTCAGAGTTACCTTAACCTGTTCTTTCAGAACCTTGGCCCTGACAATTAATTTTATGGCGCGAAACAGATTTTTTTCGTTACAAATAACAGAGCAAACTTATGTAGACGTATCGTGTAAGAAAGGGTAGGGTATAAAGGGGTGAACTATTTAGTTACGGGATTCTAACTTTTCGTTTCACTTAGTGCGGTTCTTAAAATGTTCTAATCACAAGCAACATTGCTCGCAACATTGAAGACAGAAAGAAAATATTTTCAAAGAATCCCACTACTTTAACTGACCAGTCCTCACACACGAATTCGATTACAGATTTGAATCGGAATTGAGAGTCATAAATTTCCTTTCGGATACTTTATGCTCTACGGCACACACATATGTGTTTAGTATAATTTAAGCTGCAAGGACCGATAACATCTTTCCCATCTCTTCAAATAGATGAAATTCAAGGGTGGGTGAAAACCGATTAAACGAGATTATCACTTGGATTACTATTCTCCAACGAGAAATGGAACTAAAGAACAATATAGCGAAAAATAGCACCTTACCTGGATCATTATCATTATTCAATGGGCTCGTACATCGTCCAGTAGCCGTATACTGTAGATAAGCTAAGTGTTTGGCTAACGTATTACCACCCAACTTAGAACCGGCGCAAACCCAAAAATCAGCTCGCGTAAATTCAACTAATTCGCTTCCATTCAACGGAAATCGATTACAATCCGGCGTCGGTTCTAATTTGAACTCCTTGGTCACCCATGAAATCCATGCTTTGATATTGTCTGAACTCCATTCGGTAGGATCTGTGGGTAGATGAATTTCTTCATCGTCTACATTATCATCGAAGGAGGATGCAATGGCATTACTATTTGCTTCAACGTTTATCACATCTTCGGCACTGCTAGCGACATTTTCTAATGAATCATTTTGCATGATTTCGCTTTAAAAACTTTGATCGATAATTTAATCATTTCACAATAATCGGTAATTACACTATCCATCACAATTACGTACACTGGGTAATTGATCGACCGTCTTCAAAAAATCTTAAATCCTTTCAACCATTTCACAGATAGAATTTAACTTATTGAGCATCACTTGTTCGCCCGTCAAAGCCTCGCGATAACTGACTAGATATACAAGAACAGGAACATAAAGTTTGCGGTAATGATTTCACCAAAGTGCTTTCAAAAATTGAACTAAAGCTCTGTGTGAGCATTTTAACCGAAAAATACATTTAAAAGAATGAGCATGTCACTGACTGATCACGTACAGTGAAAGAAAAAGAGATAAAAAGATCATGTAGCAAAGGTGGTTTGAAATACGGATCTCTGAAAAGAGTATCGTGAGAGACTTTTTATTAACTCTGTTTCGTCTCGACCGCTACACATGTTACGTGTATTCAAATATTTATGAATGAGCTGTTTTCCATTGAATGATGATGAGTCAACGTAGTAAAAATATTGTAAGTTCCAAATGGATGTTTACACAAATTAACTGTTTGAATGATATGCGTTAAAGCGTGGTGTAACGCTGTGGGTATAATTTCTCTCTTGATCGAGTTTTATGAGGTTGTTGTGTTGGTGTTTTGATCGATTGGTTAATATTAATGTTAATTTGAATGGATTTTCTCGGAAAATTCGTCAGCAAACTCTTTGATCTGTTATGGATTATCGTGCGTGTGTGCTGACTTGACCTAAATTACCAATGATACAATTTAATGGCCTCTTCTGCAAGGTTTTTTATTTAGAAGAGACCGTAAGAAAATCGTTTTTTGACAATTTGTACCGACCACATTTTTTGTGAGCTTTCGTGTATAAGTTTTCGTCTCAATAATTCCTCCTTAGATCCACCAAAAGTTGATTAAAAATATCAAAAATTCAAAAAATTGTTCTCTTTATTCCAAAATGATTTTGCATTTACCCTAATTCGTCTCCTACTCATCGCATGTAATCGCTATTGTAGTCAATACCGTCAATACCAATCTCAAAACTTTCATTCTTCTGATTTCGTTCAATCAACGATGTTAAACAGAGTAAGTTATGGCTAATACAATGAACACAAAGCAATAAATCAAAAATGCGACACGATCGATAGCTGTAGCCAGAATAATGTAATCTTGCTGTATTGGACCTTTACTGCAGGACTGAATGATGTGATGATCGTCTGAAGTTACGTGCTCATCGAACGGTTGGTCACGTAGTTCTTCAGCTATTGGCTGTTTGGGAGCCTAAAGTGGATCGGTTTGGTAAAACAAATTTTAATAAGAGAAATCACCGAAATTTACCAGCCCACTAATTCGCTTTAAGCCCAACACTGTACCGAAGTATCCATCCAAAACTCTTTTCAGATACCATGGTATTGCTTGTGCTTGCTTCGTTTTAGATAAGTTGATTACGATCACAGAGATGATCATTGAGAATGACACCATATACAACGCACTGCTGTAAAAAAGAACTACGAACAATCAAACAGATTAGGAATTTAATGGTAATGAAGCTCGGTATACAACGAGTATTTTATCCAGAGCGCTAATAACAGATCGTGAAAATTCATGGAAATAATGAAGAAAGGTTGGGATGTTTACTGAGCTTTCCATGCAGCCATTTTGTTTTCTATACCTACCTACTAAAGGCGTGTGTATTGCCATTGACGGAAGCCTTTGCGCAAAATACGTTAGGAACGTCACAATGATCAATGCGTTGACTCCATTCAGAAGAATCTTTTCTCCGGATTGAGCTGGTAACCAAAAATTGGCGAGAGTCATCAAGATGACACCAACAGCTGGCGTAATAACAACAGTCTTATACATCGGTGATCGTCTCACCAATGTGAAATTAAATGTGACATCAAGATACGGTTCTGGATTTGGGATATAATATTTCTGATGGCGTGTGGCACTTGCTTTCGTCACTTCCCATTGATTATTTTCAGTACTAAGGTCTAACTCCACGCCCTTGTCATTTATTTGTAGATCTATTTGTTCTCCGTGATGCGTCCAAGACCCCATGAGAATTGTACACTCTTGCGTGTCAAACGGCCATAATCTCAAATCGAGTTGGCAAAAGCTTTGGTAGTGGGTCGGTGGAACCCACAATATATCGCCACTGCTTTGGACGATGCAATGAGAATTGCCGTACATGTCTGTCAAAGTACCTGTGGCACCATTGTACAATAAGAGATCGGGCTGTAATGGTAGATCATTACAGTAGATCAATGTCCTTTTTGCTACATATTTTAAATCAAATACCTGCCACAGTTCGTGGTCGGCCATATGCACGGATGTCAAACCGCCATAATCGGATTCTTTCCTGTTTGAATTGAAATAAATGTCTCATTAACACTCAATACACAGCTCTGCTTCTAGCATGAATAAAAGAAATATTCGCTGGCTTATCGTGCTAGAAGCAGTGCTATGCTCAATCCCAAATTTCTTGGAAGCGTAATCATTTCTAGAGAACGTGTTGGAATGATGCGCTCGACTGTTGAATTAAATTACCATTTCAGTTTTTCGTCCTTCCATTGCTGCAAAGAAAAGTAAATCATTAAACTTTCGAATCGCAGCCAAATTCCAAAAATTTCAAATTACCGACGCTAGCCATCCGTAAGCGCTAAATACTGACTTATCTTCGTCAAGTTCAACGTGTCTAATGGTTAATTTAACCGATACTACGGTCATGTTGTAGTGTTGTGCGGGTCGAGCAAATTTGTCATAGCCAATCAAAAGGTCTTTTTTCAAAAGGTCCGTGTAGGTGGCGTTCCATATTGGTTTTGAGGCTTAAAACGAAATTTAATGTTTAGCTAGTAAGGCGTAGAAACTACGGGCGACGACTTTGAAATAAGTGACATATTTCGTTTCAGATATATTTCAGCTGATCCACTCATACAAACAAAAGTGTTTTTACATCTTTAAAAGGTTTACCACTATAAGGCGCATTCCCCTACCTATTTTACCCGTGTAAGCAAGTTTAAGCACTTTTGTATGAGTGGATCAGCTGAAAAAACTGACATGCTTCACTTATTTCAAAGTTGCCTATCGTTATTATTCTTTACCTTACTAGGAATGTAATAAGGCCATTAGAGGGATTCTTTTGAATATCGGACCCATTTCGTCTAGGATGGATATATACATGGTTTAAAAGGTCTTTGCCAGTAGACCTCAAAACAGGCCTAACACAGTCTCGAGCCACACCTGGTTGCTGACGGAAGATCTCCGAAGCTGGAAAGATAGTGTTTTTTATCCGAATTTTTTGGCCGTTATAAATGGACGTTCCGGTTGAGAGGTGGCTTGTTCGGAAGCTGAGCTTAAGTACTTTCGGGTCATGCCTAGTTTGATTAGATTCATTGATATATGTTTGTAAAAAATGCAAGAATTTTTTTTTTTAAATCTGTGTGAACTTTAGACAGGTCTGGGCTGGTACTGATGACACTTAATGTGAACCTAAGATGCTAGTCGTAACATACATTGTCTAAGCTTCCCATTGATACCTCATTTGCAGTGCTGATGATTGCTTGCGAGTTTTACGAGTAGCGGTTGTACTAACATAAAATTATGTTATGTCGACAATCACCAGAACTGCAAATGAGGTATCAACGGAAAGCTTAGACAATGTATGTTACGACTAGCGTGTTAGGTTCACATTAAGCGTCATCAGTACCAACCCAGACCTGTATAAAGTTTACACAGATTTTTAAAATTTTTCTTGCACATTTTTGCAAACATATATCAATGAATCTAATCAAACTAGGCATGACCCGAAAGTACTTACGCTCAGCTTTCGAACGAGCCCACTCTCAACCGGAACTATCATTTATAACGGCCAAAAAATTCGGATAAAAAACACTATCTTCGGAGACTCTTCAAGACTGTGTGAGGCCTGTTTTGAGGTCTACTGGCAAAGACCTCTCAAACCATGTATCCATGTATCGCAGACGAAATGGGTCCGATTTTGATAGGTGGATTTTCAAAATAATCCCTCATTACTGTCCTAGGGCAAAGCCTTTACCAACCTCGTAAGGTAAAATAGCATATTATAACTGGGTAGTAAATAGTAATCTCGTATCACAGTGAGTAAAAGTACCTCGGGCTGCCAATTTTATGGAGTGTTGAGAGAATGTCAAAAATAGTGTGTTCCTATTGAGTTCAGTTAAATTTACTGATTAACTATAGTTAACTGAACTTTTACATACAAATTTTGACATATCGAGACCGGTTGAAAAAAATCTCTCTTTTTTCCGCTCTTTTAACACTCTATATAAGACAAATGAAAATTTCCTCTCTCAATGCACTTTCCCTATCGAGTACCTCTCTAGCAAGCAAACTAGTAAAATTAGTGTGGCGAAAACGTACAGTGTACGCTGTCATAGAAAATGTGATGTGTTGTCCTTTTTTGTGCTGTGCCCTCATTTTGGCATAGTTTAAAATTTGTTTTTCGATATTCCTTTACAAGGAACAGCACAGCAACTCCATCACTACAAATTTCAGTGTCATCAAAATAAGGTGGTATTTTGACTGTGCCACAACGTAATTCATTTGCTAGAGAGAGCATTGGTTTAACCGACGTCTATGAGACAATGTTCTATAAATGTTCTAATTTTCCTTTTAACAATCTAACATCTAGCATCAAACTATATTCCCATATGCGGCCATACCTTCACTGGACGTTGTCGCGAAGAGATGGCTCTACTCTTGTTAAATTGGGCTTTTTGAAGCTTAACCCTTTCCAATATTTTGTCGGAACACTTCCCCCAAACGATTTTACACCTAAATCTGCTTTTCTGTCATAGTAGGCCTTGATGCATTTTGTCAGCAAGTTCGAAAATCGAAATTTGTTAAAAAAAACATCTTTTGTTCAGCAATTTTGAATATTTTTGATCATACCAAATGTAATGGCGAATAAAGAATGCGATGTTGATTTGGAGACGGATTCGGAGTATCAGTTTAGTCTATTGGATTCCGATGATGAAGGGCTTGAAAATGATCTGATTTCGGATGATGACGATGAAGACGATGTATGTTTCGATTCAGAAGCTGATATTCCTCTGTCAGACCGGACGAATAAATGGGTACCATATACAGCTGAAAATCCAAAATTTCGAAAATTTAACTTTACAGTTCCGAATCCGGGATTTCAAATTCCTTCGCACGAAAGGCCCGTTGATGAACTTGGCTATTTTCAGTTATTTTTCACTGATGAAATTTTGCAAGAAATAACGGATGCGACCAATGCATACGCAACAATAAAAATAGTACGACCTCTACAACAGTTTTCCATTTGGCATACATGGGTCGACGTAACACTGACTGAAATGCAGGCATTTCTAGGTGTCATTCTCAATATGGCTCTTCATCATAAGCCGGAAATCGTTGATTACTTCTCGGATGATTGGTTGACAAAAATGCCATTTTTCAAAGACGTTTTTTCTCGAGCGAGATTTCTTCAAATATTTTGGATGCTTCATTTACCTGCGGATTCGTCATTAGCAAAACTACCTGGGTGGAAAACAAAATATTTGAGCGAATACATCGATAAAAAGTGTAGAGAACATTTTATTCCGAACAAAAATATCTGTATCGATGAAAGCACAGTAGGGTTCAAAGGACGAGTCTTATTTATGTGCTACAATCCCAACAAGCCAACAAAGTGGGGTATCCGAGTTTACTGTTTATGCGACTCGGAAACTGGATACGTTTATTGTCACGTCGTATATTATGGTCAAACGACAACTGATAGCTTGATCTTGCCGGAACAACCATTTACTTCAAGAATTGTATTACACCTTACAGACACACTTCTGAAATCAATACATGGATCGGGCTATCATTTATTTACTGATAGATTTTACACAAGCCCACATTTGGCTCTGGCACTTCACGAACAAAAAATTCATCTGACCGGTACCGTACAAACAAACAGAAAAGATTTTCCAGAAGAGCTCAAAAAAGCGAAGCTTTGTCAGTATGAAGTGAAAGCATTTCAAAAGAGTTGCAAAGTGATGGCGTTATCCTTCTCCGACAAACGAATCGTGTCAATGATCAGTACATATCACAACCCTGGCACAGAGACTGTTACACGTATTAGAAAGAAAGGTATATCTGAAACATACGAGAAACCGAAGGTGATTGTCGAGTATACTAAATACATGGGCGGAGTCGATAGAGCAGATCATTATTGCGGCAGTTACGCTTTCACTAGAAAGACATTGAAGTGGTGGAGAAAACTTTTCTTCTGGATACTCGAAGTTGCGATTGTGAACAGCTATCATCTAAATGCCATTGACAGAACAGAACGAAATTTATCGCCATTGAGTCATTTGAAGTATCGTAAGAATCTAATCAAGCAGTTAGTTGGGGATACCCGAAACGAGTCACGTAAGAGAGGTCGACCTGCAGCAGCTAATGAAGAACAACGTCTTGATGGCAAGTCTCATTTTATTATGCAAAAACCCAACAAATCAACAAAGGATTGCATCGTGTGCAGTGACAGAAAAACACCAGGTGGGAGGAGAGAAACAAGCTTTTATTGCGAAACATGTGTTCGACATCCGGGCTTACATCCTGGTATTTGCTTCAAGAAGTACCATACTCTTCGCAACTACAAATAATTTGAAGTTTATCCACAATTGTTGTAGGTCTCTTTTTGAGCGGGTACCACACTGTCAAAATATGTATTCCCATCAATAAAAGAGATTTCTACCATGTGTGCTTTTCATTCAGTTGCATTGTGGACTTCGCATTATTGAGAACCGGTTTATATTCTTGCATACAAATACAAGTAATTTGAAGTTTATCCACAATTGTTGTATGTCCGATTTTGTGCGAGCACCGCACATTGTCAAAATATGTATTCCCATCAATAAAAAAATTCTTCTCTTGCTGCAATAAACAAAACGTCGATCTTTATACTAGTTTGAATCACAAAATTTTGAAATACCAGATTCAGTAAACAATTCTCATCATGCTTATGTTTTATTAGACAGCAAATGTTTCAATAACTTTTGAAGTACAAGAATAATTTAGTTTGCAAGTACTTTTATTGCTGCAATTTGTTACTTTATCGCCTTACAACGCTGATTCTGACACAAAATTTTTATAATTTCCAATTTCTGTGACTGTAATTAGATGATTTTTTGTCAGCAAAAAAAAATAAAATTTTTGTTGAAGTTACATAAAAACAAATTTTCGAACTAGAAAATTCACAACTTTACGTAGGCCCATATTCACAATGCTACTTCGACAATTCGAAATGCGCAAAATTTAAACAAATGTATCGGAAAGGGTTAAATGCAGCCAATATACTTGAAAAACACTTTTTTCAATCGCTCAAGCCGTTATGGCTAACTCAATATAACTCAGATCTTTCACTTCTTAAAGAGATCTTTCACTTCTTACAAAATTTCCATTATTTACTTTTGCCGATACAGCCACAGCGCAACCTCTCGTTATTTTCTTTGAAAATATCTATTCTGCAGATTAAACACAAAAAAAAACTTTGGCTTAAATCACCACCTTATCCGCAAATGGTCCATCGGAATTTTATCATTTTTTTAATTTAGATTAAGAATATTATTGTAAAATAATAATTGCTTAGAATAATGTATCGAAATTGTTGAAATTCCGATGGTCCATCTATACAATCATGTAACGAGTCAAAGAAACAAAAATTTGAGTTTTAATTCAAACTTTATAATCGAATCGAACGAAAGTCGACGTAATTTTATTGCATTCGTTGGAAAGTTAGGAATGCCCGGTATTTTTATATCTTCCATACAAAGCATCATCAAATTATACTTTATTAAACATGTGGCCGTTGGTTATTTTCGCAATTTTAGATATAATAAGGTCTTTTGATTAGAATTTCCGGTAACGACTAAAAATATGAATTTTTTCTTTCATACACAAAACAAAAGTTATCGTTTAACGGCTGTGCGGCTGATAATATTTAACACGAAAGCGAGTCGAACTAATTTCTTTTTTTTTGTTTTATACAAATTTTGTTTGCTCGAATTTGTAAGTTATGTTATTTTCAGTGTGACAAAAATTGTAAATGTAGACTATACTTCTTCAGATGTGTGTTCTTACTTGGGTTGATTGACTGCCCACTACATATCCAACATAATCCAAATGCAAATAAGAATCGAAACATACTTTTCACTTTGTAAAAACCGTTTTTTCCTTTAAACAATTCCGTATTTCATATCAATAAATCAACTGGAATCAAAAGGAAAACAATTGAAAAGTTTATCCCAAGTCAATTTAATGAGACTAACAACTAAAAAATACGAAGTTCCGCTCAGTTATTCCTCACGACAGTCGACTGGTAACTAAAATCTGTGTGAAGAATATTTCGTCTCAGAATAATTTTTTTTGTATAAACATCAATTCAATCTCAACACACTTGATAACACTTAAAGTACTGCTTATACTGCAATAACGATATACGGTTTTATTGTTCACTAATTTCTTGTGTCCAGTATTATGTATAAGAGAATAAGAGAGCCACATTATGCCGTCATAAGTTCTGATAAAAGAAGAAATTTTAAGTAAAAAAAAGTATAGAAAAATGAATTTAAGAAATTAAACTGGATCAATTGAATCGACGAAAATGCTTTTATTAATAAGATAAAATAGTTCTCAGCAACTAAACTTTTATTGTAAGGTTTCATTCATAAATTACGTCCTGTAATTTTCATAAGATTCGCTCCACAAAATCTACGTACTAATAAACTATCTTGTCACATTTGACTTACTTCCCCCTACTCAGAACGAGATGTCATCTATGAACGACCCCTTGATTATGGATACATAACACATCATTACTAATAAGAATAAATTGACTTGCTAAGATGTCTCGAGATGATGGAGTAAGACCGAAACAGAATTATTATGTAAACGAAAGTGAGGAATTCGTCTACTGTGTCATTTTTGTCAAGGTCTTATGCACAGCACTACTCCTAGCATGAACACTGAATTGACAAGTGTACAGCACTACTCCTAGCACCAACACTGAAATGACAAATGTCAAATTTGGAGGCTTTAGCGGCTTTAGTGATAAGAGCTACAGCTTTTAGTATTGAGATTACTGTGATTCCATTAGCCTTCGAATATTTTTTGTGTTAGTGATAGTAGTAGTGGCAAGGCAGCAGTGCTGTTCTTATGTCATACCGAGCATTATTTTAACAATATTCCTCCTATTTTAAAATGTCCCGAAAGAAACGTATGCCAATGCAAATGCTTGCAACCTATATAGCTATGGTTCAGCATACGTTAATAGATTACGGCAGAGACCATATATAAATAGCCTATCACATAGTGCAAAGGGTCATAATTACACTTGTGTTAATAGACTATTTACACGGTCTCTTCTGTATGTAATATAACATGAAAGACAACCAATCGTTGAAAACAGCAACAAAATTTTTCAATTACTCTCCTTTTGCTTTGGAATAATCAAATTTTGATCGAAAACATTCACAATCTGCATCATACGTTATAGAATTAGTAAGTGGCCATTCACAAAGTACGCATGCATCTAAGACAGGGACTATTTTTGAGAAATCGGATTTCTCAAAAATCTCAAAAAATTCTCAAAAATCTCAAAAAATTTCTCAAATTCTTCAAAGTTTAAAACTTGGTTTAACAATGTAATTTTATGTGCAGACATACATAAACGTAACCAGAGAACTCGTACAGTCGAAAAAGAGTAAGAAGAAGTAATTAAAGCCTTCGATATTAATTTTTCAAGTATTTATCAAAACTAGCTGTCGAAATCAGTTCCAAAAACGTTTCAAATATTGTCTACATTGTTAGACACGTAACAAAGTTACTTTTCCTAAATTTTATTCAGAAGAATAAAAAAATATTTTGTAAAATTTTGAGAAATAAAAAAAATCTCAATTTTCTCAAAGAATTCTCAAAATTCTCAAAAAATTTCTCAAAAATAGTCCCTGATTCTAAGACAAAAGCCAGCGTTCCAAACACTTTCAAAAAATCGATGATGGTCTAAAATCCATCACTTTTAGCATGTACACTTTATGAACGGCGTATGACTTCATAAACAATAATTCACGTTTTCATGGATGTGAACCACGTATATCTCCAATATAACTATCGAATCTCTTAATTCTTTTACTTACTCGAGTGCTTCTAGCAGATTGATAAAAAAATCTTTAAGTTAATTAGGTTACTTCCTTTACTTGTATCGTGACTAGTTGAATGAATCATGTTGTCATTTGTTTTTACACTGGCCATTATCCATGTCCAGTTTCAGTACTCTTTTTAGAGCAGCACTCATGCTTGAAGTGCGACAATATTTTGTTGTTTTGAGGTGTAAGAAGTGTGTACTTCAAACCGAAGGCGAGCTATGGGACAAGTGGGTTGGCCTGTAGAGGCGCCACATTTTTTTCATAGTATTTCATAGTGCTTCATTCTCTGTAGCTTATTTTCATGTGAACCAACTTCACATTTGTCATTACTAGAGGTGTGCGCCGGCTGAAGCCGACACTTTTTTCATTGACCATTAACAAATAAAAATTGTTTAAAGCTACTAACTCAATTCTTACTGATCAATGAAAAAAGCCGGCGCACACCTCTAGTTATTACAGAACAAATGTCACCATATGAAGTTAGTTCGCAGTGACAGCAGTAATTTCATGACAGAATGTACTAAAATATGGAAAAACTATTACATTTCTTCTTAGTTTCTAAGCATCATTCTCCTCAAGGTTCTGAAAGAACAGGTTAAGACACATCTGACTTGATCACGAAGGCGGTGACACACAAATTTTGACAAATAGATACTATTTATTGAACATACTCATAACAGATTGTTTGAAGTGTCAACTTGAAGAAAAAAAAATGGTTTTTATCAAGTTGACATTTCAAACAATCTGTAATGAGTATGTTCAATAAATAGCATCTATTTGTCAAAATTTGTGTGTCAGCCGCCCTCGTGGGTGTCTTAACCTGTTCTTTCAGAACCTTGATTCTCCTATAGCCCACAAATTAAAAGAGCAAATTTTCAAGTAAGTTTCTATTCAAGTTTAATAGTTGATATTCCCTGATTAATTCGAAATCGAAGCTCACGGTGGGGCTGAACCAATTTTAAATAAAAAAGTCGGATAACCTCAACTTTTTTTTCATGAAATGTTAGCATGGGTTGAGTGTAGATTTAATATACATAAAAAATTAAAAAAATCACCGAGCCGTTTTTTAGAAAGTACTTTTCAACTGTTTGTAGACTGTCCCATGCATGTGTAGGACGTTTTTTTGATATGCTAAGCTAACGTAAGTATAGCCAGTGCTCTCAGCTTTCGATTAAAACCATACTTGCCGTATAAGTTTGGAAAGTTTAGCAACTACTGTCCCTACTGTGTGGTATAAAAAATGAGTGATTTTTGGAGCCAAATTATATTTTTAGTTTTTCTTTGTTTTTTTATTTTTTATTATTTAACAGAAATAAGATGAAAGAATAACAAAAATAAGGTTTTTCTTCAATTGTACAAAATAAAAATGTCTCTTACTCTCCATTTTTTATACCACACAGTAGGGACAGTAGCTGCTAATTGAGTAAAAGACATTCAATTGAAGTATTATCTTGAAATTTAATAATTTCGTTTTCGAGGGCTCCAGATTTGCGAGTAGAGTGAATTCGATTGAAAACTGAATCATCAACAGTACTTGTTATGGATCAAGTAAGGCATGTTTTTTATCGTTGATAAGCTTATTCATCAGACGACATAAATAGGCGCAAATAAGTTTGAAATAAGGCTACCAGAAAGGTATAGAAGTGGCCAAATTTCACTGAGGGTAGCGGAAAAATTAACTTCTCTGAAAATGTAACTTAAAAGAACATTTTCAAATTATTTTTTTCGCCATTTGAAAGAGTTTATTTACCGCGTCTAGAATCAATCTGGACTGGCTGGTTCGGTCACTTTGTCAAGGATGTATCACTCTTCGAAAATGGTGAAATTTTGACTTTCAACTGTTATTGCTCCGAGAGCAGATGATCGAAAGAAATATTTTTTACACAGTATATCTTAGAATTGTTCCCTCTACCGATCCCCATTAAAATTTGTGATCAGGCTGTGTCTAACTGCTTGTGGTAGCGCATCCACTGGTTCTCAGAAACGGCTCAGTGGTTCGAGCTAATTTTTTCCTGTGTGATGTTCTTGTCCATCACTCATTATAAATATGAAAAAAAATTATTGGTGGTCGGCGGTCCCTATTTAATCTCGTTTCAAACCAACCATATATGGTAATGCAAGTGGATTGCAGTGATGTTTTCTTCTTAACTCAACAATGGTGTGGGTTGGGTCCGTTGGGTCTTGTCAAGGCTGTATACTTTGGGGAGGTCACGCAGATCGCCATTTCATTAGATACGCGGGAACACACCTTTTCCATACAAACAAATTCACCAAAATTGAATTTGTATGCTATGGTGAAATTTTTGTATGAAACATGGTGTGTAACCCGCGTATCTGCATCTGCGTGACCTCCCCAAAGTATACAGCCTTGGGGTCTTGTCAGCACTTGTGATTTTCATTACCTCTGCTTACTAACCTTGATTCCAGTGAAATTCGAATTCAGTTCACTGGACGTCTGTCACTCAGTGAATGCGTTCCACATTATAATACTTTGTTATGACATTGTGCGGTTAAAATAAAATAATTTAATTTTTCATTACAAAGACTTGATCAACAAAGATTCACTATTAAAATGGTTGTTGACACCCAACAAAAAGACGGTGTATTGCCGAATCGAATGGGTGGTGGTCCCCACGGACTGGGTACATAGTTATTTCTGATTAACCAAAAACGTTGTCTTGTAAAAAAATAATTTCTCAAAAGGCGATCCGGACGACAAACAACTCCGTAAAGTTGAAAAGGAAATTCTCGTGCCGAAAATAATGCGAGAACGAGCCAAGGAAACACACTGCGCGGAGGTGGTGAAGGCATTTGAAACTTGTTGCAAGGCGAACAATGTATTGATGGTTGTAAACTGTCGGGCCGAAAACGATGCATTGAAAACATGTTTGGGACGTTGGTACAAAGATGCAAGTTTTATTAATGAGTGCACCGATATCTACTTGAAGGAACGCACTGAATACAGGACCAGTGGATTGACGAAGAAACAGAGAGCAAAGATAGCGGCGGAAAGTAATGGTCAATGAGGACGTTCGGTTATAGGACTCGTTCAGTCAATTTAGTTTCGTTTTTGTGATTTGCATTTTGAATTATATCTTAGCTTATTGTTACTGAAGTGAAATGTCGTTTGATTTTTCGTCGATTTATTCTGTCCGTAAAGTGATTTTCAAGGCTAATGCTCCTGCTGATAATTGAAACGTTTCATTGTCATTTCCGATGCTCGAAACATTTTCAAATTTTCCAGTAACCTCATTGGATCTGTTTCGTCGACTAAATGCTTCGGGTAGTAAATTTCAACGATCAGCAGATCCTGTAAAACGAAATCAGATTGTCAGAATGCGTCAAAAACTCAGTCCTGACAAAACTTCACCTTCTTTGATGTTTCCGATATTCGGTAATGGCCATGAAGTTGATTAACATTAAGATACTCCTGAGAATCGGATCGCTTTACCAGCACAATGTAACTGGCGTGGTAGTATCTCGGTCCTTTCTTGTAGAGCACTGAAACGAACAGAACGTTAAGCGGTCAATGAGAACAGAAAAATCCATTAAGGGAGCTTCAACTTGCACAGAATGTCATGAAATTACAATAATTTACGGCCACACTTACAAAAATCTCCGCCAAATTTCAGTCCACATTTGACAATCCAGTTCTTACTCCTCAAGTACGAGTAAGCCACAAAATGCGTCCAAAAGTGTGGCTTCAAACGACAAAATCTCGATAAAATATCGTTCGTGTCCAGCACCGTTCCTGCACTATCCAAAATTCGAAGACATTTCAATGTGCTGTGCAAGAAAAACGATTCCTCCAAGGTGAGCACAAGTGTTTCTTCGATGTGAAATGGATCGATTTGAACCGTTTCCATTGGATCGTTTTCTGGATCGCCTGCATCATCGGTCTTGTTGACTATGATTTCGGCTTTAGATTCACAACAATCGATCTGCTCTCTCCATTCACATTTTTTATCATAAATTTCCTTTGACACTTTCGTCGGAGCAATTTCACCTTTCCAAAGGACTTTCGGTGCGGCTTGCGTTCTGGAACCGATTCCGAAGGAACCGTTTTCGTAAAGTTTTTTAATTGATTCTGCATCAAAGACTTCAACGTTTATGCCAGTAAAGTAGCCGGCGAAGATATGCTCTGACTCAGCGTTAATGTCGTCCACGGGAAATGGATGAAAATCACTTTCTGCCTGATTCTTTCTGCGTCTCTTCGGTTGAGGAAACATTGTCTGATCGAAATAAGAAGGTCGCGATGTACACTTAAGTTGTTTACGTTTAATGAATTCGCGAAAAATATTCAAAAACAGCTGTCTCAACACTTGTTCCACTGGCTCTACTCGTTCTACTTCATTACCACATTCCACTGAACTCTGATATGTCAATGTGTTGCTGTCAAAATCATCCAAAACAATCCGAAAAGTACGTCGTTTCTCGTGTCACACGATAAAAAAAAGTCACAAGACCTACTACAAGACTCAGCTGGTTTGTCGTTCATAGTTTGTTGGCTGAAAAATTCATTTTACGTCGATTTTCGTGAAAAAAATAGTTTTGAAAGTGCAATAAAATGACTGACGTATCCGAAATGTTGTCGTCGTTGCCAGACGATAAAATTGGTAAGTTTTTCCTGCCTGCAGTATTCAATATTTGTTCTTTTATGCTCGTGACTGGATTTGGTGACAATGAAAAGTTTTCCGACTTATTATTCGGGAAAATTAGGATCTGCCTCTCGTTAAATTGAATTGCGTGCCATCCTTTGTGTTCTTGTTTAGTTGAACATCATTTTCCCATTGTTTTAGATATGATTGCTGCAACCAGTGTTTTGCAACAACAAGCTGGTGACATTCGCATCAATAAAATCAATTGGCAATCTTACATGCAGTAAGTGACAATAACTTTTGCCGTGACACCCACCCCGTGCCATTTTCATTGTGTTTTTCCTTCCAACTCAGATCTCAGATGATAAACAATGAAGATTACCAATGCATCAGTACGTTGGACAGCGAAAAGAAGACGCATTATCTCCAACAAAATTCGGATCAATGTGCCAAGACATTCTTGAACTTATTGTCGCACGTCTCCAAGGATCAAACCATTCAATACATTTTGGTCATGATCGATGATTTGTTGCAAGAGGACCGCTCGCGCATTCAAATCTTCCACGATTATGCATCGAAGCGTAAGGAGAATGTTTGGGGACCATTCCTGAATCTGTTGAACCGACAAAATGGATTTATCGTGAACATGTCGTCGCGAATTTTGGCGAAGCTCGCCTGTTGGTCGGGCGAACAAATGCCCAAGTCGGATTTGCACTTCTATTTGCAATGGCTTAAGGATCAACTAACTTTAAATGTAAGTTCAAGCGGTTGGGGTGAGTACGGTTATTCAGTTTACCGAAAATTTACTTACCAAGAAATGCTATTTGAAGCAATCGACACAACGTTTTCTTTACAATTTCAATATTTTTATGCCTCCCATTGTCTCACCTAATTCACCAATTATTTTCTCACGATTTTCTGTTAACCATTTATGTTCTTATGTGTCTTTGAATTTAACTTCTCGTCGTATTTAATAACATGCATGTTCAATTGGCTGTCTTGTGTTGAGTAATCTTTGGATCGGAAGTGATGGACGATAAGTTAAATCGATAAACTTGGTCTTTAGGCGATGCTCTTGTAACGAAAGGAATTCATCGAAATTTCGTACGAGTGCTACATATTCTGATATGTTAATTTGAAAACGTAAAGTTGATAAAAACAATGCAATCAATAAAAGGAATATCCTCGGGTCATTTATTAAATGGCAGAAGATTTCTAGAGTATAATGAATCATCGATCATCAAGTGTCTAGTTCTAGTCATGACTATTTTGAGAGATTTTTTTTTCTCCGAAAATGAACCGTGCCGATAGTATTGAGAATCATTGAATTAACCTTTTAGAAACGGCAATCGTGATATAATCATTAAATCTGTTACTTCTATTGTTCAAATGATCGCTTAGGGTTACATATAGAATCTTTTACTTCATTTGTTTTAACATTAATTTCACCATTTAAGACCTTATCAACGGTAGATCATTTCTTATTTTTGTCGTTGCTATCGATGACAGATGATCAGCTGTTTCTGAAAGGTTAATCTATTTGTTGATACCGATTTTGATAAGAGTAAAGAATCGAGCAAATCTTCATTTCATTAGAAATTAGGAGAACGAAATAGACGCTCGACGTGCGTGCATAAGGTCACGTTTTGAAATCCACCACCGTGTAAAGCCAAAATAACGCATAATATTTCTGTTTCTGCTTTTGAAGAGCTTTGGTGAGGTTTAAGCTTCTTTTGCATTCAACTGAAATCTTCATTTTTTACAATGTAATCAAAAAAAAATATCAAAGCTTGCGAAAGCTCTCCAAAGCACACGTATAGCATAGACGTTATTTTGGATTAATACGACAGTACAATACCAAGACGAAAAATATTTGACGAGGAACTGCTGATTTAAATAGCAATGTAAAGTTGACGATTTTTTTTTGTTTTCGACTCTTTTCGCATTGTCCTAAAATGTCAAACTTGCATTTGCTGCTGAATTTTCTCAATTGAATTGAATCAATCAGGGAAAATTGGTTGCAAATGCAAGTTTAACATTTTGTAACAAGAGTTGAAAACAAAAGAAATTTTTCGTTAACTTTACATTGCTATTTAAATCAGCTTTTGTCCTGTTTTTTAATGCGTGTAGGCCTAGGCCTGCTCTGACTCCTGGGAATGTGGGATATTGGGCTAATGAGATGTTTTTCTGGTCCGGAAGGCTTGAATATTGAACCCATGTCTTTTTTTAGAATTTAATAAAATACTTTAGTTATGGGGAGCGAGGCATTTGTACAAATATACGAACGCGTTGATTAGAAGAGAGAATAATGGTGTATATCTTCTTAACTGCTCTAACCAACGCTTTCGCACATTAGTTACTATATGCATAGTAAAGATTATGTCAAATTTTCTTTCAATTCGCTAGTGACGGCAGACTTTTCAAGATTTTTTTTTCAGAAGACACACTTTTTGTCCTAGAAAGTAAAACAAAAAGATTTCAAAAAATGAAGGATTGATATGTAGGTAATATTATGTGGCTGGCGGGGAAAAGTGTATCCGCAACCTTTCTGAAGTGGCAAGCGTATCAGAACAAAATCATTGAATCTGTCTAAAATATCTCTCCTAGTGTTTGATACGAAATCTATTCCTTCAATATTTTTAACATACATTTTGCTATAATAATAATTATTATTAGTAGTCGTTTCTACGAGGTTGTCTTTTGGATTTGTTCTCATTAGTCATTAGTCCAAAACACAGTCGTAGCTTAAGCTTAATTCAGTTCATTTAAATACAAAAACAAACCTTTTCAGTTATTTATTGAAGCCAGTCACGACAGAGTAAAATAAACCATGCAGGAGCGGTTCATTTTCGAAACGTCAATACACTAATACTGATATAGGTCCCCAGTCAAATCAAGCGCTCCTGCTTGGTTTACTTTACTCTGCCGTGAGCCAGCTCAATAAACCTGTTAAAAATTCGAGTTTTTTTTAACAAAGAAAATCGATTTTCGTGAAATTTTTTAGGAAACTCTTTAAACGTACAGCGACGAACATTCTAAATGCAGCCTCTGACTGTATGGAATTATTGATTCCAATATTACTAGTGTTTTGAATGTCAAATGTCAGTGGACTATTTATTGGTTTTCCGAAGGCAGATGTAGAGTGGAAGTAATGCCATTCAGACGCTCTATGACATCATCACCACGCTATATTTACCTGGGTTTTCCCACTCATATGCGCTCATTCGACAAGTATTTACAGCCGTATAACATTAATGTGTCTTGACTTGACGCTTGAAACAATGAGATGGGAAATGTCAAAATTATCGAAAACTAAAATTTCTTTGATTGGCTGGTTTTAGAATGTTACAATTGTTAAAAATTTCCTATGTGTAGAATGAGCACCAGCTGAATATCACCAGCTGGATCTACTAACACACACTTATTGTATGATAAGCAATCAAAACACATTCTTATGTGCGCGCATAGATGACGTTAACGTAGAAATGCACTGTGTGTAGGTTGTATTTGAATTATTTACAATGCAAAGTGTTTTTGTTTGTACACCAGTTGGTGATATTCAGCTGGTGTTCATTCTGCATATAGGAAACTTTTACCAATTGTAGTCACTGTAAGCTCGGTCTTTAGTTAGGGTGCTCGCAATAATATGCAGTTGATAGGCAAGAAATCTAATGTATCTGTATACTACACAATACAGTGAATATTTTATTATTAAAATATAAAATGCATGCATGCTCTAATGCTAATTAACTTTTACTATTCATATATGCTGTTTTATGTAACTAACCAAAAATGATTATATATTTAACCAAAGATGATGAACTGTTGTATTGTTGTTGTTGGGCATGTGAGTGGCAATGTGACTTTTTCAAACTAAACCGAACGCACTACCAATTATGTATGTGACTTCATCAACGAAGATGTTCCATATCGTTCAGATATTATATTATTATCCATCAGTTTCTGTTTCTAAGTATTTTTATTGTTCATTTTTTTGCACACATACACACACACAAACACGCATACACATACTCCTAATCAGTTTTTGATTTGCACTTTATTGACAGTGTTTTTACTTATATGCCAATTTTTGTATTTTTCCAACTAAATTTAATTTCCACAGATTTTTTTTAACTTTCCACCAATTAGTTTTCAGATTGACAATATTGAACAACTACACACAATACAAAAACATTATTTTGTTTGTAGCTTTTGTTTTTTTCAATTTACTTTGTTCCTTTTGCGTACACCCTAATCCCTAATGTTCTGCACATTAATTGCGGGTTATGGCAAAAGGAACTGAAGAATTTTCTTCGTAAAGGCTAAGACCTACATAAAAGAAATGGCTGAATTGTCCAAACGTATTCAAGCGTCGCACGGCCATCATCATGGCACCTACCATCATCATCAACAACAACAACAACAACATCACGTTGTTGAACGGTATAATCAGATATCGAGCAGCATAGATGAAAGTACACCTAGCACAGCAAATGTGCCCAAACCTTTATCGGTAGTTTGACAAACCAATTTTCTTTATAACTTTTCTTTAAAAAAAAATAAAATTTTCTTGTTCGTTTCGGAAAAGAAGAGAAGGATAAAGAAAATGCAGTTTATCGAAGCAGCTTTCTAGAGTTGGTTTAATGCGGGACTCTATTGTGGTATTTTAATAGAAACTAATGAAATAGATTTAGTGTAATTATTACAACCACTTCTGATTAACTATTGGATTTACTTAAATTTAGTTGCACGTTTAATTTTGGTGAAAGTTTAACTGGTGGCAATGTAGATATTGAATTATAAACAGAAACCTTTGACTATAAAAAAATTCTTGAATGTTGGAAACTCAATGTGAGTTCATACCAACATATGACCAAAATGTCTTGGGAGTCTCCAAAGATAGTTCTTAACAATTCTACAAAGGAAATTCAAAATTCTTTTGTGGAGCTTTCGCATATTATGGCAGCACTATCCAAGGTGGAAAAACGTTTTTCTACAACCTTCATTTTTGATCCCGACAAGCAATCTGACGAGGATAGCAATAGTGACACTATTAGTGTACATATCTTGGCCGACACATATTGAAGAAAAATTGGTAAATTGGTATCAAAATGAAGGTATTGGTGACAACTAAAGAATGAAATTGAACGAAATTTGTTTTGAAAGGGCTGTCGTGCCTGATAAGTCAAAGTTTCTGATTTTCAACTTGTCTGGCATAACAGGCCTCTCAACAAAAATTGTACATTACTGTCTTGTTGGGACATTTTTTGTTGGGGGATGTGGGGAGGTTGTATTTAGAGCCGAAGCCGAGCAATGCATCCCACACGCATCAACAAAAAATTTCCCAGCAAGACAGGACGATACTTTGTTGTTTTTTGACCAGAAAATGCGAATAGCCGGTTCTGAGCAAGACAGTTATGACACATTTTCTGGCCGCAAGACAACAACGCGCCGTACTGTCTCATTTTTTGTAATTTACTATTTTCGTTTCTTTCGTTATTTGTGACCAATATCTTCATTTGCACACCAATTATTTTCGTATCGATATCAAGTAATATTTCGGCACAGGTTTTGAACAGTGGCCGTATGCCATAAGTTATGAGTGACTCGGTTACGTAATATGTAACTGCTACGCAGTAGAATTGAGTTAAAACTAAGATGAGAAAATTCTGAAACTGTGCGAAAGATAAGTAGATTCCCTTCGATACACGATCTAACTAACTAAAAATGCTTTTAATTTCACGTCTACAAACGACACACATGACACACAAAATTTAAGATTATGGAAATCAAAATGACAAAGTAAATAAATTGTGAGCATTAGTTAGCACGACCAGACTCTTCTGTTCAGTACCAGATTGAACTTATTTCCAAATAAAATTTGAAGTGGTTTGAAGTGAAGTCCTTCCGCCGGTCCTTTAGACTCTGAAACATTGTAGTCGACATTTGCAAGTGATTCAACTATACCATGTGCCATGATCCAGTGAATGTAGTTATATGAAACAAACATCTTGGGTTTGGTCTGATTTGAGGTATAATACGATAGCGGGAGCTGTCAGTTCCACGTCTTTAGTAACAGATGGATACACAAAATTTTCTCTTTATCACTCACCGGTTATTTCTATCTACACTGTTGACAACAGCTGATTAGATTTATCTGGTGATCCGCTGTTTCATTCCCTTCCCTTAGCCTATGGGTGACAGGTCCCAAAGCGACAATTTCGGTAGGTTTTACAACATAGTCAGAAAACATAGATTTTGTCAACACAGAAAGGTGGAAAATGACCCCTCCCATTCACTGGTTTTTTCTTTCCTTCAATTCACTTTTACCGTAATTGCAGGCTCAAAAATATCGTGAGATAAAGCTAGTAAATAGTTAAGGACAGTTTTTGTTTCGATTATCCAATCAGTTGCAGTTTCATAAAATCCAGAATGAATTATACCTCAACCACATTCCGGTCTAACCGACTCTATTGTTTTATCTTTTTGGTGATAAGAACTGCATTTTCTTTACCTTCTCTGTCTTCGATTTACAACCTTAATTTGATCTGGTTAACAATTAGTAGACAACATTAAGGCCTGCTTAACGCACTAATATCTTTTCGCTGAAAACATGGCTATTTAACCGTAAATCACATTCACAATTCGCTAATAATTTCCAATTTGTTCAACAGAGTAACGAGTACATCCAGTCGGTAGCTCGTTGCCTCCAAATGATGTTGCGTGTTGACGAATACCGTTTAGCATTCGTCAGTGTCGATGGTATCAGCACTTTGGTTGGCATCCTTTCAGCTGGAGTCAATTTCCAAGTGAGTCTTCACGAAATCGTTTGTTCGAGTTCATGCGCTTCTATTGTCAATTTTTCCATTCGACAGGTTCAATACCAACTGGTATTCTGTTTGTGGGTGCTGACCTTCAACTCACTGTTGGCTGAAAAGATGAACAAGTTCAATGTCATCCCAGTGATGAGTGACATTTTGAACGATTCGGCCAAGGAAAAGGTCACTCGCATCATATTGGCGGTGTTCCGTAACTTGATCGAAAAGCCCGACGACTTGCAAGTAGCCAAGGAGCACTGCATTGCAATGGTCCAGTGCAAGGTATTGAAACAACTGTCCATCCTGGAGCAACGCCGTTACGACGACGAAGATATCAGCGGCGATGTTGAATTTTTGATCGAGAAATTGCAAAGCTCTGTTCAAGATTTGAGTTCGTTTGACGAATATGCCACGGAAATCAAAAGCGGACGGTATGTTTAGATCGTACGCGGTCTGTTCCGATGGTTGGGTTAAAATTGTTTTTGCTATTGTCTAACTTCAGTTTGGAATGGTCACCAGTTCACAAATCAGCCAAATTTTGGCGTGAAAATGCTCTACGTCTTAACGAGAAGAACTACGATTTGTTGCGTATTTTGATCCATTTGTTGGACACTTCAAAGGATCCGCTTGTACTATCCGTAGCCAGTTACGACATTGGCGAATACGTTCGTCACAATCCCAGAGGAAAGAAGTAATGACTGATCGTTCATTCGTATTCTCATTGGTGTCTTTTGTGACCGTTTGTTCTTATTGTAACATTCTAGTGTAATTGAGCAACTTGGCGGCAAACAATTGGTAATGCAACTCTTGAGCCATGAAGATCCCAACGTTCGCTACGAAGCTTTGTTGGCCGTTCAGAAATTGATGGTGCACAATTGGTGAGTTTTGCTTTTTTTCGGTTTTACAGTTAGAGTCACTGAGATTTCAGCATGACTTTGATTCAACTGTTTTTCAGCTGATGCACACAAACAATCAAAACTGTTTATATGCCTTTATACGGTTTTACGACTACCACGCGCATGCGTGTAGCAGTGTAGCAACTTCAACCAAATAAACAAGTATAAATAGTTTTGATTGCATGGGTGGATCAGCTGAAAAACATCTGAACCAAATTCACACTGATTCACTGCATCTGACTGTACTTTGGCAATCAGCAAATATGAGAGATTATCTCTCTGAGGATCTATTTCCCATAGAAGAAGATCGAATTCTCCTGTCGTCGAAATGGACAGTCTCTAGCTTCACATTCTATTGCGTTTTGAGGATTGAGACCTGTCATTGCGACAAATTGAGGAGTCATTTTTAACGAAGGGTAATGTCCTAGGAGTAATGACTTACGATTTTCTCATTTTGAAAAACAGGGAATACCTTGGCAAGCAACTTGAAAAGGAAAGCGAAACAAAACCGACTTCAGGTGGCTCAGCGCCGATTTCCGGAAAGGCCTAAATTATGAGTTATGTAGAGCAGAGAAAACGTTTTTAAAAATGCGTCACATTCATTTTAAATGGAGAACAGCTAATTAGTAAATGCAAATTTAAACGAAAAAAAGAAAAAAAAAATATTGAAAAATGTTAAAGAATTTGATGTGTAAATGAAACAAAGCAAAAAAAAATATCTAAATTTATCCCTCTTGTAAATATCTAACTGAACATTCCATGTAATTCGTTTTGGGAATGGTTGTTTGTAGCAGTGATTTTATATACTTTACTTCTCTCCTTCGTAGTGAAGTTGCAATTTTTTTTTCTTGTTTTTTTTTTGTTTCCTTGCTCGATTCAATAATCGTCTGTTTAAATGTAATTTGTAAAAAAGAGAAAAGAGTATTACTTAACTATATACTTTTAGAAAATTCAATAAGAAATCGTTATGTGCAAATTTATTTCTAACTGCGATTGACATTTTCGATTGCGTTTTTCATTTTGATGCATACGTGTTATGTGTGTAATTAACAAAATTATAAATAAAGAAATTACAAATAAACACAATTGGTCACTTGTCACTTACACTGATTGATTGGACGATTATTTACAACTTTCCTCCTTTATCAATTCTGAACCTTTTAAACGGCTGCTAGGAATTTCGCGCCGCGTCATTCACAATAATTGAGAAAATGACACATTTTGTATAAGGAAACGGGCATTTGTTGAACTAATCGATAACGATAGATAGTTTTTGACTCTTAAAGCATTCTCTTTGGCACCAACTCACCATTTCTGTCATATTTTGCGCTTTGCGGGATGAAAGTAAAACCATGAAATCGAAACAGAATTTCGCTTCATTTTATTGGAAAGTTGTTGCACCGGTTTCGATCGGTTTGTTACCGAAGTCACCGAAGTAGACGCGACATTAAGTAATACGAAGGACGTGATCTTTTACAGGTGAGAACTGAGAACCTAAAAATAAGAGTTTAGACTCAAGAAGTTGGATCCATTTTAACTGACAGTGAATGGTGTAATGTCATAAAATAAACTTCCACTTTGGAACATACAGAAAATTGTTTTCTTTCTTTACGGTAGGACAAATTAAAGAAAGTCGTATTTTCTCCTACAGTATTGTCTTGGTGGGAAATATGTTGAAAATAACACGGAAAATTCGGCAAATTCGACATTTGTTGTGTGCTGCATATATTTGCTGCAGACTGAATAATGTGTTGTATTACAATAAACATGTAATATGAATATTTTCAAAATATAGTTCCGGCAACAATATTATTCAGCTCGTAGGAATATTGTGAGGTTCCCAGGTATATATTTGCTGTGTGCTGAATTATATCTTCAAATTAGTTGTGGGATGTATTACTTAACTTTACCTGCATGCCGAATATTGACTAAATGGTACTATCGAACTATACCTGCATGCTGAATATTGACTAAATGAATAAAGTCGTCTGTATTTAGAATGAAATAAAAGGAAGATCTCACGAACATACGCATAAAGATGATTATCAAATCTAATTTTATTCCTTCATTTAAAGTTATTTCTATTTTTACCGAATTAATATGCAATGATAATGTTACATTTATGTATTTCAATAGAAATTTTGACGAACGAACTTTTAAATCCATTTTCGGTGTTAAAGGCTTTTGAAATGTTAACAGAAATAGTTGGTGGTATTCAGCAATATTTGTTTATGTGCTGTTCGTTTGACAAGAGGATCGCCACGGTTCAGCAGGGGGTTTTGAACATTTGTTTTATACACGTCGGCACACGTGCTCTTGTCAGATTCAAGATTCTTTTTACGAAGGTTACGCAGATTATACTTTGTGAAAAAGGCCAATACCTTGCAAATATGTCACATCTTGGACAGAATTTGACATTGCAATATCTGCAACATGAAAAAACTAAATGTTCGAAACCCCCTGAAACCACGTGCTTCCACCTACGTAATATACACAAACTAGGTGAGCCAATCTTAATTTATTAATTCGCGTAATAGATGCTCACTATTAATGTGAACAGTTTTTTTGTAGAACGATTGAAAAAAACCTCTAATTCAGAACCAGGCTCAGAATTAAAATAATAATATCCGATGACATTGCTTAGTGGGGAGAAGTACTACATTTCATAGAAAATAAATTCAATTAAATGTTGTTGCATAACCCAATAACCCATTCTAAATACGGACGACTTTATTCATTTAGTCAATATTCAGCATGCAGGTATAAATATGCCTGTGTGCTGCATAAAGCAAAGTAACAACGGTTCGAAATAAGACTGCCACTATATGCAAGCAGTATAGCAGCAGTGGTAAAGTCGTTGGCAGTCAGAAACTGAGGTTAAGCATCGATGGTCGCGGTCCGTACTTGGGTGGGTGACCGGAAAAAACGTAAGCAAAAAAAAAAATCTGTTAGCAATTTAATATGATGAATTTAAATATAAATCTACGGCTAATAACAAATAATAATAATAAAATTGAAATAAAAAAAAAAAAAAATTGAAAAAGTTTTTTTGTTTTTTTTTTTTTTGCTAACGCATATAAAATTGATAAAGTTAATTAAATCAATTTCTTCTATTAAACGATAAATTAGGTTGTTTATTGAATTGAAAAAAAATGGCGTCATTTTATATTATAAAACAGGCATAGAGCTAAGACCTGCACGCTGAAAAATAATATCCAGCACACAACAACAATATTCATTAGGCGGGCATTGTATGATCCTCAGATCAATATGCAGCACACAACTAATGTTTTATAATCGTGAAGCTGTTCCCGATTTCTTCGTCTGGGGTGCATATATGAGTTTTCCGTGAACCTTATTGGTCCATTAAATCCATTAACTCTAGCTTCGCTTGAGAATTTTCTTCATCAGCGATGCCTCTAGATTAAGACAACCGAACTACAAGATTTTGAATCAAACACTAACCAAAACTTTGAACAACAGACGTAAACACGGCAGAGTAAAATAAACTTTACTCTGTCGTGACGTAAAAGATTCAATGCAATATGACGCAATAAGGTTGCTATTTTTAAAAAGGTTAACATATAAGGTTCGTTCTAGACGTCTGAAGCGGAATTTCATTACATTAAAGATGAGAAATTTCTCTTTCTTTATTTCATTAAGCAGAAGAATCAATGGATTCACCCACTTCTTCATGGAAATGTTTTTCTTTGTAAATAGAAGTCTAAGTAAAAAATTTAAATAAATTCAATTTCCACTCCGTTTGCGTGACAGTTCTTTTGTTCTATTTTACAACTGTCATGTAGACGGAGGCTAAACGGAGTGATCCTTTTAAGTGGAAACAATACTTTAATATATGCATAACGTGTTTTTGGATTGGCTACGAGGTAATTCAGTTAACATGTTTTCAATTTCCCACAATTTAAAGATTCAGTTTCGCGTTTCGCCAGATATAACACCGTCGAACCACAATCAGATCTGGCCGATACTGCTGTGTTGATGTTGCATCAAAAACGAGAATACTACATTGGAGCTGGTGCAAGTGGACCAACTGTATTAGGTCGTTCAACCCGGATAATGGCTAAACGATTTGAACAGGAACTTCATAATGGCAAAAAACAAGTTTCAAAGTGCCGAGATAGAATTTACTTCATTCACAGTTAGAACAAGAAGAACGTGCCAATCGTTATTCGCCTGCCAATTATCTTACACGCTAAAAACGCAATTCAACTTCATCAAGAACTTTTTCTTTCCAATCATCGACGAGGCAATCACTCCTGGATACTTCCTTGCAAAGAGCTACTTCGGATCACTATACGAAAATAAACGATCCAATGAATTAGCAAAAGCATTTCCAATGAAAACCATAAAAACCGTTAACTCAATGCATTCAGAAATCAAACGTGCATTGGCAAAAGCAAATACGAAGGATGATGAACCTTCATATGCTTCATGGAATAACACATGTAATGTGTGTCTACACGGTGCAACGCTGCAACAAAATCTACGACACAGTGTTCTATGATCCAGCTCAAGAATGTTATGGACTTGCCGTACCAAATCAAATTTGCAAGTTTCAAGAGATCAACCTTGGTCTACGGACAAAATACCAACAAGGACAATTGTGTATACCAGTGTTTGAAGTATTAAATTGAACTTCACACAGATCAAATTTCATTCCAATGAAATTACAATTCTATAAACTTCAAATGAACAAAGAAAACTAAATAAATTCATGCCTATTGAAGGGTTTGTAGTACATAACTGTGTTTCACACTTAATTATTGAAGACACTCGTCGATCCAAAAAAAAAGGTTTGTATTGCATGGTTGGGCTTATAACAATGTGATCGGTTCTATATACCACATGAATATATCTTTTATGCACTTAATGAACTAAAGGCTAAAATCTAAGTCTGGCGATCCACAGGCGCCTTATCTGGTTCTCGGTAGCAGAAAATGTGTCTACCATTTAACACATTATTTGACTTTCAATTTGTAATTTTTTTTTACTAATCCTAACGTAATCGTGCAACTTAAGCAAATATTTTGTGCTTTAACTATTAAATTCTGCCTTACTATTCTTACTCTATATAAGCTGTACAACCCGTTGCGTTGGGTTCTTTCTGGATTGATTGTGACTTTCTTATTTATAACAATTATTGAACATTAAATTATGATAATAAATCGGTTGCTGTAAGTAGCGTTGAAACATATTACTGATCAACTTTTTTCTTTTGTATTTCTAGGTGTAGTATCTGTTCTTATTAGCTTAATATCTAATAGATCGGCCCATATAAACTTTTACAAAAACAAGATCAATAAATTAACCAAATGGTTGACTATCGAGATTATCATGAGTATATCCGCAATATTTACTTTAAGTAGAAGAAAATATGTATTTTATGAGGACTTTTTGCTACACAATAACTTGAGTAATCCTCAACAGATTTCGAAATATATAATTCGACTATGATAATGTACATTCTACAATGAACTGCGCGATCTGAAAGATGTTTCCAACAGAAATTGTCTTAAAGTTCTGAAAGAACAGTTTAAAACACTCACGAAGGCGGGTGACATCAAATTTGTTAAACGCACTAAGTAAATGTGCGAAAACTTCACTTGAAAATAATTGCTTTTTGTTAAGTTGAAATTGTCATATAAAGTTTCACAAAGTTAGTTGTTTTAACCTGTTCTTTCCGAACCTTGATCAGTCTCTTTATCACACGACAACTTGAATCTTTTGCGTGAATCTTATTATGTGGAAAATGTGAACGAGTGTGGACGCGTTTTATTTTTATTCAAGTGGAATTAGTTCTGAAATTTTGTTTTTGATAAAATAAAAGGAATCCGCAGTTTATGACACAGCTAGACAAGAATATATTGAGGAAATCTGTCAGTCAAGAGATCTTCCCCACCCAAAATTTAAGGCTTAGTTCTAGTTGATTGTAATGAAATCGCTAACATTGTTTCTGGCAAATTGTTGATTTCTTTTTGATCCTCATCTCTCGTCGAAATTGCTTTTGATTGCGGCAATGTAAGAATTTACACCAACTAATAAGGCATAATAACTATGATCCATTGTTGACGATTCAAGTGTCTCCCATGAAACATACATATTTTGTCTTGTCTTAGTATCAAAAGACATTATGTCGTCGTCGTCGATTGCGGATGGCATGCCATGGCATATAGAAGATGCGCCTAAAACTAATACTACTAATTGAAAAACACATTCTTCCAACAACACATATATATATATTTCTTGTTTAAATCCAATCGTCCCGTTACTTGGACGACTTCTAAAATTATAAAGAATTAATCAACTGTCAATATACATTTTGATTTTGTTTTTACACACAAACATTGGTACAATTTGATTTGCAAAAAATATCTCCTAGCTAAATTGATAAAATTCTCACTTTACATCTATTAAAAAAAAGTCTCGAGATATACTTAAGAGATTTACAATATTGAAGTTTCTGTCAATTTCAAAGCATACATCAATACCATTCAATTAAATTGATTTCAAAAATTTATTTTTCGTTTCTTTTTTTCTGACTATTTTTGCTTTGTGATGCAAAATTATCATCACCTAAGAAACGGATTCTAATTTCGGTCTGATTATCACACGTTTAACTCACTTATTTTGACGTGTTATGACCAACTCCGCCAAATCATTTTTTATTCTGATCTATGAGTTGTTGAGGTTGAGGTTTGTATTTGTGATCAAATAAAAACCTAGATTCTAAGATTTTAGTACGTCGCATAATCCAACTAAACGACAGTAAATATAAATCTAGCTCTTCAATTGTTAAGTAAAATATATTTTGTGGATTACGAATACAAAGACAAACCACAACAACTCATAAATCAGTAAAAATGACGGAATTAAAATAAAAAAAACATTTGGAACTAGCCAACCAACTTCTCGCTAATTTCAAATCAACGAAGTCCTACAACACTTTCGCGGAACGATTTAATTTGATGTGTAGTTAGTCCGAGTAGTACGAAAAGAACCAAATCATTAACCAGGTTCCAAGGATCAGATTCTTGATTTATATTTTTATAGAAATTACTGGGGTCAAATTTTGCCATTCTAGCTGTAATTCGCCACTCACGATGCAAAGAAAAATTCGTGTCATAGTTTTAGCGAAGCTGTTCAATTGAGGAAAGCAACAACTTGATATTTTCGTACGTATGACAAAAGCTTTTTAGTTTTCTGAACTGAATGGCTGATGCAAAAACGTCTCATTGAGAATGGCTGATGCTAAATTCTTCAGTTTCGTAAAGCTAATATATGTTGATTGATATCAGAGACCGTTTCAATGAATCAATTTTTCTTAGAATGACAGATCGATTATACCAGGGTCTACTTTTGGAAATTTATTCTTAAAATGTCCATTAAATCCTTAAAAAATCAGTATAAAGTCTTATAAAAATTCCTGAAAGTTACTAAAAATTCTTAAAATCAAACATTTAAGGAATTTTTTAAAGAATTTTTGTGATTTAAATTCCTAAAAGTATGCCTGGATTGTACTCGATCATTTTGCGATTCTACGTTAATTGGACTTTACTCAAACTAATTGCATGTTTAGAATACATCGATAAATTAAAAAATTTCAAATTTGTTTTTAGAATATGGTAAAATTGCTTAAATTTTCCGAGTGAGTCTATTATTAGCAGTGGACGAAGACGGTTCAAACGATATTAAGTACACTATAGGTAAGTGGTCTGTTGTTCGGAATATGTTAATCAAACGAACGAATTTCATTTGACTTTCGCAGCGTTTTTTTTTTGACTTAGCATTTGGAAGGAAAAATGTCTGGAAAGAAGCGCATAACTAAATGAACACGTATCTTGATGGTACAATCAAAATTTTCTCAATAAAATTTAACAATATTTTCTGGTAAAATTAGATTTACCGTTAGTAACAATTCATTCGTCTGGTTCTGTCCACTTTTAAAATAAAATTGAAACAAAAATCAAAAATTTACGAATAAAATTTAGCTTCGATTTACCCTGAAGTATTAAAAATCTAAATCACATTCTTGTATACAATTAGAATTAGATAAAATCTATCTACAATAAAATATATTTTCTGTTTTTCATCTCACTCAAACACATCGAAAAAAAATAATTAAAAAATTTCAAACTCCATATAGCATCATCACATCGATGTTTCAGTGGCAATTTTAGTCACACACAATTCAATATATAATTAAAGCGTCGTTAAAGTTCATTGTTGTTAAATATACACAAAAGTTAATGGTTTTTTAGGCGAGTTTCTCTTTCGTTTTTTAATTAAACAACTGACGGTGCCTATTTTTAAGAATTTAATTCTTAAAAAATCCATAAAATTCTTTAAATTCCAAAAAAATCCTTAATTTATTAATTTAGGATTTTTAGGGAAATTTTTAAGTATAAAATTCTTAAAAATATTCCCTGTGTACGTTTCCTTGCAACGAAATATTGCATCAACATTTCGTTGATGTGGACTTTCTGATACATTAGTATGGTAACGGGCCATGTCCGTCGTGTACAAATGGTGTCACGCTATTTTGATAAAGTTCTGACAACCCTCCCACTTTATGGCGTGACATTATTTGTGAACACATCCTAACTGATCAAGGAAATGCCGAACAGTTGTTTAACAAAATTAAGTTTCCTTCTCGTTTTCAGACTTATTTTAACAGATAAATTTAAGAGTTCAGTGAAGCAACACACGATTCATTAGATTGATTTTGAGGATTGAAATTCCCGTGGCATTGAGGATGGTTTTTTATTGACGACAGCGAGAAATGATTTTTTTTTTGTTTAAAAGATCCGAACTGATCAACTGGCTCATGATTATAAATTGATTTTGCGAATAGACAAGACCTATAGACGGTTAATTAAGTAGAGGAAAATGGTCGCAATCGAACCAAAAACTAAATCCGTAGTTTGGGATCTCTACAATAATCTATCATACGGAGCTGAGCTGCAAAAAAATAGTTTAAATCTTCAAAGGGCGAGCACATGGTCTAATATAATCAGTGAATTCCTCGTTCGTTCTTTTGTTTAAAGTCTTTTACGTCATCAGTTTCAACATTCAAGTTCATCGCTTTATTTTGTCGTCAATGTCGATCACAAAAAAACAACCCGTTTCTGAAAGACTACCTTCGTATCATTTTGGTTCTTCGGTTTATCTCTTGAACAGAACAGAATGTAAAATAAACCTAAAATCCTCCTAATCTCTAGTTTTATTTCTAACCGAAGGTACAATAGAAATATGCAATGTTGTTCACTACAACTATATCTGGATTATGTGACTTGGATCTCAGGTCATTTTAGAAATATTTTTTTCTTCTGTTGGTTTTCTCTCTTTTATTATATTCATATGTCTATCTAAGTGTTGTTATTTTCCTTACAACACTGGATACAGTTAAGATCGATGCAGTTGTGCTATCTGTTTCCGTCTGCTTTCAGACTTTTATCCGTTGAAAGTTGGAACTGTCGAAAAGTCAAATTTTAATTAAAACCAATTCAAATTTTCTTTCCAAATTCACTTACCTGTAACGATCGTACCGTATCCATTAACGTTCTCTTCTCATCCAGTAATACTGACAAATCATCTTGAGCTTTCTTCAGTATATTTTTCAGTATATCCGTTTCGTTCTCCGTATTTACTCTGTAATCGTAGCGAAAACATCTCGTCAAATATGCTCATCACACGCAACCCGTTAATTATTGCTCTTCTTACTTGTATGCCTCGGTTGATTTCTCCTGAGCGGCAAGCTTTTTCTTCAGTTCATCATTGTCCAATTTCAACTGCTGCATAACCAATTGCATTGATAACAGTTCTCGGTCTTTACGCGGCACCACATTAGTCACTAATTCATCTGTTTCATTATGGTTTTCCGGCTCAATGTGGAACGTTCCAGTATCGTCGCGCGTTAACCTCATTTTACAAATATTTAAATCGACCGGAACAGGTCCAGGCGATGTGATGTTCACCGGTGGTCGATCCTCCATCAAATGAATTTTTAGATTTTCCAACAAAATCTGTAGATTGAAATTTAGTTTGATCATTCTATTCGGTCCAGTAAGGATAGGCATACCTCTAGTGGAAGCGGTTTGGAAATAATTTCATCCTCGGCCAAATCGCCAATACCGACAACCGTGCTCATTGATAAATCCAGGGTCAGGTCTTTGACACGAACCTCTACGTTGTGGGAAAACCATCTGTGTGATCGAAGTTGAAATTGTTATTATGCGCAACCTTACAACCGTATCGTGAAGGAGCAAACCTCAAAACACTTTTTTTGTCGGTAATTTTTCCCAAATTGTCTGGTGGTGTCAGAAGTTCATCTAAACGCAGTTGGACACAGGGTGGTTTTTCCGGATTATATGGAGCCAAATTCCATGCTCGACATCTCGCGTTAAATTTGGTCTATAAATTTATTTTTTAATTTTTTATTAAAAATGAGATGAGTCTACATAAAGTTCTAGTAAAAATTGGTAAGCGCATGCAATTTTTGATAATTGAACATTTACAGCCATTTCAAAATCACATGCAGTCGCAAATGTTCATTTATCAGAGAACTATCCAATAGAAATGCATTTTCCAGTCAACAAATTGAATAAATTGCAACTGGTCCAGTATGCTGGACGTGGACACTCTCTTTGTGCGCCCAACAGAGAGAGATAGATCAAGTAGCAATTAGCTACATCTATCGTGAAAGAATATTGATTCATTGGAACCATCTTAAATTAGCTACGTATCATGCACAAAATCACTACAGCATGCAATCAAAGTTATATAAGCAAATGAAAAATACGAAAACACATTTGGGCTGTGTGACAAAATATTCAGGTCTTGAATTTTATGAAAAGAGACAAATGTGCGTTATTTATGTATCATGAAACAAATGTGGTCGTAAGTTGTATTAGGTGTGCTAGGGTTCAACATTAACATTCAATTTTATTAGAGTCGAAATTTTACAAAGGTTATGGCCAGCAATTCGGCCAGCAGAAAATCGACGAATCTGGTGTCGTTGGCCTTTTTTCACCTTTTCTATCCATGGCAGACAAATAAGATTATGGAAAAAATGTCGACGAAAAGTCAATAGGACTTCCATGTTTGTACATAATTTAAAGGTGTACGTCTAACAAAGACTCCATTTTCATTTTTCTGACTTCGCTTACACTGACAAAAACATTTCCTATCCTCAGACCCATTCGTTTTATTTGAATTTAACCCCAAAGGTCTTAAAACCGTTCCTTTATGCAAATATGGAATTAAAATTTGCAACTTTTAGTGGGGAGATTGCAATCTAAATTTATAACTATAGTTTGACGTAAATTTTAGACCTGAATACATAGCTGAAATTAGATTCTACATTCAGGCGTTTCGTATTGTTCGCTGACATATTTTAAGAAAATTCCTTTTTGAAAAATGTAAGACGACAGAAACGACCATAAAATAGTTAAATTCAGTTAAAAATAGATTTGATTGTGACACTTTGACCAATTCTGCAAAAAGTCAGCAGTTTGTCTAAACATTAAAACTGTTTTTGTTAAAAGACATCTTCGAAAATACCGTACAAAAAAAGCTCTACAACCATTTTTCGTACTATTCATAACTGATCTACATTTAATAGTAATTTACATGAGAAAGGATAACAAGTTGAAAAGTCGTGTGAACTTTGTTGATCCGAGGCGAAGCCGAACGTGACTTTTCATTTTTATCCCGAGTTTTGTAATGGATTTTACATGCTGAGAGAGTTGAACGTAGTGCTTGAAACATGAAAAGCACGGACTTCAACGCATGTAGCATGTAAAATCTATTACATAACATGGATGAAAAGATGAAAAGTCTGGTTTTAGTTTGTTTATTGACCTCGGATACGCCTCGGATCAACAAAATTCACACTCTACTTTTCATCTTTTTATCCCTAGTCATGTAAATAGCTATTACATACTGTGAACTCCCAAACCAATTATCTTGTTTTCCATATTAATGTAATTCTCCACTTTCGACCCTTGTTATGTAAATGACCATTACAATAAATCTAGGGGTAGTTACTCCATCAGTACCACGTAAAAAAAATATCAAGTCTTACGTCAAATTATTATTATAAATGAAAATCGAAATTTCATAAACTCTACACGACATCCTCAGTTGAAAAGTCTCTTTTTCGTTTGTTTATTGACCTCGGCTTCGCCTTGGAACAACAAAATTCACACGAAAACTCTACTTTTCATATTATTATCCCAAGTCATGTAAATAGCTATTATATTTACAAAAACTTAAGAAATAAGAAATAAAGTCGGAGCATTATAATTTGATCGATTCTACTCATTTAATTCATTTTTAAATAATTGTAGTTTTTCAAGAAATCATTTCGAAAACATTACAGTATAAAGGCTTACACATGCGCATTAGAGCTGTTTACTCGCGGTATACCTGCGGGTAATCCGTTCAAATGCACGTGTCTAAGCTTTTATACTGTAATGTTTTCGAAATGATTTCTTCGAAAACTACAATTATTTAAAAATGAATTAAATGAGTAGAATCGATCGAATTATAATGCTCCGACTTTACATGGCGCAATTTTATTTAAGTGCAATTACAAGGAAGGTAAAGAAATACTGGCCTAGGTAAAAGGAAAATTCTCCCATTTTTGTTTGATTGAATAAGCGATATAAATGAATGGATTAAATAGATTGAAATAGATAGGGACGATTCACGGTATGACTAACAGAAAGTTCCCCAAATTCTAAACGATTAAAAAAAGCAAACAAATGAAAATCATTATTTTTTTGGAGTTCGTATACTCACTCATCGCTAAAAAGAACTAGATATTCAAATGCATGTATGCTAATCAAAATGCAAAAAAATCAACTACCAAATAATTGTAAGACGAAAAATAAATAAAAATTAATTAAAAACAAAAAAAATGAAAATGAAAATGAAATTCAAAAACATTATTTTCAACTATAAATTTTTTTGGTATAATATAATCGGATGTACCTTTGTCTTTTGGTGAGTAGTCTTTAATTGTATTTTTATTATCAATTGAATTAGCACATTCATTAATAGAACCAATGTTTTCGTTTTTGGATTTATTTTTTTCAAACAAAATTTACGTTTATTATATTTCAATAAAACGGTAAATTTTCGGTTTATTTTTCATATCATATTTGTTTCCACATTCCAGATGTATTATAATTTTTATCGATTATAAATACATTTTTATTGATTGATTGATTTGGTTATTTATAGAAGATAGAGAAAGCATGCAAAAAAGATATATTGCAACACATTAAAACTTAATCGGAAAAAAACAAATGTTTAAATATTTTATATTATAATTAAGTTAGACTAAATTGGTTTCCTTTATATGTTTTATCATTTTATTTTTGCATATAATTCTGAATTGAGATAGATTTTGTTCGCAAGTTTCATTGTCCTAGATTATGAAATTTCAACAGTAGAAACATGAATTCTATGATGGAATATGTAACGAGAATTATGAGCTCCTGTGAACTCTGGTGTAAAACCAAACAAACTTTAATTTTTATTAAGTGAAACATACTAGACATCAAAATCTGAAGTGAAAGCATTTTTGCTCATAATGTCCCAAGCCCAGCTGTGGACATTATGAGCAAAAATGCTTTCACTTCAGATTTTGATGTCTAGTATGTTTCACTTAATAAAAAGGAATATGTAATGTATCGATTAGCCGCAAGTCTTTTACTTCCAAAGGAACTATTTTTTGTTTGAGTTAATTCACTCAAATCGGAAATGAGTTAAGAGGCATCGGTACTTAGCTAAAATTGTAGCCTACATTTGTGTGACCCGTAGTTCATTTTCGATCATATATTTTCATCGAAATCCTTTTCGAAAAATGTACGACCGTAATAACGACCACGAATGTGGCAGCTTTAAATAAAAATTAGTTTTGGTTGTAGTCGTTTGATCGGCTCTGAGAAACGTGAGCAGTTTAACGAGATTTTCATAAACTACACTCAGGTTTCTCAGGGCTGGTCAAATTGCCATAAGCAAATGTATTTTCTGTTGAAAGCTACCACATTCGTAGTCGTTATTGCGGTCGTACATCAAAAAAAGGATTCCGGTGGAAAGATATCACCAAAAGTAAACTAAAATTCAGTATTTTAAAAACGCCTTAATGTATGCTTTTCAGCAAAGCACCTCTTAAGAGGCATTTTGCTAAACCGCATACATTTGGGCGTTTTTTAAATACTGAATTTTAGTTTCGTACACCAGAATCCTATTTCAAATTTGTAAGACCGTTATAACAACCACAAACGTGTCGCTTTCGACAGAAAATAGATTTGGTTGTAGTTGTTTGACTAGCTCTGAGAAGCAGTTTATACAAATTTCGGTAAACTGCTGACTTTTATCAGAGATTGTCAAACTGCTGCAACCAAATCTATTTTTTATTGAAAGCTAGCCCATTTCTGATGTTATAGCGGTCGTTAATTTTTGAAAAAGGAAAAAATATCATCGAAAATAAAATACGAAACACACAAAATGTGAGCTAAACATCTTAAGAGTATAGTACATACAATGTGTAGAAGAGCTAGAAGGGGCAACTTCTTCTCGGATTCATCTGATTCATCTCACTCAAACAATCTGAATTTTGAAGGTCTACAATGACTTCGAAAAAGTGAACCAGCAGCTGAAATTGCTGCAAAAATGTTTTCTTATAATAAATTTCACGGGAACGAAACCACATTCATCGAAACACTACCCATACATTTTTGGTATTATTGGAACGCTAAGACCAGAATCAGTTAGGGAAAACAGTCTTTTTTGTATTTCTGTTGCTTTTCGGATGTATAGGAACCGTTGGAAGTTATCCATTTTTTACCCATACTTTCAGCTGCTCATAACTCAGTGTAGATGAATTTTAAACCCAACAAAACTTCATCTGCCCCGAAAGTACATGCAATTACCTGTCTAATGACCTTGTACGTTTGTGGCCTACGAGAAATTTTCATAAGAATAGTGCTTGTTTTCGGCTTTTGGTCACCTTTACTAGCCACACAAGCTTAGACGAATTTTTTTGAAAGCGGTTTTGGCTTCTAGGGACTAATACGTATCTAGGCACATATCAAAAAATCCTCTAGAAAATGCTTCCGATTTGCGCAGTCAAGAATCCCTCACTGTTTTAGTTTTACGACCTGAAACGTGTCTGCGTGCCTTTGACAGTAACACCGGCAGTTTTTCAATTTTTGGATTTCTAGTACGTATAGTTTTTAGAAAGACTTTTGCAATGGATATGCGTTCCAAACTATTCATGCGTTTCGTACAACTCATGCAAATCACACTAGGTAAACATTTTTAACTCCGATAGTGGATCAGGAATGAGATGATTATGATTAGTTTTGTCTACACGACAATTACGGTTCAATTTTCCCAGCAACAATTTTTTTGTCACGATTTCCGCAAGAGAACTCATGTTTTTACTTTCACAGTTTTTCTTTTCTTTATCATTTGAATGTATTGTAGCCGAACCAAAAATCCATCTCAATCGCAATGATAAAAAAATAAGTTATCGGTTCAATGTTAAAGCTTAAGACAAAAAGAGTTGATTTGTGACAGAGTTATGATTTAAATGAAAAAAGATATTTACATAAAGAGATTATAGATTTATACATTTCACGTTGGTAAATGATTCAATTTTTGCGGATTTTTTATTATTTTATGTAATTCGCTGTTGAGCGGTTACCCTAAACATGTTTTGCCAATGTATAAATTTATCGTGACTTTCGAAAAAGCCAAGCACAACACAAAACCTTTCACAGACGGCTAGCATATCACCAGTATTAGTTATCGAATCTGTTACATCTTTTGTTTCAAGAATTGTCAACAGATTGATAAAAAAAATCTTCTACTTCAATGTATAACGGTGACATGAACCGGAGCTCATCGCTTAATTTCTTTGTCGTTGTTGTCGACAACAGATGACATAGCCGTCCGTTGAAATGTATAAATACATTAGACACGGAAAATTTTCAAAATGACAATGACGACAAATGACAGTAAATGTACCTGTAATTCATCCCACGGAATCGCTCCACATTCGTCGCAAGTCAATGCTGAAATCTGAAGACGTAACGACGATGAACAACCTTTTTGCTGGCGTATTACCTCCACCGTAGTCAGTCTAGAAATGATTTTTAATTTTAAGAGAATACTTGGAATGCGAGTGACTTTGTCGTCTCAATCTTACCGGAATGTTGCCATTGAAACTAAATCACGTCGCCTCCAACTGCTCGCCTCAGACGGCTCGGATGGTGAGGACATATTCGTTTTAAGTTGCGGCTCTTCGCAAACTTCACTAGCTACTTCAACTGGCGACGCTTTCAGTTGATTCGGATCCGATGTAAATGGATTCAGTCTGTGGGCAAAGTAAATTTCGATTTTCAATCAAACAAAAATTAATTCCTGCTAGTGCGGACTCACCTGAACATCACGTCCATACAATCGGCCGTTTTATCATCTGCCAATATGTGAATGAAATTTTCCGAATCCGAACTGATATCACTTTGCATTGACACGGTATCGCTCATGTCGTCTGAGGTATTTGTTTTTAGAGCCGAGTCTATCGACGTCATGAATTGGGAAAATCCTTTCTTCATCGAAATCAGACCTAAGTGCAGAGAATTTGCGTTTAGAAATTATGAAAACAAAATGAAAGCCGACGTTCTACGTACTCGATCCCAGTTCCTTAAAGCCACTGTCAGTAACCGAATTGCGATTTCTACTTCTCGATGAGGAAGCTAAGATTGGCGTATTTGGACTATTTGTTATTGGTGTACTTAGAATCTGAACGTTAAAGCCATGAGTATTCGGATTGGATGTATATTGTGCCAAATCGCTCGGTGGATCATTGGTGATAGGCGACGGTGTTTCGATACTTCCAAAATAATATGGATTTTGTTGATTGCTTTTGATTTGATCTAAGGAGGGTGGTGCTTGTGATGACCAGGTCGCTGAATTATCTAAATTGAACAAAAAAAGGAAACGTAGAAATTGGTGCTACGGAGTCACGAAATTGTTAATCGGCAATTACTGATGTGTAAGTCGTCTCCTAAACTCGCTGAATCCGGTATAACACTTTCAGCGTCGCCGCCACTCGACTCCTTTCCAGGTGTTTGTGATGGCATGACTAGCGTCACTTCAACTTGCGGAATGACACAACCAACAACGAGTGATTTGTTAGATGTTTCCTAGAACAATCGTGTGAACGAAGTCGCGGTCAAAGTCAATTCACCAATTTCACAACTCACCTTTCTCAGAATCCGGTTAGAGTCCAGCGATAGGAATGTCGATAGCTCAGTCATCTCTTCCGACAATCTCAACAAAAACAACAACTGATAATGATCAATTTGAACACTAACTAAATTTGAAACATGAGCTATGACATGCAGGTCTGCCGTTGTTTCGACAGACTTATCATTTCCGACACTATCATTCATCACAGTTTTATTATCACCTTCACTCACATTGCCGTAATCGGGTACACAGCTACTGTAGAACGGGTTGCTACTAATGAAATTCTTAGGAATCTGATCGAAACCATTCAATTCACTCATACCACCGAATGGTTCTAACTTTCCAATTGACAAGTTCAATTCTTCATCATCACTTTTCACAAGACTTGGTACTGGCGTCAGAGATGCATATTCATCGCTCTTGCCATGTATCCATAGCGTAATTGGCACAGCATCCACAAACGGTACAGACTTTGTTTGACCGACCGATCGAGCACCTAAAAAGTCAACCCAAATCGGATCGGCCATTAAGCACCACACGTCCCTCGGCTCCGACCAGAGCGCATAACGTGACAGGTTTGTATTGGATATAGACTGTGGCAGTGAAGTGTCTGGCGTTGTTCCATTCGATATTACATCGGAAGCTGCGACATGTGATAATATGCGGTCTGTAAGAACGACAATTGGAACATGTGCATAAAAAGGCATTTGTCCATCGACAGTTTTCATTGAGTTACCCGTCACTACACACAGATCATTGTGTTTCGACGGAAATCCCGATCCGAAAACTAAACTTCCTTCTTGTAATGAATGTAAAGCTTGCGCCAAATCAGCACGAGACGCACCCAATTCTCGAATGTTTGTAAAGAAGAATCTGGATATTTGCACTTGCATTACCTTGGGCCTGAAAATATTTTTTTTTTAAAATCTAACTTACGAAAATTTAATCGCAAATCCTACCGGTCACGTTGTGCAGGTGCATCAGGACCACATTCAAATATTATTCGCGGCATAATCGCTTCCAATTTAACGTCCATGTACATAAGACTAGGTTCATTGGCCGTGGATGGTGATGTTGCAACACTTGTTCGCAGTAAACTTTCATGTAAATTTAATGCAAACGAATTGAACCATAGCACACTGTCCAGATGAAAATTTACTTGTATTGGATTCACATGAACAAAAATCTTGTTTTGTGGCACTGTGGAAACGGATTCGAAATTAAAGTTTTCTTCTGATCGATAAGAAGATTGGATAACTTACATGGGAAAACAAAATCGCCCGGAAAATAAAAATAAGTAAATTCCGCATGTACTGTTGGAAGTTCGGCTGGGAAGGAGTACCGGTCTTTGTCACCTGCAGAAAAAAAGTTAGTTGATCGGAAAAACGCTCCACTTTATATTCTGAAATACATGCAAAAAAGACACTAGCCATGCAAAGTAACAAGACCCAAATGGGTGCATCAACTGGCAATTAGTTAATGAGATCAAATTTCACGAACGGCCAACTTATCACCGTATTACTCTAGTCATTAAATCTGTTACTTCTACTGTTATAGTCTCGCCTATGTTCTTAAAACGGACCATTCACAACCTCTCATCCTAACTTGCACAAAAATGTATGAAGTGTATACTTTTCAAGAACTTCACTCCCCCTAAGTCGTATATGGGAATGAGAGAACAAAATGGCCATGGCTCAACTCGTTTTGAAAAGGTGCTACACTAACTCGATTTCCAACATCTGAATTATGGTAAAACATCCATAAAGGATGTACATAGACTAGTAGAAGGTTGTCCACAAGAAGAATGGTAGGTCTCGCCAACATTGAAAAAGGAAAAAGTATAGGGGGACAGATGGGTCAAATGAAACTGAATCAAACTCGCAGGTAGATATTCCTCTGTTATGGATAACGACGACAAAAATAAGCGCAGAGCTCTGACTGATGCGTTTTTAATAGCAAAATGTATGTTGAAAGAATTGAAGTAACAGATTTCGCATGAATTTCTTGAAAGTTGTTGTTAGATCAAAAATAAGGGTTTCATTCATAGGACCCAATCTCAATGTGAAAAATACTATTCGTACCATGGACTTAAAGTCTTTTTTAGCGTATTCGATTCCAGACCTCGCCTTCGGCTCTGGAAACCTCTGACACGCTAAATGAGACTTTTAGTCCCAGTTACGAAATGAACTATTTAATTGAACTGACAATAATACTGGTTGTCATCTGTCAAACATTACAACATCTTAGGTAAATAAGAAATAAAGATAAAAACAAAATTCAATCGAGTGAGTTTGCGAGTATCACACACTTGGTTCCAAAAAAATGAAGTACGTACCAGCATTCAATATATTCTGGTTTACTCCCTGCCCCATGGAAAAGTTGTAATGGATAATTTTCGAAGGAAGCAATTTACTATGTAATGGTCAACTTTCGCATGGGGCAGACGGTAAAAATATTTATGAAAAAATTCGATGCAGCTATTTTTACACGACATAAATGAAAACAATTTTAAGAACATATGTAAAGTTAAACACCGCTCTAGGGGACGTAGAGGACAGATTTGTCCAAGGGTACAAAGTGTTTAGACCATCTGTAATGAGTTTTTTTTTCTAACTAAGCACTAACATTAACTGAATACGAAACGACGGTAATTTACATCGAGCAAGAACAACTCTACACTGTGATCCAAATAACAATTTACTGAAAGAAATAAAGTAACCGAGACGTTAAGTGCTGATTATTCACCTGATTTACCTTTCCGTTTGTGTTGTTGTGCTAACCCATAGCAAACAATCAATTAAAATTAAGAAATCGATTTTTTTTTTCTTGGTACAAAATGATCGGAAGATCATGCAAACACACTTCACATCCATGATCTTCCATGATTCTGAGCATATGATTCGTTTTTTTTATATTTCATAGCGATTGTACTCACCCGAAATAAATTCCTTGGGCATCTGTTTTTTGCCAGCCGTTGTCACTCTGTACAAAGTGAAGTCTTCGATTCTCAGGATAACACAGGCAGTCATCAATTTGGATAAATTGTCTAAGACTTGTCGTTTCGTTGGCGAATCATTGACGTGATCGGACTTTGACGAACTGATGTTTGGCTTATTCGGTGATATGGGCGATCGTTCCAGTGGTGCATGAGTGGGTGGACGGTTTGGCTGACTTAAATTCAACAGTGACTCTTTGAACGAATTAAGTGATTGTTCCAGCCAGAGTGCTGGTGGAACGGCTGCTTCGCGATACCTGTTAAAATTCGGATTTCATGAGCTGAACCGTTTTGTACGAATAAAAAGTAAACGAATTACTTTGGCCAATGGGATCGATCACTTTTAGCCAAATGAAACGGATAATAATCGACCTGGAATCCTTGCACTGATATCTGCAAAGCTCCACCATCGTTCAAATCGGGATGACACGATCGACCATCTTAATGAACATTAGCTTCGTTTAGTTGCAAAAATCTGATAAGTTTTTTGGTTTTGCTTACCGCCAGCATCATCGCACAAATGAAGATCAATGCGTTGACTGAAGAAGTGATATGAAGTTTCTCTCACATCGAACATGTTGAATGTTTTTTGTGCTGCCGTAATTGTGGCACTCTCATTGGCCCGTGTTTGTTGTGCCTGCTGGGCCTGATATTCGGGTAATGTCTGCAAAATTAGACAAAAATTGGCTAAATCTTCATCAAACTTTCCATGGACGCAACTACCTCCAGCTTTTTCTGTGCTTTCGTTTTTTGCGTCAAATTAGTCGATTCCTTGATCAAAGCAGCTAATGAATCGACAAAATGCAGTGCAGCCTTCAGTTGTGAATCCGTAAGTACCCAAAGTAAGTCATCCAATATCAACACTAAGCGAGACGACAAAATGCTGCAGTCAGACAGCTTCTTTTTGATGGTAATTCTGCATCGTGCTTGGTTGGTTAACAGGCGTAACGGTGTTAACGTTTTGTCTTGCGTTGAACTCGCCTCTATTCGAACGGTTTGCCATGAAAGTTCTTTGAATATAAGCAGCAATCCTCGGACTGGATCTTTTAGTCGGGTCACGCGTAGATCACCGTGCATCCATTTTGGAGTTTTCGATTCGACGCGAATCCGCGACATCTGAAGATGGATTTTATTTTGGAAAAAAAATTTGTAAAATGAAAATGAGAAAATCAATTTACCTGTACGGAAGCTGTAAACGCTGGACTAATGAAATTAACGTTCACGGTGTTGACTACTATCGTTATACCGTCTATCACTTTGTGGATGAAACTGTAATTATGGAAAAATTTAGTCTTTTGCTGTCGATGAAGCTCAAAGTGAATAGAAACAACAAATTAATGCAATTTCTCTCAATCACTCGAAAGACGAGATAAAACCTATTTCAAACGATTTCCTTAGCGAAGCTCAACCGGAATTCATTACATTACCAGAAATCATTAAATCTACTACTTCCGTTTCACACAACACTAGCTAGATCGAATTGATTTATCGTCCACGTCACTTACCTGTATTTCCCTTGGCGCGCAGCTAAACTCTGGACTCCAGACGGAGTCTGTGTCCCAGTTCGTTCGAATTCACATGTTTCGACCGTAATGTTCACTTCATCCAGAGACTGATAACAAAATGTAAGAAAATCAACATCGTTCAACGACCTTACGCTTATCGTGCTCATGAAATTATTACCAAAGTGATGGGAGTGCTTTTAAGTTTCGTCCAGCTGATCCGAAACGAAACATGATTGCACCAAGCCGACGTTAATTTTAACCATCCGGGAAGTTCTAAAAGTTCAGTCAAAACTTTCTCATCCAATTGCAAATTGGACAATTCGCCCTCGCCACCGAATGTGCTGATATTGATTTTGTCGGATGACAAATTTTTGGTGTATCTAATTGGATGAAGAGTTCGCATTTAATTAGAACGGTATACGGTGTGTGTACGCAATCAACTTCGTTAATCAACATGCTAAAGGTCAAATAAAAAGTTTTTTTTGTTTCTAATCAAGGGAATCAAATCATACAAAAAAAGAATGGAATTATTGTCGTAGGTCACGTCACATAAATTGAATGGAGCGCAGTCATGAATCAGTAATTGAAAACAACTTTCAGCCACAAAAGCCGTTTCATTCAATTGCGATGATGATCTAGATATCGATTTATATTTTATAACGAAAATTAAAAATGTAAACGAAACTGTTGATAAGACACCAAAGGTGTGGCAATTTGAAATATGTTTACAATTCATACGACAATAAAATTCTTTATGCAAATTGCACACTCGGCACTATCAAGGTGCCACACGAATTTCGTATTTTTACATCTTAAAATATTGAAGTTTTGGAACTGTGCTTAAAACCTTGACACGGAGATAAAGAGTTCAACAATTTTTTTTTCGGAAACGATCGCTTAATGAACACATACCGTGACAAATGCTTCAGTAGTTGATTTTTTATTATTGACACCATTGTCTCGTATTTTGTTAGACGCACAATGTTAACATAATAATGGTTTTGTATTTATTCTTTTGAAAACTTGGATTATTTGATTCATATTTTCATCAACTTTTTATTTAGCTTGTCAGAAGAAAAATTTCTTCTATTTATGTGGTGGTAGCACTCACTTCATTCAGTTTTCTTAAAGGCTGGGTTTACACGAGTTTGTGTATACACGCGAAAAAAAACCCGAAATATTCAATTTGCGTCACTCTGTCCACAGTATACAAACACTATGCTTATAGAGTGTTTGAGTGAAAGAGATGGCGAAACCACAACCTTTCGTTCCATCTCGGGGTCTGCTGTCAGATTCTTTTGTATTATCGATGACAGCAGACCCAGAGTTGATTTTCCATCTCGTTCTACTTAAACACCAGATCCACCAGATATACTTTGAGACTGTCACTCAGAACTCTGCCGTAATTTGCATAACAAACACTTAACGGTACATTTCCATTTATTTTTTTTAGAAATTTTAAGTCAAAAATCAAAAATGTCAATAAATAATTTGCAAAAGAAACTTTTCTTGCAAGTAATTTGCATAAGAAACATTTTGGAGAAATTTTCATATAAAAGTAGTTTTTGCAACAAGGACGAAAAGTAGGACTTTCCGTTGCCTTTATGATAAAAGTTTTCTAGGCACACGATTTGTATTGTCAAACTAGGACTACGGCCTCGATTGACAATCTACACATCTAGTGCCTAAAAAAGCATTTATCACTCGGTTGTATAAATAACTATTTCATTCCTGGGACCCTAAAAGTGCGAGTTCGTCAAATGTAAATGAATAATTGAACGAAACATTTAACGAAACTTATGTCTGAACGTACAGTAACTTAAAGATTTTCTATATCTTTAAGTAAGACTTGAGTCCTAAACCTCATAGACACTTCCATTGTTTCATATAAAAGATTCACAATTTCAGCCTGTTTCGGACATCATTTCGAGCAGAATCTACTTTATGTCGGCGTGAGTAGTGAGTAGTTAATCGCACTATAATGTTAGCTCGTTTCTGAGTTAATTCTTTCATTCGAAGTTTTGCTTTGCGTCCGAAACCTTTTTTAATTAGCGAATTAGGCCGAACACACACGAACAATTTTGCGTTGATGAGACCGACAATAATTACACTTCGAAGTGCTCTAACTCGGAAAAGTCACCGTCTATGACCAACTTTTTTTTTGCTGAAAATATTCTGTTTAATACGAGGAACAATAATAAAGGAAAATATGTGAGTTACATCCGACTCTTAATTAAGTCCAATTCAAGCGCACCGTCTGCTGCGATGTACTTACCTCTATTTCTTCAAAAATTGAAAAGTGTATAGGTCTGCTCCAAGGCCATACGAATTGTCAAATTAATGTCAAATTTCCTCCGTTTATATGAAAACCGATATCTGTAGATGAAATCGTGATCGTTCGGCCATTCAAAATTCGTGTTTACAGTTACTTGGAACAAACCTATAGACACCACCGTGTAAACGTCTGTCAAGTCAAGTCAAGTTTCAAACATCATTTACGTCGAGTTGTCATCGTATGTCATCAATAAGTGGTTTTTAATATCTTATCAGCTGCTGTGCCCGTAGTTTTACCTACCGCCTGTACGTGTTTGACCTGTGTGTTACAATTACGTTCGCTATGTCCGAATTAATCAAAAATGTTGTGCTGCAAACGATTTCGAAAGAATGTTACGAGAAATATTTCTACGAAATGAACTTCTTCGATGGTATAAGTTAACAAAACAAAGAAATTTCGAAACGGAACTAATTTAAAATGCTCTTCCGCAGTGGACTGCTTCAAAATATTGCTTAGCAAAGGATTGGGCTGTGCAATAATAGCTGGATCCTTAGGTGTTAAAGTGCCGCAAATATTGAAAATTTGGAAGGCGAAAAGTGCCGAAGGATTGAATTTGTTCAGCATATTTCTGGACCTGTTTGCCATAACATTCAATTTATCGTACAGTTACGTCAAGGGATTTCCCTTTACGGCATGGGGTGACGTGTCCTTTTTGGCACTACAAACTGTGATTGTAGCAAGCTTGGTCTTAACGTACACCGGTGGCATACAGAAAGCATTAGTTTTCATTACTGCGTACCTAACGATTTGCTACGTTTTGATGGGTGGAACTGCGCCTGTCCAATTTTTGTGGTCGATGCAGGGATTCAACATTCCGATCATAGTGTTGGGAAAGCTGTCTCAAGCATACACTAATTTCCAGAACGGAAGCACGGGTCAACTGTCCGTCATCACATGTTTTTTGTTGTTCTTCGGATCACTGGCGAGAATATTTACGTCCATTCAGGAAACTGGTGACACTATGATGATAATGACGTACTGCTTTTCGGCTGCATCGAATGGTGTACTAGTCGCACAATGCATTTACTACTGGAATGCAGCCAAGGGTGAACAACCGAAAGTCACATCGAAGGCAGCTAAAACCAAAAGTAAATCGAAGAAAGTAGACTAAATGACCGCATGGGGTGATGGTAGACATAAAAGACTAATTGTAGGAAAGCTCACGAATTGTAATTTCGATAATAAAGACGCTTCATTTGTAGTTTCACGAATTGCCAAGAGAATTTGCATCTTTCCTATTCGTTAAGACAGCCGGTTCGTCCGGTTTCGAAATTAGTTCATCCAGTTTATAGTTCAGTGCGGGTATGAAGGGTTGATAGGAAGCTAATGGTCCTGAAATTTTGCTTTTAACAATATTCGGTTGACTCCATGTCAGCTCAAACGGAATGGTTCCTGTGAATGGTTCAGCGAATCCCCCACTGTGAGTGACATTATTATTGCTAACAGTGCCAGCAGCGCTATTCTTCTCATCTTCTTCATTTCTTGCCTGTTCTGCTTTCATTTGCTTTTTCATTGCAATCAAATCATGCAACGGATGGGAGACATTTCCACCTTTGAGAACCTTAAGGAATTTTCAGCTTTACAATTCAGTTGATTTGACTGTACTGGTTTCAGATAATAAATTTGAAGACACCTACCTGCAACGTCGTTGAGCTAGCGATCCGTTTAATATCCGGCGGAATTCGATAATTGAAGTCTTCACCAGGTTGTTCAGTTGACGACAATTTTTCCCAATTAATTGGAGATCCCAATGTGCCAATGTACCTTCCTGACATTGTCCAAATACGCACCGAATGGTCAGTGCTGCAACTAAATGTTAAAAGACAAGTAATTCTCAACCAACTCGAAATTGCTTCCCAAACTATTCACTGACCTCACTACCAATTTACAATCGTTAATGTACACCAATCCTTTGACGGACATATTTTTGTGAGCTTTGTACGAGTTTACAAGCAATGGATCTGACTCACGGCGATTCCTGACTGTTCGTTTCGCTCGGCCATCCCAGGGTGTTTTCATTAGGAATGGAAATTCCAGTCGTAATTTCGGCATGTTTATGTGAACAACGTGCGTTTTTTGAACACTATGACCATTGAAGTAAAAGATGAGTCGAGATCAAAGTTTCTTCAATTAACGGCGCCCTTTCGTGCTTTACCAATAATTACAAACTAGCCAAGTTTTGATGTAACCCATGGCAGTTCCAGTGATCAAGTAACGGTTCTCCGAATCAGTGGCCATTGAAATCACACAATCACCAGCCATATGAATCGCATTGAAACTGTCTATAAAACCGCCAGCAATGTGATCGGAAAAAACTTGAACTCGTCCATTTTCGATCGCCACAAAGAGATTTCCGACTTTCGGTAGTGATGGTCTGGTCAATAGGAACAGCATTGCATGAACCGTTTCCGAACGAAATGCTTGCAATTTCGATGGCATTTGAACTACTGAAACTCTTCTTGAACGGAGAGTTCTCCTAAAGGAAGCAACACAGGCAATTAATGGCGGAAAACCGGTGATGATAATTTTGGAAACCTTCGATCATTCGTTGAGCCAGCCATAACTGATGCAGAGCGAGATGCCCCTTTTTCCAAAAAGCCTCCGCTTGTGTCCGATTTACGGCGCTTGAACGGCTGTTGTTTCTCTTGTTTCTGCTTATCGAACTGTTCGATCTGAGAATCACATCGTTGTAAGACGATTTAATATTTACAAAGTCAAGGGTCCTACTTTTACTGTCATCGATGGATTCGTCGTAACACACCGACGGAAAGGTTGTCCAGTTCGTAAATTCCAGAAACATATCGAACCGATATAACTACCCGATACGATGACCTGGTTACGGATATATTCCATCTAACATCAAAATTAACACAGAAGCACAAATAAACCTCTGGATTCCGGACTGCTGCAGCAAAAACGTCGTCAGTGTGACATGTCATCCAATTCGATTCACCACTCACATCGTTCTCGTGGGTGTCCGGAAATTCAACGAAATGGTTATTCCAGCCAACGGCTAATATTCTGAAATCGGTTCATAAAATCATTAAACAATTTCGCTCTCCACCGAATTTCCGATGGAATCTACGCTGAAGGCGAGTCTCACTTTTGATCCAACCAAAATACTGCTGTTACTTCGCACATATATTCGATTGATAAATTACGCAAACAAATGCCGTCTTTCAAATTCCACATCTTCAACGTTCCATTTCTGGCACCGGTAAGTAAGTACAGTTCCCTCAAGTCAAAACAACCAGCGGTGATTTCCACATTCAAAATTTCTCCGCAAAACATTCTCGTGTGAGCTGATTTGATTAACCTTTGTCTCTTTCCCGTCCACGGCTCCCACACTATAATGCAACTGTCGAAGCCACAAGAAACGATCGTTTTGAAAAGGGTATTGTACAATAGCACGGAAACTGGTTGCGAATGTGTGTAGCCGTCGGTTTTCTTCAAATTCAATCGCGGACAACATTTGACCGTTACGATTTTCATATTTGCGAATAGCACCTCTCTAGTGTTGTCGTTGTACAAATGAGTTGCTGGATTCATGTCAGTCAATGTAGTGGACACTAGAATGTAGGTTTGTAGAATCTCTTCACTCTGTGCCCACACCTTCATCACTTTTCCACTATCAATCGAGTATATTCGCTGACCAGAATCTTGAAAGAAAACGTAGGTGATGCCGAAATTATGACCGTGTAACAGTGCCACTGGTCTGTGGGGTAAAGTCGGCACCCAGAGTCTTAAAACACAATCAGGACCTCCCGTCGCGATTATTTCTGAGGATGCGTTGTATGCAAAGCAAGATACACCCTGTTAATGTTCATATTGTCATTGATCCGATTGTTATGCCGAATTTACCGACTTACCCGCAACATTCGCATTATCGTCTCCTTTCGTTGAACACCGAGATCGGTCAACACAAGACCTGGAGCAGGTCTTTCACCAATTTGTATTTCACGGCACTCAGCTGCAGATATCATGCAGTTTAATTGTTCACAATAGTCTACCTGGCGTATCATGTCTTTGTGCTTTTTCGGGAATGTTGAAATGCGAAACTCTGGTATGACTCCCTAAAATTGAAAGAGCCAAAATGAAGTGGTGTACGGTCAAACGAATAGCTTTCCCAAAATTCATTCCAACCTCACAAAATTCTTTCCACGTTGTTCTGCCTACTGAAACCCCAGATGTACTTCGAAATGGTCCTCTCATTTCGGGATTGAATTCTATCAACACTAAATTTCCCACCAAATCTCCGAGTATAATTTTCGAATCAACTTCGGACGTTTTCCCGAACCAATAATTCATCGTGCTGATTGACGACGGTAGATCGGTTATTATAATCTTCAGAAGGAAATTTTTGCCAGCAACATCATAGAAACGGAGATCATTCTCGATGGAACTGGTGCATATTACCGACACATCGGGCATGCATATAAGGTCCAATATCCACGTTTTGGCAACGATTAGATTTGCTGAAATAAATTGTTGAAGTCATTCAGCACGCTAATGCTCGGTGAATGATTCTTATCTCTCACAGTTTTTCGATATTTCGGTTTTCTGCAGTTTTAAATCTTGAGTCCAAAAGTTTATTGTACCGTCCTTGCTGACAGTTATGTAATTCGCATGAGTGTAGTTTACGCTTCGATCCTACAATAAAGTTCCCATTTAGTACGAGCCGTAGTCTACGACCGGTTTAATGAAAGTCAAAATTTCTTTCAATTTACTGGTAAGATTACTGGACTGAGCCTTATTCGTATGATTAAAAATCGATGATGGCTCTCACGCACTACAGGTTTATCCACAATCGGTAAATTCAGACTTTCCTTCTGATTATTTGGATCATCGCATTGGAATTCGTAGATCAAGTGCGACACAAATTCATCAAAATCACAATGATCGTCACGGGTCGTATTAATCTGAAGTAAGATCATTTTATCGTGATACCAGAAGAGAATATTCCAATAAAAATTACTTTTAAAAATAGCGATTTCATTTGATCAGGCGAGAATGTTATATCGAACGGCTTTAACACCTCTTCTAACTCATTGATTGTGAATTTTTGTTCCTTGGCTTCCTTAAAAATGATTGACAAACGCTTCAGATCATCTTGATTGAGGTTTTTGTACAACGCTCCTTTCTTACTGTTGCCAGTATCCCATTCACCCATGTTTTCTCGTACAAAATATTTCAACGAATGACAAAGAATGGGATGTGTTGCATTGATTAAAATGAAAAAGAAGGGCGCGTGACAGGACAGGTCTTTGAGATTAAATTGGAATCGTTTTCCCATTTTATAAAAGTGATTCCACATGCACTCATCTGTTATCGAGAACGACGACGAAGACACAAAAAAAAAAAAAACAATGAGCAGATCACCGTCAAACGTTACATGGCAATACATCAAAACGTATATTAAACCTTAACTCTCTCAAGCACCGAAGCTGACAGTGCTATGGTTAAACCTAATGAAGTAAAAGGTGCGCTTACGAAAATTTGGGAGGAAATGGAAAATCCGATTCAATAAACGCTATAGCCAGTGAATATGTAAGGATTTCTTACTAAGAACCGATTATTTTTCGCTTCACTCAGTGAGGGCTGTGGGAAGGTTGCATTTCGAGCCGAAGGCGAGTGCCATGCAACATAAAAATTTCCCAGCGAGATAGTACGGTACTTTGTTGTCTTGTGAGCAGAAAATACGAAAAATCGGTTTTGAGCAATACGGTAATGAGGCATTTTCTGGCCGCAAGACAACAAAATAGTTTCCGTAATGTAATTTCATAAAGTTCTTAGTATGTTGTTTGTACCATATTACGGTGCTTCATTTGTGGCAATGTATTTATATACAAATCTAATTTAGTGTGAGTGTACAGTCCAACTAAACACTCTCACTTTCAGTGTTATATTTGAATATTATAATTTGAATAAAATCTTTCTCTGTGTAGTGTTTTTGTAGTTGAGGAAAATAATTCGATAAAAGCCCGATGTATCATGCGTGAACGCTCGTTATTAAATGTTCATATTTCAATCCGTTTAATCACTGTTCGCTTCACATTCAGTATAAGGAGAAACACCGAACGGAACTAATCCATTTTTCGCGTTATCGTTGATAGAGGTAGATATTCTTGGTCACAGTACTAGTACATAGACTGTGATTTGTGAATTATTTCATTTCTAATCATCGTCTGTGTTATAAATTGCCTGCAGTACAATGATTTTTAAGATGAAAGTGAAATAAAAGTGATTTTTGACACAGAAAATGAAATATGAGTGCACTAGCACAGCACATTCAGAATTAGAACCACATATTCCATTCATATACTTGGAGACAGTTAGAAAAGTTATTAAATTTATGAATGAATAAAATCTGTTTCTATGTGTGTTTTACTATGATGAGGCTCTTATGTATGCCTTCATTCACTAGTATGCTACGCTACATACACTAAATTGATAGAGTCGGATGAATGAGACGTGTGTATTTCTCGAATGTACTACTCCTTGCATGAAAATGCATTATATTTTGTTGTGTGAATGTTGTTTTGATCAAGCATGTGTTTCTCGACGTAACGGATTATAGCAATTTTTATTTGTTGGAATGAGAGTCTCAAGTTTCTTTAGTACCGATAAGACGGTATCACTTCGACTGTTCAATGTTAAAAGTGTTTTTTTTCAGTTTGCTGTTTTTGTTTGTAAACACTGAAAGATGTATAGTAATATATTTGTGTAAAATTGAGTTCAGTCAAGGGCATGTGTATGCTTGAGATGATAAATCAAGTTCATCAACACATTTACAAGGCATTTGGCTGACCATACATTATTGCGTACATCTTTTACATGTAGAATGTGATCATTTTAAAGGAAATGCATTACTGCGCATCAATTTTTTTCATTAAATTTTATGACACACTTTCGTCGGAATAAAGATGAGGAACAGTGAAAATGTTGTCTGTTTCAGATCTGAAAAACAAAATGTTACTACCGACTGATTCAACTTGCTCAATAGTTTTTATAATACTGCTGCTTAACACAAATGTTGATTTGATCAATTCATCGAAGTGTAATCGAACTCCCGAAGGTCATGGAGCACTAAAAACACCGGCAGACGGAAGATTTCATATACGAATTTTAGAAAATACCGACAAATATACGCCGGGAAAAACTTATACGAGTAAGTCCACCAGATAAGTCTGAATGAATGCCTATTTTGAGTACGATTATGTTCCAGTTAAGCTAGAAGGAATTGATGCAGGTCAACGAACTATGCCACCGTTGAAACACAAATTTTCTGGTTTTATGTTGGTTGTTGAGAAGAAGTCCAATGACTCAATGGCGGTGAGTTTAAAGTTAATTTTAAATAACAAGGTAAATCAGAAGACCCGAGACCGAAAGAAATTACGACCGGTATAGTCTATCACATGCTTTTATCTAATATCATTACTGGCTTATCATGTAACAAATCGAGCGGAAGATGCAGTCGGCATTCAAATCTTAATGACATAATAAAGAGAGCATTATCAGCTGCTTCTTTTCCGTCAATGCTAGAACCACCTGAATTAGTGAAGATGGAAAAAGAGTGGAAGAAGCCTGGCGTTGCGTTAAATAATACAATACAACGAACATTCATCACCATTTCGTAACTTTTCGGTCGAGACGATGGGATTCAACAAATATATTCGTCAAATTGTTAGGGAAAAAAAACTAAATTTGGCTTCCGGCGATCAAAAAACAAAATCAGAGAAATTGCGTGGCACGTGGAAATGCTACTCGACACGGAAATTGATCAGAAAAGGACCAAATTTCCATACATTATCCAATTAATATTTAGCTCAGAAATACGAGAATCGTACTAAATACACGCTCATCTAAAATGTAAAGTGTTGTTTTAGGATCATTCAATTTTAACAGTTGGTACTTTATCACGACCTGAGGGAGACTCATTGACCAAAATTACTTGTTCGAATATGGTCTCACACACCACAACGACACCGAAAAGCGAAATTCAAGTAAATACTCTTGTGTCCTTATTGCGATCATAGTTTCTCTGCATCTACGCAATAACTGCCGAACGCAATTCCGTAGATAATGTGGAAAGCTCCGCAAGTTGGTAGTGGTTGTGTCGTTTTCAAAGCTACTGTCATTGAACATCGAGATGTCTGGTACATGGATGATGGACCACTGACGAAAGAATTTTGTGAAGAACAGAATTTCGATGACGAATTTAGTATTCCGGTAAAATGTTGTGCTTGTACTGAGGCGAAATACGAGCTCACATTTGAAGGTCTTTGGTCAAGGAATACACACCCGAAAGATTTTCCATCCAACGTGTTCAATACGAAATTCAGTGACATTATTGGTGCAAGTCACACTGCTTCTTACAGGTAGAGGCCGAAGTAATTTTCCATTTTTCATTTCATATTCTTGAGCTATTGCATTTAGATTTTGGAAATATGGTCAAACTGCATCCGATGGTTTAATGCAAGTTGCCGAACATGGCTCTACTAAAGAATTAGAGTCGGAACTAAAGGCACAAGTAGTTTTTTTGTAAATTTGATCTTCCACTCATTTTTACCGTTTCTTCTAAACATAGAGTGGAGAAATTCGAACTATTATTAAAGCCAAAGGGCTCGTTCATCCAAATGTAACCGGAAAAACGTTTGCTGTGTTTCGCGTTGACCGGAATCACAGTAAATATCATTCTAAATAACTTGCTTCTTCTTTTCTAGTAAGAGGCATACTTTCAGGCCAGGTATCGTTCGTTTCAATGATTCATCCATCTCCTGACTGGTTCCTTGGTGTCTCCGGACTAGAACTTTGTAAAGAAGAGGGCTGTAGTTGGGTTGAAAGTAGAACGTTAGAACTATATCCATGGGACGCAGGAACTGGTTAGTGTAACAGTTTTCAGTTGAAGTTTTGAAGTTCAATTTATCAATATTTGAATCTAGATTCGGGAATCACGTATGACTCACCTAATGAACCAACAACTCCTCGAGAATTCATTCGTCGCATTCGTGCAGATTATCCAAACGACCCTAGGTCACCGTTTTTTGATCCAAATGCCAATATGAAGCCACTCGCCCGTCTCTATATATCTCGACAAAGGGTATACGAAAAAGACTGTCCGGCCGAGACTGGTGAGTTTGACGAAAGAATATTTGATTCGAATTAATTTCGGTCGAACTAAATGTTTAGATGATGCATCAAGGAAGGAATGTGCTCTTGGTCCATGGGAAGAACAAAAGGCATGCGATACACAATGTGGTCACGGAAACAAACATCTACAGAGGCACTATTTGAACGAGCATTTGGCTTCACAAGCAGGATGTAGAGATGTATTAACACAACGCATTCCATGTTATGGCACGAATTGTGGAAACCACCGCTCAGGTAGGAATCAACAGTCTGAAAATTGTATCAATATAATCAACAAAATAATGTAATTCTATCAGACGAAATCGAAGAAATCACTCAGCCATCGTGTGCTTTAACTCCATGGAGTGATTGGAGTGAATGTTCGGTAAGATGTGGGCACGGAAATCGGACCAAAACTCGTAGATATGTTCAGAGAAACGGAAAGAAATATTGTGAGGTAAGACGATAAAATCGAAAATATAGTTCCATTTACGTTGGATCCTATGGATAACTTTGATCGTTTAATAGGGCGGAACCAACTATCCACCATTGACGAAGTCCTTACCATGTCACATTCCATGTTCTGGTGAAATAACCAATTTACACAATGGAGGCGAAGAGGATCAGGTAAAGCGTTAGGCACTTTCTGTGCATATTACACAACGATAGTGGGTCACAGCTTGAAAATTCAGAACTCACCAATTAATAATAGAAAATATTCATTCGTTATGTTGATTAAAACTCTTGTCATTACAGTTTTTAAACGCAATAAACTAATTGTTATTAGTACAGAACCGCTTGAGTTATTAAACAAAATCATTTAGAGCGATATTTTCCAAAGTCTAGATCAATAAGTCTAGATTATAGTTTCGTAGAATGATCGGTCACTGAAATAATTGCATCAAACGTTACTATCATTGCAATGGTTGTGATGGGGTATCGACAACAGCAACATTAACATCATTGCCTTCAAGGTTTTTTTTTGCTTTTTTGTGCTTCCCAAACCGTTCATCAATTAATGCCTCCTAAGCTCCTAAATGTACCATTTTGATCTCATTACCTCCACATAATTAACATTCAAATGACTAATAGTTTGTATCTCTCTACTGTACTTTACAGTTGAGCAAGCGAACTTTCAGTAGCTCGATATATGAAACTATTTTAAGCTACTAGAACTGAAAAAGGGTTTCTTGGTTCTCGATGTCAACTTCATTACTAACCGAAATACCGTTTTACAGTTCTAGTAGCATAGATATTTATGTAATTTTGAATGTCTAGAACTAGAAAAGCCAAGTGTGAAGAAAGTGAACTACTGGAGAAAAAAACACATATTCGACTGTAAGGTAAGAACTGGCATCGAAAGTACAGTGAATGATGAATTATTTTGAATTTTTCTTTGTAAAATATTGTAGAGAGGTTCCAGACGGAGGTCGTTGCAGCGATGTAACAACTATGTGGTTCTACAACTGGGATACTAAACGTTGCGACATGTTCAGTTATGGTTGTGGTGAACATCAGAATACGTTTTTGACATATGAAAATTGTTCGAAAACTTGCTTACGTCGGAAATCCATGTTTCAAACACATCTGAAACCGAATGGACGGAAAGGAAAATCGAGGAGTAGACATCGATTACTGACGAGTCTATGAGATGTTTGATAAAAAGGAATTATTAAGCAGAACATTCTTAATAAATTAGTTACTGAATGGCTTTACAGAATGAGTATTGAGTCACTACTTTCCTAACGATTTACGCCTCCAATAATTCTCTTCACTTCTTGCCGCTGAACCGATGAACTAATATCATCTCATTTACAAATCGTATGGCGTCGATCTGTTCTATTGATATGAAATAAAATAATCGCGAAGGTACTCGATTAACCAATTAAAACTTCGATGCGTGTTTAGTCTACAACAGTTGATTTCAACCAAACCTAGTTCGAAATTTTCTTCGAATGTTTTACAGCTTGATCACTCAAGCAAACAAAAATGCTTATATACGTGTTCAATGTTCATACGACTTTAAAAATCACACACACGTGCAAGGACAGCTAAAGCAAATTTCGGAGAAATCAACCAAATCAATCGGTAATAGTAGATTACATTGGATGCTGCGGAGGTACAGTCGAAGAAATTTAGTTTTCGGGTTTTCCAAAGGTATTAATCTTATTTAACCCACACTTTATCCCACAACAATGGAATCCACAAATTTAAATTTAGTTAACACAACGGTCACAATGACGGCGCTGCAGTCACGATTTCAAAATGTGATATAGGGTGGATAAACTAAATTTTGGTTTTGGTTACATTTTCTCTTGGTTTTTAATTATTACATCAGGCTTCTAAATTAAGAGTACCTTTATGCAATATAAACCGTTTGAGTTTGAAAAAAGATGTTTTGTATCAGTGAACGATATAGGAAAGCGTTCAGTACGTCTCAACATACAAAAGAACGTAAAATATAATTGTACAGTTAGCCACCCTACGTCCGTCATCGCTTCTATTGTCTTCAAAAACATATTGTGTGCTTGTCATGATATGTATCAGACGTTTGTTTATTTATGTGTCTCATCTAAAATGCTGGCCAGCAAAATTTTGATCATTAAATTCAACGGCAAAATTGATCTAAATGTTAAAGTAATTGTGAATAATAGTGAAGTTAATGTGGTTTTGTTTTCTCTTCATAAAGGAATTTGCATCAGTTCGATGTAAAGTGCGGAGCACCATTGGAAAAAAAACTTGTCGCTGAAGAATGATCAAAAAGTTGCTGGACGCAATAGCTTCAACTAATGCTTTGCAGGATATAGAATCGAAATTAGAGAAACACCAAGAGCCGTCCATTTGAAATCTTCATCATCATCATTTCAACTAAAGGTTTTTTTTTAACGAAACGGAAGTTCGCTCGCAGATTCGGATCGGAACATCTCATTCGTTTTCGCTAAAGCTCGTAGCCGTCATTAATCATGATTCCCATGAAGAATCGCCAAAAATACAAAATTGGCAAGGGATGAAGAAACGCCGGCAAAAACAAAGAATGATAAATTTGTCTTTGTTGCGTTTCTTCACACTTTGGCGATTCTTCGTGGTGATTAAACAAATCCTTGGAAATTTATCCTTTTACGAAATTTATCTAAAAGGCGTTATTTGTTCGAAGCTAGTGAATCTACCCTTTTATAAAAGTTACGAAATGCTGCCTGGTTCGATCCTAAGGAAACTCTTATTTTACGTCAGGTAACGGCATCTTGTTCGATCCTAGGGAATTCATACTTTAACAAAAGATCCCGAGGACACTATCATTTTACGAAAGATAATGTAGAGACATTTCAAAAACGTATTTTTACACTTTGGCGTTTCCTCACACTCTGGCGATTTTTCTCTTCTTCTCTTCACACTATCGATTTTTCTTGGCAATTCATCATTATGAGGTTCCGAGCCTACGCTGAAATTGTAGCCTATATTTCTGTTCGAAATTTTTGATCGCTGATATCTTTTTACGAGAGCCCTTTTTGAAAAATGTACGACCACATTTTCGAGTAAAAATATGTCAGCTTTGAATAAAAAATAAAATTGTCTGTGAAAGTTCCATGTGCTTTGAGAAAACTGTACCGATGCCCCAAATTTCCATCAAAGGTACACTTTTCTCAAAGCACATGGAACTTTCACAGACAATTTTATTTTTTATTCAAAGCTGACATATTTTTACTCGAAAATGTGGTCGTACATTTTTCAAAAAGGGCTCTCGTAAAAAGATATCAGCGATCAAAAATTTCGAAACGCAGAAATGTAGGCTACAATTTCAGCGTAGGCTCGGAACCTGTTATGGTTGATTTGTTAAATCAACAAGAAAAATCGCCATAATGTGAAGAAAAACCAAGAAATATCGCCAAAGAGTAAAGAAACTCCAAGGATCATAGAGAATTGAAAATTTGTCTTTATGGCGTTTCTTCACACTTCTGAGACTTTTCTTGATGATTTAACAAATCAACTAAATATGATGAATTGTCAAGAAAAATCGCCAAAGTGTGAAGAAACTCCAAAATATGACAAATCGCCAAATAATACAATATTGTCGATTTGACTATAACTTTTATTTAGAAAAAGATTGTACGGGACAGCAATGAAAGTAAATAGATAGGTATGGCCAAACGTTCAAATTTGTTCTAGCTGGAGCACATACGGACTTGCATGGCGCCACCTCAAACAAACTCATTTCTAGTGCAAATTTCCACTAGAAATGAGTTAGTTTGAGGTGGCGCCATGCAAATCCGTATGTGCTCCGACTTGTATGGACTGGCCATACCTACTTATCTACTTTCATTGCGGGACAGTATGTACTGCATATCATATAATTCCTCTCTCTTGTGTTTATCTGTGTTCTACGAAGCCAAAATATAATTTCGGACTACAAGTAAACCGTCTCGACCAGTAGTTATTTTCCTAAGTTCCTAATGAGTGCAAAAAGGCTATTTCAACATTAGTTAGGAAAGCATAATTTTTATGTGAATGTTTCTGAGGTTTTCAATCTTAATATTTTCATGAAGTTACAAATAATCCACAGAAAATTTTATTATCCTAGAACGAGGTCGGAAATACATCAAATAAATCAAATAGAAAACAGACTTGGAAATTGTTATTTTGTCTAAAAGTTGATATTAAAATTCTTTGGAAATCGTAAATCGCATAATTGCATGAGCAGGCATCTCAGGATTATAAATCAGGAACTTTGAAGTTCGTCATACATTCATATTCTTATCTTATTCCTGACCAGATTCTGTTTTCATGATTGAGCTCAATCATGAGCTTCACTTATACAAAGAGTTGAATTGATTTCCTATGCCAAATTGTAATTTGGCGAAAAAGAATGTTCCGAATCTGCGTTTCGTTAAAAAAAAAAGCCTTTAGTTGAAATGATGATGATGAAGATTTCAAATGGACGGCTCTTGGTGTTTCTCTAATTTCGATTCTATATCCTGCAAAGCATTAGTTGAAGCTATTGCGTCCAGCAACTTTTTGATCATTCTTCAGCGACAAGTTTTTTTTCCAATGGTGCTCCGCACTTTACATCGAACTGATGCAAATTCCTTTATGAGGAGAAAACAAAACCACATTAACTTCACTATTATTCACAATTACTTTAACATTTAGATCAATTTTGCCGTTGAATTTAATGATCAAAATTTTGCTGGCCAGCATTTTAGATGAGACACATAAATAAACAAACGTCTGATAATTATCATGACAAGCACACAATATGTTTTTGAAGACAATAGAAGCGATGACGGACGTAGGGTGGCTAAATGTACAATTATATTTTACGTTCTTTTGTATGTTGAGACGTACTGAACGCTTTCCTATATCGTTCACTGATACAAAACATCTTTTTTCAAACTCAAACGGTTTATATTGCATAAAGGTACTCTTAATTTAGAAGCCTGATGTAATAATTAAAAACCAAGAGAAAATGTAACCAAAACCAAAATTTAGTTTATCCACCCTATATCACATTTTGAAATCGTGACTGCAGCGCCGTCATTGTGACCGTTGTGTTAACTAAATTTAAATTTGTGGATTCCATTGTTGTGGGATAAAGTGTGGGTTAAATAAGATTAATACCTTTGGAAAACCCGAAAACTAAATTTCTTCGACTGTAGTTCATTACACGATGGATCAATTTTGTGATACGAGCCGAACTCACAAGTGTTGATTTTGTATAAAACATATAAATACGATGTTCGTTTAAGTGCCCATTCCACTTAAAAAAAGTACGCCGTGAGAGAGCCGTTAGAGCGCCGTGAGAGAGCAAACTGTCAAATAAACAAAGAAAAATTGAAAAAATTCAATTTTGTCTCTCACACGGAGTACTTTTTTTGGTAAGAGGAAACTAAGCATTAGATTCCTATTGAAAGGGCTGCTTGGTCCACCACAAAGCTTTGGAAACGGTTATTTTGAATAGTATAGAGTGTGCATATCCGAGCCGAAGGCGAGGTATGCAACTACACGAGTCAAAATAACCGTTTCCAAGGCGAGTTGCTTAAAACCACACGAGTGAGTTCGCGAGTTCACAAAATTGATTCCGAGTGTAATGAACTACCAAGCAGAATCCAATGTATGCTGTTTTATTGCCTATTCACCCGGAATATTGTTGGTACGAGTACATTTTTCCACCCAAGGACCTGACAGTTCAAAACCAAAAGTGTTCAAGAAGACAACTAGCAGATTCTTGAATATCAAAAGATTATTCTAAATTAATGTATAATTTCACAACATTTATGTCGCGCTATTTCATTCACTGCCAGACTAATAATAAACATAAAAAATACCGATAGCACAAAACCAACAAAACAAATCTATTGTGCTGCATTGAAATGTTTATAAACGAATCTAGTCTGCTCATGAAATCGGCTCACACTTCTTCATAACATTAATCCCGAAAGCATCACTGGCAACACTACTATTTTGATGACATGTTGACAAACTACTTCGACTGTTTTGTTTTTGTGAAGTGCTAGATTCATATTTTGCGTAATATTTGTCGATTTTGGTGGTATTACAATAAATTTTGCTGTGAAGTGAAGTGATAATAAAGTGAATGATAATAAAGACAAAAGTGTTGATTGTTTTTGAAAATAAGTGAAAAATGCAAAAATTGAAATTGTTTGGCCATAGGTGTTTGTCGAAGTTGAAAAAATTGAAATTATGACTATAGACAAAATGGCCGTCACTTATTTTTGTGTGATTTTTTTTTTTAAGTTTTTAATGAATTTGCTTAGATTGGTGTGCACTTAATTCAAGTGACAAAGTTTGTGATATTAAAACTAAAATAACATCGCGACTCATTGTTTCGATTTCAGTGCAAAAGAATGTTTCATGTGATATATTTTTGCTGATAAGTAATGAAAATCTCCTGATATGTAATGAATTTTCATATGAATATTCCTTCACTTGTGATGTAATGAAAAAGTTCCCACATGTAACGATCGCTTTCCGCGGGTGGGAAATGTACGTGTAACAACAATATTCCGGGTGAATAGGCAATAAAAAAAATTGCTTTCGTTTTTAGTGACATTTTGATAATAAAATTTAATAAACGCAAGATGATAACACTTGACTGCAAATTTTGAATTTAAACCTTAGAGTAATTATACCTAGAGAGGAAATTTGTACGACGAAATGTGGTCCCAACATCAGTTTGTATAAGATACACATTTCGTATAATTTTACACCAATACATGCATGCGTTCGCTTCTGATAGTTCAATTTGCCCTCTTAATTAAGAGGGCAAACACACATACCAATAAAAATTTCGTATTTGATGTTGGGACCACATATTTTACGTAATTTTGTTCCAAATTTCCTCTCTAGGTATAATTACTCTTAGATTTAAACACTGAGTAGAATGTGTTGTTGTTTTTGAGTGGAACTAATGAAGAAAAAAACATTTCTGAGGAATTTTTATGAAAAAAAAGAACCTTCCAGTTGCACACGTCACTTGAAAATCTAAGATGCAAAACAGAAATGGTTTTAATTCGAAAAGGAAATTAATCACTTGAAGTCTTCGTTCGGCAACAAAGTCAAATTACAGGAAAAATATCAACACTTCTACAGTAAAAATTTTACTGCATTTATACTCACACTGCTAAATACAATAGCTGGATACAGCACACCCCCCCTGAACAAAAATAAGGTTTTACCGAAATGCACCCAAAAATTGATCGCTGTTCTGAATAGAGGGACCCTAGGGGAGTTCAAAACGATGGTCCGTTAAGCTGGACCAGATGCTTCCCCACACCCATACAACTAAGGAAAAAATTGTATGGGCTGGGGAAGCATCTGGTCCAGCTTAACGGACCATCGTTTTGAACTCCCCTAGGGTCCCTCTATTCAGAACAGCGATCAATTTTTGGGTGCATTTCGGTAAAACTTTATTTTTGTTCAGGGCGGGTGTGACAGTATCCCTTCGTTTGAATTTATTTTCACAAACCAGAAATCTGTTTTATCTCGAAACACACACAAAATATCTACAAAGTAAAAAAAAACCTTCTGTAGAACGTTAAATCTCCACATCAAACTGATTTATAAGAAGAATAAGGTTCAGAAGTAAAAGTGTTGAAAAGGATCGAAACTCGATTCACCATACATTTTCCATACTTAGGAACGGTTGTGTCGTCTTCTGAAGTTCAAAGTACATCTTGAGTGACTGCAAGTGAAGGGTGCGTATCTCTGCTTTACAGTAAGCCCATATTCGTTGCAAGTAATTGAGTTTCTGTTCATTTTATGAAGTCAAATAAATGAGGTTTTCGACCTACTACGAAGTAGGAGGAAAGCAACATTCCAGCTACAACACCGTAGACAATTCAGCGGATACGCGCTGTTGCAAGCCAGCCGGACTGTCCAAACATTGACCATATTTTGAGTCATAAGTCGAGAACGGGTGGCGACCCTTACCGATCATAAAACTCTTTATGAAGGTCTGTCAAAGGCCTACAAAACTTCAAATTTTAGAAACATGTCTATCTCGAGCTATTACAAAAATAACTATTTCACTACCCTTTGAATTAATTGCAACTAAAAAAACGTTTATTTTCCAATGCATTAAATTTTAAATACACAAAAGTTAACTTAGCTATTCCGACAAAAAGATCTCATTTAAATACAACAAAATGGTGAAAGGTTTCTGGTTTTTAGTGTTGTAACAAAGCACCTAGCAGGGAGATGCGGGAAATCAGAAACAAAACTACATTTTTTATTTACATCTTTAAAAAAAAAATTCTATTTAAAATCGCTTGATAAGATTTTAGTGCAGACAATTGAGTCGTACAACTTTACTATTGCATAGAAAAATAGGTCAGCATCCTCTTAAATTTTTTGTGTAACAGTAACTTATTAACCGTACGAAGAAACACCTTTGGATTTTTGGCTAAAACATGAAGAATCGATTTTTTTAACTGTGAAAATTCTATGTCTCCAGTTTCGTGGCTGATCACAATGTGAATGTGAGATCCTCTCAGAGTTCTACAACAACCAAATACAAAGTATACAGTAGAAGGTTCCAAAAATAACCAAATAAAATTGTACCAAGTCATACAAATCGAAACACTCCGATCCGAAACATGTTTCGAAGACTCTGCAGAATTCTGCGAATCTTGAAGACAGTGATACCGTACATCAAATGCAATGGAGGCGAAGGGAAAATGAATTTTGCCTGGTTTATGGTCCTCATAGACAGAGGACCTCGGCATTGCACGATATTTGTTTCTAAATTTGGTCACCCATGTCAAAAATGGTCTAAAATATCAGTCGATACTGTCCAGAATCTGGAAATAATCTGCAATTCTGGAAAAATTGGTCACTTACATCAAACGCAATGGAGGCGAAACGAAATTTAATTTTGTCTGGTTTATGGCATACATAGACAGAGGACCTGGGCATTGCACGATATTTATTCCAAAACAGGGTCACCCATATCAAAAATAAGTCGAAATATTAGTTTGAAATCAGTCGATACCGTGCAATATTGCACGGTAACGACGGTTTACTCACCATTTTTGACATGGGTGACCAAATTTAGAAACAAATATCGTGCAATGCCGAGGTCCTCTGTCTATGAGGACCATAAACCAGGCAAAATTCATTTTCCCTTCGCCTCCATTGCATTTGATGTACGGTATCACTGTCTTCAAGATTCGCAGAATTCTGCAGTCTTCGAAACATGTTTCGGATCGGAGTGTTTCGATTTGTATGACTTGGTACAATTTTATTTGGTTATTTTTGGAACCTTCTACTGTATACTTTGTATTTGGTTGTTGTAGAACTCTGAGAGGATCTCACATTCACATTGTGATCAGCCACGAAACTGGAGACATAGAATTTTCACAGTTAAAAAAATCGATTCTTCATGTTTTAGCCAAAAATCCAAAGGTGTTTCTTCGTACGGTTAATAAGTTACTGTTACACAAAAAATTTAAGAGGATGCTGACCTATTTTTCTATGCAATAGTAAAGTTGTACGACTCAATTGTCTACACTAAAATCTTATCAAGCGATTTTAAATAGAATTTTTTTTTTAAAGATGTAAATAAAAAATGTAGTTTTGTTTCTGATTTCCCGCATCTCCCTGGGTAATAGAGGTTTTTACACGTCAAATAGCATAGTTTTTTGATACAAATAATACCATTAGCAGCCTTAATGGTAATTTTGCAATGACATTATGAAAAAAAAGGTATGGAAATATTCGCATACTTCGATTAAAGTACTACTCTATTTTTTTCTATTACCCTGCTAGGTGCTTTGGTTGTAAATAATTTTCCTTTTTGGGAAGGGAAAATGGACTTTCCGTCCCTACGAAAAAGTCTTTCCCTCCGTCGTAACGTCATACTACACTCGGGAAGTAATTTGATATATCGTATCACGATGAGTAAAAGTACCTCGGGCTCGGACACTTTTACTCAAATTCCTTCCCTTGTATAGTAATATAATATTTAGCCTTCATTTTTAATCTGTCACAAAATAAACAACATTTTTTGAACAAGTATAAATTTTATGATAAAATAGAAAAAAATTTAAATTTTTAGTTCACTTTAAAATGTAGACAAGTTAGGGATTTATAGAAATTCGCACAAATAATTGTCAAATATTTTATTAAAAATCAATAAACAAGTATAGACGAAACCAAGGTTCTGAAAGAACAGGTTTAGACAATTCTGAGTTGATTACAAATTGCTGCGAAGTTTATATGAAAAATGCAACTTAACAAAAACAAAATTCTTAATTTTCCAAGAAAAATATTTTTTCAAGTTGATTTCTCAAACTATCTGTAGTTAGTGCGTTTATAAAATCTGGAAACATTTGTTTATCGAAACCAAAATTCTATCATAAGTGTCCACCGGCAACTCTCATCTTTTATACTGACAACATAGTAGGGCTGCATACTTTAAAATTTAAACGATCTCTGCATGTATTTGACGTAAATATTTTCTATCAAAAATACAATGAAACTTATACCTATCCCGATGAGGTACAGGTTAAAAACGCCACTTATCATTTTTATCGTAAAAGTAGATTTAAAACTTTCTAATGCCAACGTATCAGGTGGTGGTTTCACTAAGAATCCATTCCATAAGGCAGTTGCCCATTCCAAGTGTTTGCGGTACAATCCATTTTCAAAGATTCTCAAAACAAAATCTTCAACAAAATTTTTGTAATGTGATTTCAGGTTGATTCGATACGATAACAAATCGCAATCTGAGTGTAAAAAAAATGAAAGGCTGAAATTATAATTTGTTCAGCGTGAGTTACATAAGTTTTCCATCATTATTCGTCCAGAATCTCCTTTTTTATATTTCACCAAATTTAAGTAATTATTTGCTAGGTTCTCTTTTACAATGTAAGCGAACGAAAAGTTGAGTGCCAATATTGATGCGCCCAATGTTTCAAAGTTTTTGAAAACGATATTTTTCAGCAGCTTTGGTCTAAAATTATGTAGCGAAAATAAAATTTAGAATTTCTTTTCTTGAACATAGAAATGGTGAACCTTTTCTCTAATAATCGCAACGTCAAATGGGTCTTCAAGGAATCCGGAGCTATAGCGGTTAGATTCGAAGCGATCAATTCATCAATCGTATCGATTTCACTGAACTTATCGTTTACTAAATTATCGTAAATTATTGCGGACAAAGCGATAGTTGTAACGGCTGAAAATCCTTTCACAATATTCGTCCAAGCTGATTCCAGAAAATTGTCGTCTCTAATCACCGCTTGATTGATCAATAAACCAAATGTTTTGTAGCCAATAGCAAACCATTTTCGGTATGGGGCTTTTTCAATTATTATTCGTGCAATTATTAATGTAAACATAGCTAAGCCGATCGATTGGATGTCTCCGTTTCTCGTAACCTTTGTGAGAAAATTGTCTGGTTTCTTTTGCTTGGGTACAATTACCACAACGCATTCCCGCTCGTGAGGATAGAGGGGTTCTGTGCTAAAGTTAAGATTTTTATCTTCGAAATATGGTTGCACAATATATGGTGACATATGTATAGTGATATCGGCTGCAGCAATACTAACATTGGGAATAATAATTCTCCCATCAGACCTCGAATGTTTTAAACTTAAATTTATTTTTACCTCTTGTTGAATACCGTAACATTATTTCTCGTCATAGCGTTTTTGAACTTTTTCTGCCGATTTTCTACGTTAAGTGTTGATCGAACCGTGTCAGCTGAATTTAAAATCCTAGGATATAGTATGGCGATGTCGGACACGAATGTTCCAGTTGCATTTAATAATTTTAATAAAATTGCTGTTATCGAGCCATCAGAACCAATGTAAAAGCAGCTTTTCTTAATAAACGCTACCATGCTTCGTGGAGACGTATATTGAAAGAAAATTGTTAGGTTCTTCGCTTGTTTAAGATACATTGACGAATGAAGGTACGATTGAATGAAGTTTTTAGCATTTCGTCGGTCGAACGGATGTAGTGGCATAATGTCCCTTTTGTGTCGCAATGGATGCAATGCAAGCATCGTTAAATTCTTTATCAAGATCACTTTGTTGCTTATTTGCATCTTGGGCATGTCATCAATATTGATTTTTGTTTTGCTTTTTCGAATATCGGAATCGTCTAGAATCAAGGAAACATCATGGGGATAAATGTTATACTTGATTCCGTCAAGCAAAGCCGCTGTTGTATTCATCAGAAAGATTATATCCAAAATCGGTTCTTCACAACGTTTGCGATTTGTTCTCGGATTTGTTATTTTTGTATTGAAATTCAAAATGTTTGTTGGTCTCTCCCGTTTGTTCAAAGTATTTATTACCATTTCAAGTACAACATTATTTTTGGCTTTAGAACTGTTGGTGGTGAACACATTCACTGTGCGATAGTCGAACTGGCAAAGAAATATTTCAAATATTGATAAAATAGTAAAGTTAGTTACTGTATGGGCTAGCAACATTTTGACTGCAGTATTGCTCTATCAATATCACTAAATGAAATGTATATGAATTGAATTTGAAACCTTTTTTTTACGATAAATTATGCGTAGTTTTTTGATGCGGTTGATGAGCTTTAACAAAGTTCTTTGCCTAGGAAAAACTTTGCCATCAAAGCTATAATTTAAATACGAGAACTAAGTTGAAATTACGAGCGTAATGCGGTGCATATCGCACATAATACTTATTTATATGTCTCTGTGTGGTAAGACAAACATTATACATCGGCTCGGAGAGGTAGTTTGGGTTTATCATTGCATCGACACATAAAAAATTATATGCACCTATGTCCAAGTGTTTATTTTGAAGAGTTGGATTATGATCCGCCCCTTGGCCTAGGATCACAGTCACCAGCTCGTCAAAATAAACACTTGGACATAGGTACATGATAATATATATGGTACAAACGTATCATCTTCTGATATGTATTGTACTCATATTTATTGTGTAAATAAGTACGTTTTCGATTCTTGATAGCTTCAATTATACATATCAAATTAGAACAAACTTTTTTAAGAGAAGTCACATATTTGTCAATAATCTGTCAGCGATTTGTCAGCGCAATCGGTTAAATTTTTATCAGGTTGATTTTGAAAACATATCTGATATCCTACAAAAAAGTGTGAATGGAGGGAAGATTTTTGAGTAAAATTGTTCTATTACGACATTTCCTAACTCGATACCGCTAATATCAAACTTATGTTATGGACAATTTACGTCACCACTACTGTAATGTACTAGGTCTCACAGGCCTGCATGGTTACCTGTTACACAAGTTTTTCATGCTTGCTAAGGGAACCGAGAAAAAATAAATGTAAATTCAAGGAGCGAAAATTTATTTGCATGAAAAACTTAGGACGTCACTCGGAAAAGATTTCGCTTCTTATACACGTGACGTAAAGTCGAAGCATTATAATTTGATCGATTCTATACATTTTTAAATAATTGTAGTTTTCGAAGAAATCATTTCGAAAACATTACAGTATAAAAGCTTACACATGCAAATTAGAGCTGTTTACTCGCGGTATACCTGCGGGTAATCCGTTCAAATGCACGTGTCTAAGCTTTTATACTGTAATGTTTTCGAAATGATTTCTTCGAAAACTACAATTATTTAAAAATGAATTAAATGAGTAGAATCGATCAAATTATAATGCTCCGACTTTAAATAACTATTTTCCTGGTTTTATGAAGTACCAAAGAAATAATGGTATTTATTAGTGAACGCCAAATAAATATGGTTAAAAATGAAACTATCAATTTTCTGGTTTTCGTTTGTTCCAAAAAATTGTTGTTTTGCTTGGTCAGTAATTCAACATTAACAAAACGTTGTATTGCTTCGACTTGACCAAAATTGTTGAAAAAATTGTTGGTCAAGTCCAAGCAATTACAACGTTTTGTTAATGTTCGTAAAGTATGTTCACTCAAAAAATACTGCTGGAGAGGGATTACGACATCAGAGCAAAAAAGTTCTGACGGATTTTAGTCAAACAAAATGCCATCGTGTATCACATGATCTCAGGACTCCGTTATAGTAATCAGTTTTTTAATCGGCTATATCGGCTTGGGGATAAGGGTTTGAAAAAACGTTTGCTGCCGTTTCATCACATCCTTTTTTAAGACTCTTATCGCCAAGCCAATGTAGGACCGATAAAAAAATAATTACTGTTCAAGAGTCCTGAGGTCATGTGCTACACGATGGCATTTTAGTTGACTAAAATCCGTCGAGTAAAAAATTAATTATTTTTCTGATGACATTGGTTTTGTTGCAGCGACATCTTTTAATGAGATAGTGAATCGTTCTCTATCGGCAGAGTTTTGATTGAATAGAGAAAAGAGATCTGATGTCGTAATCCCTCTTCTGAACAGTTAAAACGACTCTGTTTTCTGCAAGACTCTGACCCTAAAAGTTGTCTATGTATTCTGCTTGCAAGTTTGTGAGTCTTGTGAAAAGTATGAGTTACATACCGCTCAGAAACATGTGAGTCTTGCGAAAAGTATCAGTCTTGTAAAAAGTATTAGTTACGTAGGTAATGTTCAGAAGTGTATGAGTCTTCTGAAAAGTATGTTGAATTAACATAGTCCACTACAGAGCCTGATATTGGGGAAATAGTTCTTTAGGTTCCCAAAAATTCCGTAAATTCCAACAACAAAAAATCGAAACATATTGAAAACAATAAAATGAAAGCAAAATAAAATGTTCGCTTCTGGTTTTTGACAATTGAATTTCAATTGGTTGAAGCGTTCAAAGGTGAAAGCATGTCCCGAAAACAGTTTTTCGGCAGTAATTCAAGAAATAATTATTTTCAAATTATTGTATGTTGTCCTAATGTCGGCCTTGGAAAGACCAAAAGGTAGAGTTTACGCACTGGCTGGTTGGTGCCAGTACATCCACGACAGTTATGCGGATACTATCTTTTTTATGTCGCTATTTGGTATGTTGAGTTTCACATTTTCAAATTAACGAAATCGACTTTCCTATTTCTAAATTTTCTTTTAGTGTGTTATGAACCTTATATGATGCGTTACTTTTTTTAGTTATTGCTATGTTGTTTGTACCAAATCACGGTACTTTATTATGTGCCATTATACAAATCTAATTTAGTATGAGTGTACAGTCCAACCAAACACTCTCACTTTCAGTGTATATTTGAATATCAGAATTTGAATAATCTATCTCTGTGTAGTATTTTGTAATTGAAAAAAAAAGTATTTCGCTAAAGGCCCGATGTATCATGCGTGAATGCTCGTTATTAAATTTTCGTATTTCAATACGTTTAATCACTGTTCTCTACAAAACAGATTCAGTATAAGGACAAACACTGAACGGAACTAATCAATTTCTTGCGTTATTCTCGATAGAGGTAGATATTCTTGGTCATAAGACTGTGATCTGTGAATTATTTCATTTCTAATCATCATCAGTGTTATAAATTGTTATAATTTAATGATTAATTAGATGAAAGTGAAGTAAAAGTGATTTTTTAGACAGAAAATGAAATATGAGTGTACTAGCACAGCACATACAGAATTAGAACCACATATTCAATTCATATTCTTGGAGATAGTTATGAATGAATAAAATCTGTTTCTATGTGTGTTTTATAATGATGAGACTCTTATGTATGCCTTCATTCACTAGTATGCTACGCTACATACACTAAATTGATAGAGACGGATGAATGAGACGTGTATTTCTCGAACGTACTACTCCTTGCATGAAAATGCATTATATTTTGTTGTGTGAATGTTGTTTTGATCGAGCATGTGTTTTACGACGCAAGGGAATGTACCAATTTTCATTGATTCGAGTGTCGTCTTTAAGTTTTTAGACCCGTGCGAAGTATTGGGGTCCTATAGGTTTACCACAAAATTTGTAATACGTCGAGTTCGACTTCCCGAGGAAGGAGAAACCTATTTTGGTTGTCCAGAGATGCCAAATCAGCGTATTGCGTACACAATTCGAACGGGTCCATCCTTATGTTTTTGTACTGATAAGACTGTATCACTTCGACTGTTCAATGTTAATTTATTTTTTCAATCTGCTGTTTTCGTGTTATAATATAAGTTATAACAGATTTGTTGTGGTGATTTAAAATATGTTTTACTTCAGTCAAGTTCATCAACAAAGTTACAAGGCATCTGGCTGGCCACACATATTACGTACATTGATTGCGTTTTTTACGTAGTGTGATAATATATTAAGGAATTGCATTACTGCGCGTTAATTTTTGTTAAACTTTATGACTCACACTTTTTGGAATAGTGATGATGAGTGAAAATTGTTTCAATCGAAAAATTTTGTCTGTTTCAGATCTGAAAAACAAAATGTTACTGCCGACTGATTCAACTCGCTCAATAGTCTTTATAATACTGCTACTTAACACAAATTTCAATTTGATCAGTGCATCGAAGTGTAATCGAACTCCCGAGGGTCATGGAGCATTAAATACACCGGCAGACGGAAGATTTCGCATACGAATTGTAGAAAATGACGAGAAATATACGCCGGGAAAAACTTATACTAGTAAGTCTACCAGATAAGTCTGAATGAATGCCTATTTTGAGTACGATTATGCTCGTTCCAGTTAAGCTAGAAGGAATTGATATTGGACAACGAACAGCGGTGCCAGCGTTGAAATACAAATTTTCTGGATTTATGTTGGTTGTTGAGAATATGTCCAATGAATCAATGGGGGTGAGTTCAAAGTTAATTTTAAAATTCAAGGTAAATGAGAAGACCGGAGAGCGAGGTAATTGTGATAGGGTACTGGTATAGTCTATCACATGCTTGTATCTGGAATTATCACTATAAAAAACGACGACTATAGTACATTTTGAAGTTAAGATGAACTTAAAAAAAATCGGTATATTTTCGAGTCATACCGTAGAACAATTTATTGCTTAGAATCATGTTTTACGTCGATTGAAAATAACTTGCCAAAACTTCAATGCCCCATTCAGTGATCGAATTCGTTACTTACGCCGCCAGTATGCAGTGTTATTTGAAGCAACTGCATAATGGCTATTTGTGACATCGACTACAAAGTACTTTATTGCCTATCCACCCGGAATATTGTTGTTACACGTACATTTCCCACCCGCGGAAAGCGGTCGTTACATGTGGGAACTTTTTCATTACATCACAAGTGAAGGAATATTCATATGAATAGTACATTACTATGCAAGGGAAGTAAAGTGATATCTCGTATCCAGATGAGTAAAAGTAACCGAGGGCTTTAGCCCGAGGTACATTTAGTCATCGTGATACGAGATATCACTTTATTTTCCGTGTGTAGTACGACGTTTTACTATGCGAGTGATGTAAAGGCCTATGCCTATGCATGTAATAGCCTTATTACATGCACCAGCATAGTAAAATTCATTACATATCAGGAGATTTTCATTACATACCAGCAGAATTTCATTACTTATCAGCAAAAATGTAGCACGTGAAATATTCTTTAGCACTGAGAAACAATACTCGCGATGGTATTTTAGTTATAATATGACAAACTTTGTCACTTGAATTAATTGCACACCAATCTAAGCAAATTCATTAAAAAAAAATAAAAACACAAAAATAAGTGACGGCCATTTTGTCTATAGCCATAATTTCAATTTATTCAGTTTCGACGAACACCTACGGCCAAACAATTTTAATTTTTTCATTTTTCACTTATTTTCAAAAACAATCAGCACTTTTGTCTTTATTATCATGTATTCACTTTACTTCACAGCAAAATTTATTGTAACACCACCAAAATCGACAAATATTACGCAAAATATGAATCTAGCACTTCACAAAAACAAAACAGTCGAAGTAGTTTGTCAACATGTCATCAAAATAGTAGTGTTGCCAGTGATGCTTTCGGTATTAATGTTATGAAGAAGTGTGAGCCGATTTCATGAGCAGACTAGATTCGTTTATAAACATTTCAATGCAGCACAATAGATTTGTTTTGTTGGTTTTGTGCTATCGGTATTTTTTATGTTTATTATTAGTCTGGCAGTGAATGAAATAGCGCGACATAAATGTTGTGAAATTATACATTAATTTAGAATAATCTTTTGATATTCAAGAATCTGCTAGTTGTCTTCTGGAACACTTTTGGTTTTGAACTGTCAGGTCCTTGGGTGGGAAAATGTACTCGTAACAACAATATAGATCATTGTCAATGTCGTTTGAGATGTCAAATGAGCTGTCATTTTCACAAAGCTAACCACAATGTTAGAAAAATTTATATGGAGCTGTCATTGTTTGAGGTTAGCTTTGTGAAATTGACAACTCATTTGACACTATTTTGAGAGAAAAACCGTTATTTGACACTGATCTATTCCGGGTGGATAGGCAATAAAACAGCATACATTGGATGCTGCTTGGTAGTTCATTACACTCGGAATCAATTTTGTGAACTCACGAACTCACTCGTGTGGTTTTAAGCAACTCGCTTTGGAAACGGTTATTTTGACTCATGTAGTTGCATACCTCGCCTTCGGCTCGGATATGCAAACTCTACACTTGTCAAAATAACCGTTTCCAAAGCTTGTTGCTTAAAACCACACTTGTGAGTTCGGCTCGTATCACAAAATTGATCCCTCATGTAATGAACTACCTCCGCAGCATCCAATGTAATCTACTATTATTAGGCGTTAGATTGAGGCAGCTCTCTAGTAACCGCACACACATTGTTTACATAATTAGGGTGCCAAAAATCGCTTGCAAATTTAATTATTTTAAAAGTGCATGAATACAGTGTATTTTAGTGGTTGTTAGAGTTAGCTGTCTTGGACAGAGGCATCTAAAGTTTGCAAATTAGATTATGATGCTGAGTTGCATAAAATAGTAAAGTAAAAAATTTGTATGCAACTCTAGATCATAATGTTCGAAAACTGCGAACTTTACACCGATCTGTTCCATACAACGTTGTGTGAATCTCTGTGCGAGGTCTGCGAAGTACTTGATTAGGCTCACGATGTGGCCTGATTCAGTATGATTCATATATCAGTCTTGATTTCAGTTCAATTTGTTTCAAAGCCCTTTACACGGTGAGCTTGAAATTTTTTTTATTTGACCTCTCGTGGACATGAAATGTTTTTAGTGGTTTTTGTAGAGGGCGGCAGCACGAGTAGGAATAACATAACAAGAAAATATCTCGATGGGAAAATTTTTAACTAGATCGATTTTTCGTTTTTCTGTGCCCTGCAGGAAGCTTCGAAATTTTTTTGGACCCTACTGGTGACTTGTTTGATCACAAAAATATAGTTACTGTTTAGCCTGAGGTCTAGGCTTTACAGCGATACCAATCATGACATTCATGACTACCAAGAAACATCTTTTATGAAGGAAAGTCATTCTACTATGTCGATGTGAATTTTAAAGGCTGTATCATACGTGGATTACTTTTATTTTCTCTTAAAAAGTATTTTTAGTTAATTAACATAATGTAAGGGGTTAATAAAAGGTTAAAGGATGAGCTTGGATTTCATTCTGACAAAATCTTTGTTGGTACACCTGAACGACCACCCAAATTTCTTCGTATAATGTCTTATTTTTTAGTGGAAACAACTAAAATGTTGCAGAATTAGCTTAGAATGACTATTGGAGAAACTACGAACGAAACAAAAGAAAGGTTTGTTAATTTTTGAGTCGAGATAATGCAGTTTACTCATGGGTGCAATTTACAAAGAAACCTATTTCGAGTTAAAAATCTTCTTTCGACCTTTTATTAACGCCTTAAATTATGTAAAATAACTAAAAATAATTTATAAGAGAAAATAAAAGTAATCCACGTATGATACAGCCTTTAAAATTCACATCGACATAGCAGAATGACTTTCCTTCATAAAAGATGTTTGTTGGTAGTCATGAATGCCATGATTGGTATCGCTGTAAAGCTTAGACTTCAGGCTAAACAGTAACTATATTTTTGTGATGAAACAAGTCACCAATAGGGTCCAAACAGTTTTCGAAGCTTCCTGCAGGGCACAGAAAAACGAAAAATCGATCTAGTTAAAAATTTTCCCATCGAAATATTTTCTTGTGATGTTATTCTTACTCGTGGTGCCGCCCTCTACAAAAACCACTAAAAACATTTCATGTCCACGAGAGATCGAATAAAAATTTTTTCAAGCTCACCGTGATTTAAATCGATTTTAAGTAATTCTTTGATTTCAAGTGTTTTTCTATCGTAGGTAATCCTAGCAGCGATATGGATTTGTACTTACCAGATTACCAAATTTTAAGGATGGACTCGCCCTGATTTTTGTGTTATCACGTTTTTATGACTTAGAAATTCACGTTACCTTATCACACCGCGGATATTTATAATTCTTTTATTTTCTCTTCTTTTCACATTATTTTACACATCCTGTTAGTTTTGGCCTCTTCTTCCTCCTCAAGTTTCTCCACTTTCCGTTTCAGCATCTTATATTGGACGGAATCTTTTTCAAGACGTTTTTTCTCGTACATTTTATGCAGAGACAGCTGACGTCCAAGTGCTTTATTTTCTATGTCCGCAATTTTCTTCGCCTGAAGAAGATTGCGACATTCCAGTTCAAGTGTGCCGCATTGTTCGATGATTTTCCAATATTCGGTTCTCAAATGATTATTGAGTTCTTTATGCTCAGTAATTAGTTGGTCGTACATTTGGTGACGCTGCTCTAGAGCAAAATTTTTGTTTTATAATTTACGATGTCCGCTTCTAATGAATTGATTCGCTGACTCTCGGCTTCGTCGCGTCGTAATCCTCCTTCGGTAGATGGAAATTAATTTTCCATTGATCGTTGTGGTCATTTTGATCTTGATTTTGAATTGTATATTCGTTTGCCTCTGTGAGTTGCAGAATCGTGAGTTTGACCTCCCGTAGCTCTTCAGTTTGTGATTTCCAATCGGGCTGGTGTGGACTCACGTTCGGTTACTGTTGCAGAGCCATAGTCAGTCAACTCCAGAATTTTGTCGTCATGACATTGCATAGAAAGTTGGTTTGCTCTGTTCAATCGATTAACAGCGTCAACCAATTCGTCATGGTACTTAACTGTAACAAAAAAGGGAAAGTTGAGGACTTCACACAATTCTTGAGATTTTGGTAAATTCGTGTCTCTTCGTAAATGTGACGCTACTCCTTTATCTTACTTACAAAATAACTGATATCGCTGAGGGTGACGCATTGTGCGCCGTACGCAAAAGTTTTATCAACAAAAAATTGACCCAAAAAATTTTGCAAAAATTAATTTGCGTCACAAGTGGCAGATGATTCGGTTTTCTTCCGTTTAAATTCTTTCAGTAAATTTTTCAACCATTTTCTTAACAATAGGCTCCTCATATATTGAAAGAAAACGTGTGTTCCATGCTGAATATCATGGACCACAAATTGCACAAAAAAAACATAAAAACGGTAAATACATTTTTAAATGGAATTTGCAAAAGTATACAGAGAAAGGAATGGACACTTGGCATTGATTTTTTAGGCTTCATAATTTCATTATGATATAAATATCAGTTTCAGTTTCCAGTGAACATTACGTAACTTAGATCACATTTTGTATGGTAAATTGATTGCACTTACTTATTTGAGATGCTCTTTTAATTTTAATTTCACAACAAAATTCGACACAGTATGCACCTAATTGACTATTGATATTGAAACGATTCGATCGACACGGAGATCACTGATCAATTGTAGCCAGATTGAGATACCGTTTATTTTGTTATTGTGTGCGGGTGACGCTATAATGTTATGAAATGATTGCATAGATGAAGCGAAGCCGTATTCGTCCTGCTCTACATTTTATGTAAATTCATCTCGATATGTAACCAAATGAAAAAAACACGTACGACTGAGATGCAATACAACAAAATTTATGAGGGATTCTTTTGAATTTCGACTGACCGAAATCGAAGCTATTTTTTCCGGGACTTTTTTTTATATATGTCTAATTAGACCTTGGTGCCTAAGCTTCAAAACCAGTTTTAGACATTTTTGATTTTCCATACCTGGTTGGTGGTAAGCGGTGAAAAGTCGAAAAATAGGGTTTCTTAGTCTAGATTTCATTTCCGTTAGGTGGCGAGAACACGGGCATGTATGGGCTTGTTGGAAAGCTGAGGTCGATTACTCCTGGGGCAAATATTAATTTAAAAAAAAATTGATGATGAACAGCCGAAAATATGACATTCGGAAAATTTCTTAGAATCGATGGAGCCTCGGTGAACTTTGACGAGTGCTGTGACCTCACAAATGCAATTATTTGATAAAATTATTATTTATTATGAATGTAGAGGACCTCAGATTTACAGCAATATGCCAATATGCAATGAAAGTAGATAAGTAGGTATGGCCAGTCCATACAAGTCGGAGCACATACGGATTTGCATGGCGCCACCTCAAACGAACTCATTTCAAGTGGAAATTTGCACTAGAAATGAGTTCGTTTGAGGTGGCGCCATGCAAATTCGCATGTGCTAATGCTAGAACAAATTTGAACGTTTGGCCATACCTATCTATTTACTTTCATTGCCAATATGTAGTAGTTTATCATCAAATTTTTTGAATTTAATAATTGCACCGGGAGCACTCGACCTTACCTTTCCACCGAACCCATACACGCCCGTTTTTCGAAACCACATTTTTCGACTTTTGGCTTACCACCAGCCAGGTAGTCATTATAAAAAAGTCCCGGAAAAAATTGCGCCGATTTCAGTCAGTCGAAATTCAAAAGAATCCCTTGCGGGGGACGAATCAAATTTTAAACGCAATGTTCAGAACTTACTTGCTAACAGGTGGATAGTTAGTTGAAAGTATATGAAATAGGACATATTTTTAAGAAATTGGTTGCACGAAATTACACATCCAGAGCCTAATAAAGTATTTCGCACTCGATGTCATAACTAACTAAATTTAAATCAGTCTGAAATAGTTCGATCGAATGAAATAATAAAACTTTTCTCATGTTATGCTGGTCAATCTGGTCAAAGGATAATCAATGATTTATGATCGGAGACTGTTCGTTTCCGTACTACATATGCACGCACATCTAAAATGTAAAGTGTTTTTACAGGATCATTCAATTTTAACAGTTGGTACTATGTCAATACCTGAGGGAGATACATTAACCAAAATAACTTGTTCGAATATGGTCTCACACACCACAACCACATCGAAAAGTGAAATTCAAGTAAATATTTTTGTGTCCTGATTACGATCGTAGCAGAGCAACGCGCTTCAAGCATGAGTGGTACTCTAAATAGGGCGCTGAAACTGGGCAATTTGCTAAACAAATGTGAAACACCTGTAAAAGGCAGTTTCAAACAAAATATTTCTCTATTTGGTAGCTGTCGACTATGATCACATTTGCTTGAAGTGCGTTGAACAGAGAAATCATAAAATACGACGGCCGTCGCTCTTTTACATTTCTCTGAACTCTGAATCAAAGCAATAACACTGCCGAATGCCATTTCGTAGATAAAGTGGAAAGCTCCGCAAGTTGGTAGCGGTTGTGTTGTTTTTAAAGCAACTGTAATTGAACATCGAGATGTCTGGTACATGGATGATGGACCACTGACGAAAGAATTTTGTGAAGAACAGCGTTTCGATGACGAATTTAGTGTTCCGGTAAAATGTACTGCTTGTACTGAGGCGAAATACGAGCTCACATTTGAAGGTCTTTGGTCAAGGAATACACACCCGAAAGATTTTCCATCCAATGTGTTCAGTACGAAATTCAGTGACATTATTGGTGCAAGTCACACTGCTTCTTACAGGTAGAAGCCAAAGTAATTTTCCTATTTTCGTGTTCTTAAACACTTACATTTAGTTTTTGGAAATATGGTGAAACTGCATCCGACGGTTTAAAGCAAGTTGCCGAAAATGGCTTTACTACCGAATTGGAAGAAGAAATAAAGTCACAAGTATTTTCTTTTTTCGTAAATTTGATCTTCCACTCATTTTAACCATTTCTTCTTCACAAAGAGTAGCGAGATTCGAACTATCATTAAAGCGAAAGGGCTCGAACACCCAAATTTAGGAGGAAAAACGTTTGCTGTATTTCGCGTTGACCGGGATCACAGTAAATAAATCATTCTAAATAACTTGCTGCTGGTTTTCTAGACAGAGGCATACTTTCAGGCCAGTTATCTTTCGTTTCAATGATTCATCCATCACCGGACTGGTTCCTTGGTGTCTCTGGACTAGAACTTTGCACAGAGGAGGGTGGTTGGATTGAAAGTAGAACGTTAGACCTATGTCCATGGGATGCAGGAACTGGTTAGTGTAACAGTTTTCAGTTGTAGTTCAACTATTAACATTTAAGTATAGATTCGGGACCTAAATACGACTCACCTAATGAACCAACAATTCCTCGAGAATTTATTCGCCGCATTCGTGCAGATTATCCAAACGATCCTAGGTCACCGTTTTATGATCCGAATTCCAATCTGAAGCCACTAGCCCGTCTCTATGTATCTCGGCAAAGGGTATACGAAAAAGACTGTCCGGCCGAGACTGGTGAGTGTGACGAACAAATATTTGATTCGAATCAATTTCGGTCTAATATTATGTGTAGATGATTCGTCACAAGAGGAATGTGCTACTGGTTCTTGGGAAGAAACAGACGAATGCGATGTGCAATGCGGTAAAGGAAACAAACATCTACAGAGGCACTATTTGAACGAGCATTTGGCTATACAGGCAGGTTGTAATGTAGAATTAACAAGAGAAGAAACTTGTTATGGTAGAAATTGTGGAAACCACCGTTCCGGTAAGTGGGTTTGATGGCTGAAAAATGTATCAATATAATCAACAAAATAATCTGATTCTATCAGATGAATCCGAAGAAGCCACTCAGCCATCATGTGCATTAACCGGATGGAGTGATTGGAGTGAATGTTCGGTAAGATGTGGTGGGACTGGACATCGGACTAAAACTCGTAGTTATCTGCAGAGATCCTCAAAGGAATATTGTCAGGTAATAATATCAAATCGAAAATAAAATTCCCTTTACGTTTGGATTGTCCGTGAATAACATCGTTCGTTTAAAAGTCCTTGCCCAACGCTGAATCATTGGAGCTCCTCAAACCATGTAATAATCCATGCTCTGGTACAACGACTAATTTACACAATAGAGGAGAAGAGGATCAGGTAAAGCGTTAAGCACTTTCTATTCCACATTACAATACAATGGTGGGTCACAGCTTGAAAATTCAGAACTGACCCATTAATATAATAGAGTGTTAAACGGAGGGCGAAGATCAATAGAACAGCGCTCCCACAGTGTCCTACTTTCCTACTTTGTCCTACATTTTGAAAATTCGTCCTACTTGTCCTACTGTCCTGCGTAGGACGTTTTTGCTTAACCATTATTCTCATACATTTCTATAAAAATAAAACGTTTATTCGCTTCCTACTGTAGTCTGCAGTCGAATATAATGACCAATGTACATGGAGAGTCAACTTGTACGTGAAAATCACAACCTCGCAATCTGTTAAAAAGGTTATCTTAGTGTAGATCTGGTAGTTTCGGATAAAGACGAGAATTACTCTTCTGTGACTTACATTTTCCTTCTCATTCGTGGAAAGAACAATTTTGCGACAATGTGTGAATGGATTCACACATTGTATGAATGATTCGCAAAAAATTCAAAATTCAAAATAAAATAGGAACAAACAGAGTTTAGACACTCTTCCCTAACCCAGGACTCACGTTAAGTGAATGAATTGAGAAAAAAAGGCTGTTTCGACCTCGAGAACTAGCGGCGGTCCAAAAACCAGAGTGGACTGACTATCTTCAGTTGTTTCCTCTAGCCTCTTACACAAAACAGCAGTAAATCTTTCAATCCACGCCATTAGTCGTATAAATTTATACGTCAGAGAGAGCTTTTTTCCCTTTGTTACGATCTGTCAGTTTTTCTATTTTTCGATTTACTATGGAAATGAAAACTAAAATTGAGATATCTTTGCTGTTTTAAGTGGTTTTTCATATTTTTTTGGACCAAAATGTTTTAAAGTGTGTTTGGAATCGATTGACATTAACAAAATATAATAAAATAGAAAAAAATATTTTCACACAATCTGTCAAACATTTTTTATGTAAAATGGTCACAAAATCGTTTATTTTGACAGATGGAATAGACCGACTTTTGATCCCAACTGTCACAATTGAACTAGCGTTAGAAAGTTTACAATAGTATTTTACATGACTAGGGATAAAAAGATGAAAAGTAGAGTTTTCGTGTGAATTATGTTGATCCGAGGCGAAGCCTCGGTCAATAAACACACGAAAACGAGACTTTTCATTTTTATCCCGAGTTATGTAATGGATTTTACATGCTGAGGGCGTCGAAAGAAGTGCTTAAAACATGAAAAGTACGGTTTTCGACGCATGTAGCATGTAAAAGTTATTGCCATCTACTGATGGAAAATCAGGTGTCAAAGAAAGCTACATTCAAAAAAAAGAGAAGTAGAAGTAGTCACAGTCAACAATTGAATCTTGTTCAATGGAGTCATATTTGATTCATAGGATCATAGGTCATAGGTCATAGGTCATGATATTGGAGATTTCTTGTTTCCGTCATTCCGAAAGTCTTGAAATTGGTGCTTGTCAGCAGGAAGAAGTCAAGCATGAGTCCGAGAAAAGAGGAACAAGAAAGGTAGAATGTTGTAGTTAGGTCGGGCACCGAAATAAAAATATGAACTATGAAGAAGTCCTATCACTCTTCATGTGAAAATATTGTCCTCAATGTCCTACCGAAGGACAGGAAATTTTTAGTGGGACCACTGATGGAATTTGACCGGCTTTGAGGCCAATGTTTAAAAAATTTTCAATGGAAAATAAATCAAAATTCAAAGCTCAAATTTTCAAATTATGAATTTTGTATCTTCTCTTATTTTAACACTGCCCTCAAGATCAGTTAAGTGTAACCTAGCCAAAATCTCCCTCCGTTTACAGTCAATAGAAAATATTTATTCGTTATGTGGATTAACACTCTTTTAATTCCAGTTTTTAGACGTAATAAACTAAGTGTTAATAATACCGAACCGCTTGACATATTAAACAAAAATCATTAGCGCGACATTTACCAAAGTCTAACCAAGATATCAGAATTCTAGTGTCATAAACTCGGTCATAAAATTACCTGTCAATGAAATAATTCCAGCAAACCACAGTACTGCTTCTAGCATGAACGTGCTTTGGTCAAACGCTTACAATCATTGTGATGGGGTATCGACAACAGCAATATTAACATCATCGCCTTCAAGGGTTTTTTTTTTGCTTTTATATTGTGCTTCACCATACTTTTTTACTTCATTAACGTCGTAACGTCAAAGTTAACGTCGTATGCTTAAATGCGTTGGCTTCACAAAACCTTCATCCCATAGAGTTACACTCGAGAGATGGCATGGTGGCGCTGTCATTTTTGAACATGTCTGGGTGCCCATGTAATTTTTGGGTGCCGATTAGCATCAGCACCAACATGCCACCTCTCGAGTTTAACTCTATGCTTCATCCATTAATGCCTCTGGAATGCAGCACTTTGATCTCATTATGCGTCAACATAATTAACATTTGAATGACTAATATTCAGAATGCAGACAGTGAGGAAGTAAACAATAAACAGGAAAAAGGAGAAAATGAAGCCAGGGAAGACAGAAAATGTCAAACATCAGGTTGGTCACGATACGGACCATGTTCTGTAGCTTGCGGTGGTGGATTTCAAATTAGGTAATTACATAATTGGAAAATCACAAAAAAAACTAACATTTCAAATCCTTTTGGAATATCTAGAACCAAAACAGCCAAGTCTGGCATATGTGAAGAAAGTGATTTACAGCAAAAAAGAACTTGTAACGAATTCGAGTGTGATGTGCCACGTAAGAACTTGCCTTAAAAGTACGGTTATAATGATAAATTAACTTGATTTTTTTCTATGTAGCATATTGTAGAGAGTTTCCGGACGTAGATCCTTGCACCAATGTAACAAATAGGTGGCTGTACAACTGGGATGAAAAACGTTGCGAAATATTCAGTTATGGGTGTGGTGAACATCAGAATAGATTTTTGACATACGAAAATTGTTCGAAAACTTGCTCAGAATGGAATCCCATGTTTGAAATAGAAAAGAATCAATTACTTGAGGAACAGAGAAGACGGGATGATAGAAAGGGTAGTCGAAGAGGTTAGAAATCACGTAGATTAATCATGAGTGTGAGATTATGTTGAATAAAGAACATTGTTAATAAACTAGTTTCTGAATTGATTTACGGAGTGAACACTTTCTTTATACTAACGGATTACGCTTCAAACAATTCTGTTCATCTCAAATACAATTACATGACTAAGATAAGATGGAAAGATGAAAAGTAGAGTTTTCGTATGAATTTTGTGAGCCACCAAAAGTTGACTGCGAATAGAATCTGCAAATTAAATTCCTCAGGTTAAGTTCGAAGATGGACTATAACGGATGGGTGATCTTAGAGATATTCCCAAAAGAATTTTTCTCTCGTCCCTTGATAGCACGAAAACTTGTGTAATACCAATTTTATGCCTACCACGCGCGAAAGTTGAATTACACGTAAATATTCACGAAAGATGAACCGAAAATATTCCACATGTAATCGATCATTTTCACAGGGGAAAATTTCTATGTAATGTTCAATTTTCGCATGGAATGGGCAGTAAAATTCATTCCACAACCATTCATTCATATACATAAATGTTGTAACATTGACAATACATATGGAGTGTATAAAGAAAATGGACTACTTATTGTCCTGCCACAATCATACACAATCGTACATACAATTGCAATATTTCTGAATTGCTGACACCACACACTTCAAGCAAAAATGATCATAGCTGCAGAATGTACTCTATTTTATATGGAAATATTTTTACAGTGTTTTACAGTTGTATGACACACAGTAATATTTCATTACCTTATTATTAGAGTACCACTCCACTCATGCTTTAAGTGAGTTGGTTGACAGCATCTTTACACGAATTTTACACCAAAAGTGCGCCAAAAATTTAAATATTTACAGCTGACAGTTGGAGAAAGTAACGCTGATATTATATAATAAATATCTAACTAAAACTAAGCGTTAAAATAACCCGCTATGCGGTATGTTTTAAAATAGATGGCTCACTTATGGCGTGAGTTATCCGTTCAAGACCCATAATATTTTTTCGAATATCTTTGATAATTCTTTTTAAAAAAATCCAATTGGAATATTTCGTATTTTTGACAATTACTAAGATTGAATTCACAGTCGTCCGTTTTGCCTCCGTTCTCCGTTCATGTTACGTTTCCATTGTGCAGATGACTTTCGCATTGTTTTAATTCCAACTGTCATGTAAATGACTGCAAAACAGCTGGAAAACGGACCACAGGGACATCAGCTGCAATCGCAGTAAACAAAGGCGTTTTGCTTCCATTTACTTGACCAATACTCTCTCTAGCATCCAAACTCTCTCAAAAAATCACTTCAGGGGGGAAAATAAGTTTGAGAAACGCTGATTTTTAATATGGCTTCAAAACAACAACAACAACACGAACGAACAAAGTAGCAGTGATTCATAAACGTATTTACCACCTTAATAATTGTAGTTTGGTTGCTAGGGAGGGTATTGACTTGACAGATCTTTTTAACAATAGGAAAGAGGTTTGGTTTACGTAAACGGAGGAAAACAAAGACAAAATGGAATGCTTTTTTGACTGCGGGATCTTAAGATCCGGACAAAAATCCGAAATTCATTCGTTTCGGAATATCTTATTTGTTTACACTGACATGTATAACTTGGTACTACTTGCTTATATTTGTAAAAAGTCGTGACGTTTCTGACAAAATGTATAGAGTGTTATGATGAAAGAGAAAGAAATGTTTGACAAGTACCCCAAGACAACTTATAATAGATTGGTCTTCGGTCCTCTCGCTCTCAACGCATGTTGAAAGAGAACGCAATATTTTGACAAGTACCCTAAGGCAAGTTATAATTAACTAGTCTTCGGTTCACTCGCTCTGATCATAACAGTCTATGGAAATATTACATTTTGGTCATATTATGTGTATGCAACGCACTCCAATAATAGGCAATGCGTTACTGATACAAAATAAAAGGCATGTTATTGCGGTGCGTTGGTGTATTCGACTCAAATTATGCAGCAAGAACCCACCTATTTTCAAAAAAAAAATTGTGATTGAACTGACTCTACTACTTCTTTTAAATCCATTCTTGAGACATTATACTGATACCTTTACTTGTCGTAATTGTCAACAAAAGTCTTTTAGTTTCCAAATATTCATGAGTAAACAAAAACAAATTGTGAAATTATGTCACGAAAGAAAAAAGAAATATTCGACAGAGTGATTGGACCTGATCTGGACAAAATACACTCGGAAATTCTATCCCGTCCCGATATAAGCGTAACAGATTTGTGCGAAGCATACAAAAAATCACTGGAACCAGACGAGTCAATCCATCGAGAGAATATTATTTACAGTGCCATCGGAATCATTTTTGTCATTGTGATAGCCGTGCCAATTGTAAATCATTTGTTTGCCTTCCTGCTGGGGATTCGATGCTTTATACCAAACAATTATCTTGTGTGGGAGGCCACTAGACCAATAACAAACTGTGCGTATTGTCGCGTAAAGGGGCCACTAATACTGCCAAACATGACCAGGGAGGAGTTTTTGGTAAATATGGTTAACAAATTGAGTGAAATAACGTGAGCAATTCGGTAACGAAAACTTTTCCGACTTTCCCGCAGCCATACGCGTATTCACCCCAACCGATTATCATTAAAAATTCGATCTCTCACTGGCCAGCTGCTAAACTGCTCAATTACAATTATCTGAAGAGGTTGTACTTCAAGTACAAGGACGATTTGAATAGCTTTTCCGACGAATGTCAATTTTTGAACTTCAAATCGAATTTTCTAATCCTGAAGGATCTGTTTGAAATGTCATCGGAACGTGCAGAGAATGGCACCGAACCGTGGTATGTCGGTTTCAGTAATTGTCAAATCAAAATTCTCCGAGAATTGAGGAAGCTGTATCCGGTTCCGCCGCATTTTCTACCAGCTGATACAGAGATTCCCAGTTACGATTACATTTTCATGGGATACGATAACGGTGCCAATATGCATGTATGGTTTGCATGAATTGAGAGAAACGAGAGATGAAAATTCTTTTGATTCCTAATGTTTACAGTTGGACTATATACCCAGACTGATGTGGCAAGCACAGCTTCATGGAAATAAAACGTGGACGCTGTCACCAACGCCGGAATGTTCCAGTGTTTGCGATCAATTTTCATTTTACGTCGAAAGTGGCGATGCGGTGTTAATTGACACAAGAATATGGTATCACGGAACCAAAATAAAAACTCACAAAGAGTTCTCGCTCACAATACAATCAGAATATGGATAGTGACTGGTTCATTGACGAGAAAGCGAAAAATAAAATTAAAATAAAGAAAATCGGAAAATTACCGTTGTTTATTTCGGCTCGAAAATACACTCAATACATTCAATCGTTCTTCATGATACAACCGACCGCCGTTAAGATACCATCAATACTAGCGAGTCTTTCATCGACATTTGATTTCTGTGTAAAAGAAAAATGATTTTACCGAAACGGTTCGTTTAGACAATTAGACGAACTTACAAACTCTAAAAACGACACTGCACTAACATCTGCGTCCTCGCTGTCCTTCGCATTGATTGCCACCAAATTGAACATAGTTTGGGCGGTTTTCTTCAAAGCACTACTTGTTTCGGGAGAGTGAAGCTCCTGTGTTTTACTTAATTGCAATTTCAGCTGACTGGTATACGATGAAACATTGTTGGCATGCTCTGTGGCGGCTGTTACATTTTTGGCAGCTTCCTCTGATTTTGTAAATAAATAATTGAGCGAAATATGGAACGTTTGAAAACGCAAATAATGTTTACTCATTAAATTGTCTAATTCATCCATTGGACGGTCGTTCAAACTATTTAACACTAAAATTCAAAAAGGATAATAATCGAGACGAATGTTGTAGAACTGTTGTCTTTCCAAAATATTTAAAGAGTCCAGAAAACGTAGTAGCTAGAGACGTTTTAAAGTACTAGTTCTGAACATGCAACAAAAGTTGTTTGTACTATCTGGTTCCATACCTTCCATACGTTAGAAGAATTTAAATTTTAAAAATGAAAACATTCTCAACCGTTGTTTTTATTAGTGCATAGCACTGCTCCTAGCACAAACACTCATTTTTCCAACGTCAAAAAGCCTCCAAATGTTCAAAGAAGTATGCGTATATGACTGCAACACATTGTTTTTATTCTTTATTAACCAATACCCTCTCTAGCAACCAAACTACTTTGATTAGGGTGGTAAAGGAAGCAAGTAGTCTTTGGAATTTACATGTACATTACAGCGTAGTCAGTCAAAATGTAGAATAGTGTTTGTAAAATACAAAGAAATAAGGTGTGAATTTGACACAGGGAGCTGAGAGTTTGTTTGCTAGAGAGAGTATTGTTTATTAACATTTTATTAAGAATTCATGACTCATTATCGGCCTCCGAATATTTCTAATGTTCATGCTAGGAGCAGAGCTGTGATTACAAAAGACATGGATTTTGAGAATAAGAAATCCAATCAAACAACGCCATTTGCCTTAACAGAGAGTTTGATGATATAATAGTAATGGAATTACGGGAAAGAAATTCCCCGTTATACAAAAATCGCTCTCACTCTATATCCATCACATCATGGTCTCTGGATGCAATCTTTATAGTGAAGCGTTTGCATTTGCTGTTGTAATTCGGATCGACTGCAAAAAATCCTCGGAATTGGTATTCATGGTATTCATCCTACATTTTGCACTTCACTCATAGGTAGACTCGTCGACACGAAGATGTCATTTTAACTACTGAGTTAAGATATCAATCGCTTATAAGATTCCTCCACACTCCTCATTCATATTTCCAGATTTTTTTTCAGTTGAATAGCAAGTAGACTCTTTGTCCAATAACAATTTTAATTCTTAGAGCATGACACAATGACCGTCCATTTTATTGAGAAAGTGACTTTTGCGTGTCTTGTGCAACTGACGTTTTAGGGATGGAAAAGAAGGAAGAGGTCCGCAACCAAATATTTATCACGTTAGAGACGCTAATATGAGGACTGGGTCGTTTCCCTCTAGTGAGTCATAATGGTGACGATGACGCAAATCCAAATCGACTAAAAAATTCCAAAGAAAAATAATTTCGTATCAAGGTAGTGATGATAAAATATTGAAAATCTGGTAATGATAAGATGAGCAAAAATTCTTTGAAACAACATTATATTATTGCGATACATTATGACTACGACTAGTGGTTTCCGCCTCGAGAGTTACCAATGAAAGTTGTATTGTTCACATTCCTTTTCGTCAAACTGATCTGTTCGAATACTTCAATCATCAGATCTGGAAAATTAGCCAAGTTCTTGCTGTTGGGCATCTCGTGCACATTGTTTCTAGCACAGAATTCAAGTGCCGCTTTTTTAATTCTATCGGCTCTGTGCACCTTCGACGTAATCAATATATCTATGGCATTTTGCATCGTTATAGATGCGATGACGGATGCTTCTGCTTCCATTTTGATGTCCTGAACATCATATTTTTCAGCCAATTTTATCATTTCCAGACAAAGTTCAGGATCGGCTGGAGTATTCCCATAATATATTGCATTTATGAAGTTAAAGAAGGCATCGTATGTGGTTTCGGCTATTGCTATCGGACCAGTTTTAGCCGAATTATGATTCCACATGAACATCGTGCGGAAAACTTCACTACGATCAGCCAAAATTATTCGATGAGCGACAATCACTTTGCCATCCACTGTGAATTGTACATCGGAAAATTCTTCTCTCGATGTGGCTTTGGTTATCATTCTTTGTGGCGGTTGAGGGACGCATTCAACCGACGCTGCGTTCGATTGGGGATGAGGATTTGCGTGTCGGTTTCGTCTTAACATATTGCTGAAAACACTTTACAACACTGTTATTGCTATACGATAGAATTGCCAATCCACTTCAGTTCCACATGTCACTTCTGACTCACTAATACTTTGTCGCAATACTATTATTTTTGAAGAGCCGCGATATCTATTTCGTGTGTCACTTCGAGATGTTAAAACGAATCTGTCGAGTTTGCCAAGAAATTTTTTCATCAAAGTGTTTCGTTAAAATTTGAAATAATGAGTAACGCCAGATAAATAATACAATTAAATCTTAAAATACAGATAAAGATAACGTGAAGTGTCATGACGAATCAGGCGCACCAAATTCTTATATTTACCGGTCACCTAACGACTATCACGGAAGTTGTCCATTATTTGTGGTCAGAGACCATTAACCGTGTTAAGACTTATGAAGTAAAAGATTTTATGTTGTAAATTTGCTGGAAGTAATAAGAGCGAACCAATTTCGCATGAGAGAGATAGAACAGAAAATAGACTCGAATAAGTGTGTTTAACAAAATTTGTCTATTTGTCAAGGTAGTGTGGCACCCTTCGTTTTGATGCAGTCAAAATACCACCTTATCTTCACAAATTTGACACTGACTTTTTTGTCATGGATTTGTCGTGCCCTCTTTTGAAAGCAACATCGACATGCACAAATTTTAAACTTTATTTCATTGACGGAGCAAAACACAAAAAAGACACAATCACAAATTGTTCACTTTCGAGCACCGCAATGGTGACAAGAGACATAATATTTTCAACACCAAAAAGGAAAGCTTTCGGATCCCTTTACTCATCAGGATACGAGATATCAAATTACTTCCCTGACAGTAATGTACTATTACATGACTAGGGATAAAAAGATGAAAAGTAGAGTTTTCGTGTGAATTTGGTTGATCCGAGGCGTAGCTGAGGTCAATAAACACACTAGAAAACGAGACTTTTCATTTTTATCCCGAGTTATGTAATCGATTTTATCTGTCTAGAACGATAATCTCGTGCTTATCCCTCTAGGGAGTTTTTGTTTATCTCGATATATCTGTTCTCGACAGATAAAATATGATATGCACCTATTGCCAGACTGTTATTTTGACGTATAGGCATTATGGCCCACGCCTTCGGCTATGGCAATAATGTCCTGCACGTCAAAATACCAATCTTGGCAACAGGTGCATAATATATATTATCACATACGTGTTCGGATGTCAAAATTACTTAACTAGAAGAATAATGCGAAAATTACACTTCAGGTCTATGTGGTTGTCTCGTTTTCGCTCAAGCCTTGACTTCTTCGTGACAAGTGTGTAATATATATTACATGCAGAGGGCATCGAAAGTAGTAATTGAAACATGAAAAGTACGGTTTTCGACGCATGTAGCATGTAAAATAAAAATCATCCATTCGTCAAGTGGAGTACAGAATAATTTCAATAATCGTCGACACATCCATTGTTTCGAAACAAAGTTTGTAACTTATTAGAGATTACAATTTTTAAATGGCGCAACGAGTTGTATAATGTCCGTTCCGGCAATGAAAGTAAATAGATAGGTATGGCCAAACGTTCAAATTTGTTCTAGCTGGAGCACATACGGATTTGCATGGCGCCACCTCAAACGAACTCATTTCTAGTGCAAATTTCCACTAGAAATGAGTTCGTTTGAGGTGGCGCCATGCAAATCCGTATGTGCTCCGGCTTGTATGGACTGGCCATACCTACTTATCTACTTTCATTGCGTTCCGGTTGTAGTATTTGAATTCTAGATACACCAGTGCGTGGTGCGTCGATCATTTTCACACTTTCCACAAGTTACGGGAATCTAGTCCAATTACGACATTATGACAGCATAGAGTACAGCTACTACAACTCCCCTAAACTTATCATTCTTTCATTCCAATGCAAAAATACTCTCCTTCGTGTCAACCAAAACCTGTGTGTGATAGTGAGTGGTCGGTTTTATAATATGGAAGTGAATATTAATTAAAGTGTTTGAGGGGAACTTCTTTTAATTTATCTTCGTATCAATTGCATGTGCTCGTAAGGCATAGTTTTATTCAAAATTCATATCTAATTAAATTAAAACGAAGTTTATTTAATAGGTCACCAGTCAAACCTAAAGCGAAAGTGCAAACGTAACAGTTCCTACTAGCTATCTGCATACGATACATCACCAATAAATTTTTGTATATCACGATGAATGATAAATCGAAAGTAATTCGAGTTGGGTCACGTAAGAGTGAGGTATAATAATTAGTTTACTTAATAATTTCGAATAATGTTTGCGTGTACCACGTAGCCATGCATTAGTTAGAGGCAAATTTGTTTACTCAGGTGGCATTTTCATTGCCTGCAAATATTCGAATTTGTCGATTTTGCCAATTTTTTGTTTTTTTAAGTGGTCTTTTGCTAAAGCATCTTTCAATTCTAACGTTACAGCTTGCCCTAATACAAACAAAACATGTCATTGCATCGCTGCAAAAATTATACCCGAACGAGAAGTTTGAGATTCGTAAGCGATTTACAATATTGACCTGGACAAATACGCGAATTAATTTCCTTTTTTCTGTTTAAAGACACCATGACAACTATGGGTGACCGTGTGTTGAACATATCATTGCCCAAAATCGGCGAGAAAGCATTATTCACCAAGGATCTTGAAGATGCCCTTACAAATGGAAGGTAAATAGACCAAATCCGTATATAAGTTGCCTGCTAATTGATCGTTAAACCAATGCCATCATAAAGTGTCGACTTTGTCGTTCATTCGCTGAAAGATTTACCAACCTGTTTGCCAGCTGGAATGGCAATCGGTGCGGTATTGGAACGTGAAGATCCTCGTGATGCTTTGGTGCTAAATCAGAAATTCGAAGGGAAAACATTGGAAACATTACCGGAAGGATCCATCGTAGGTGAGTGAAATCATTCGAATTATTTGCGGGGCCCCAAAAAAATTGTTTTCTCGTCAATCCATAGGTACATCATCGCTTCGACGAGGTGCTCAACTAGCTCGCTGTTATCCCCATCTCGTTGTCCAAGATATTCGCGGCAATTTGAATACTCGTCTCGCGAAACTAGATGCAGAAAATTCAAAATTTGCTGGCATAATCTTGGCACAGGCTGGTCTTGTTCGCATGGGATGGGATAAGCGCATCAGCCAAACGATCGAGCCAACTGATATTTTATACGCAGTCGGTCAGGGAGCATTAGCTGTGGAATGTCGTTCCAATGATGTACGAATTCTATCAATGCTGCAAAAGTTATCATGTCTGGAGACGCAATGCAAAATTTTAACGGAACGCAGTTTTCTGAAAACATTGGGCGGTGGATGCAGTGCACCTGTTGCTGTTCATACAAATTTGGAACGTCGCCGAGGAACTGATGATGACTACGAATTGAACATAACGGGAGCGGTTTGGAGTTTGGATGGAAAAATTGAGATCCAGAGCAACACAAACTGTATTCTGGATTTGGACGACAATGCCAACGAAATTATACCGAGAAAACGTAGTCGAATTGATATCAGTGAAGAAACACCATCGAAAAAGCCGACACCGAAAGCTGACAGCCCACCCATAGTCGATGACTCGAAAGCCACGTCGAGTACATCAACCGGAAAATTTGACATTGAAGCACTCATCCACTTGCATGGCGAAGCATTTCGAAAGTGTCCCTACTCGCAGACGATAAACGAAACGAAACGAGACGAGGCTGCCAAGGTTAAAGATTGTCCGATGCACCTTGTTGTCGGTCAAGATGTAATGGGAGAGTGTCCGTATGTTGATACGCAACAGAAAGTTTTGTCTGTCGGCGAAAACTCGTCGACTTCTGCTGAAGGTGATATCGCTAAGTGTCCATTTTTCAACAGTACAAAAGCGGATGCGGAGGCTACAAATGAGACGGCTGTTTTGAAATGTCCATTTGTATCTGAAAGCAAAACCGGTGAAGGTGATGTCGCACGTCCTGAATCCGTCACCGAAGTAATATTGTACTGTGGATTATATCGTCACGAATGCTATCGATTGGATGTGTTTGAGAAATGTGAAGCGTTGGGTAAAAGTTTGGCGACGAGTCTAATCGAAAACGGTGCCTTAAAAGTTATGAGCAAAGCTCAATTAGAAATAAGACAAAACATTTAGAATTCGGTTTTTGTTTTCATGTTCAAAGCTCAATTTATTTGGTGTTCTCAGGTCTTATTGTTTACTTAGTAAATAGAGTAGTGGTGTATTTGGAATAAAAGAAAGTTTTTCATTCAAATTATCGTTTCTCACTCATAAGAACGACATCGGATGCTTCACGGAAAGGCAATCCTTCGGCGTAATCTCCATAACTATATTTGTGATATCATTTCCGGGGTGATTAGTTGAATCAGGGTCGAACTGGTTACCAAAAGGCGCATCGGGCGAATTGGCTCAGAGGCGCTTAACTTTATTGGTCTGAGGAGCGACAAAAAGCAAAAGGCGCGTAGGGCATCGCCCGATCGCCCAGTATAGCCAGTACGGGCCTGAGTTGAAAGAATTTAACGGAACATCTAAAGTTTGCTACTCTTTCCAGTTATCACTCATATTCCGGACGTGAGGTGAACAAAAATTCAATAAATCATATCTAATCGCAGTCAAAATAACAATTTCGGTATCGCTTGTAGTTCTATCAACCAATATTTCCTCCTACTATTCCATCACGTACCGCTGGTTAGCTTTCGCGTTTATCAATTTTGTCGATTTAGTTAGGACAGTTGACGCGGTTTCAATAAAACATTCGAGATTTTTCTTCGATTTCATTCAATTTTATTAGCAAAAATAGAGAGTTTACATACCTTCTTGAAAAATGTTACGAGTTGAGTTATATTACGGCTGGGTTCCAACACTTTTTTACCACTTTTGGAGTTTTTTTTCCGAAATATTTACAGGTTTAGAGACTTCACGATCACAGTATGATTTTACAGTACATCATCAAGATGATGGAATTCACATATTTATGTTTCGATCGGTATTCCAAGTTAGTCTTGATCAGTATCACCATGATATTGCGAAGAGCAAGTATTTAGCAAGACGATCAGTATCGCTAAATGTTCCATCAGACTTCAGATAGTGGCAAAGGATAACGTAGTAACGTACTTGTTCGTTTACCTTTATTGATAATGGAATGAGTGTGTAAGGGATGTGTTCCTTATCAGTTCTTTTTAAATTTCCTTCCTTGCTTGTATCAACAGAGGCCAAAGTGCTTGTCATCTGAGCCAGTCAGTCACTTATCATGTACTATCCTAGCGACTTAGTTAACTGCTGTTGATCAAGTAGAGTTTCCAAAAATTTTTCCTCAAATTCCCTACGTCAGAAGAGCTTTGTCATTTTAAAAAAAAATCCTAAAGTCACCATGACTCTTACTTGAACCATCCCACCCAAATAAGCAGAAGTACAAAAACGTTTTCGAGCAGCTTATGTCAGTTTCGCTTGGTCATTGCACATAATTCTTCCATAGAATTATTTACAGAAGACAAAACCACAGTGGACGTCTGTGAAATTTAGGCGTCAAGTTTCAGCTGGTCTACTCATGCAAACGAAACTGCTCATACGTCTTTATATGCGCGCGTTGCATATATTTCATCCGTACAAGCACTTTCGTTTGTATGAGTGGATCGGCTGAAAAACAGCTGACGTAAATTCATGCCCACATTTCACTCACGTCTACTGTAACCGAATCGTTCGAAAGAATAACAACGACACGCCCTGTTCGTACACCAATTCAAGAGCATTTGACTGGCAAAACTACAATGAAAGTCAGATAGAGTAAAATAATGAAAACAGCAGTGGCACTGCCACGACAAATTGAATTAGAACAAATTCCAAAAATTTGGCATCTGAAAGCATGACGAGCCTAGCAAGAAAGTTATAAAATCCTCCCCTTAGTTGAGCCTAACACTAAACTTTAACTTTCCGATATTCAAAACGAATGCGCAGCAAAGACTTCCTGATTAACTTACGATGGACTCGAACGCTGTTTACTTGATATGGCTACAACTGTCGTCGAACGCACAACCATAGCCTAAACAACCGTTCATATACATCCTTGGTCAACCAACTTGCTTTTCGATTTTCTTTAGAATTGAACTCAAAAAAAAGTGTTCACAATTCATCGGAAGGAGCAGTCGTGCTCCTTTTTCTAGCAAAATTTTTTTGTTTGTTTTAACGTTTGCACGTTTCAATTGAAAAGCAAATGTAGGTTTTCCTCAATATATTCAAAACAGTGTTACATATTGGCGTTTAACTAGACTGTCTCAAATGATCCTTGACGACGTCCAATGCTGGCGTCTCTTCACCGAAGTCCTGAAATTGTTGGTAAAATCCGAATTGATATTCCTGTCTCATCATTACAATAGTTGATTAGCTCACCTTAATGACCACAACGGATGAGCCGCACACTTTGCGTGCCTTTCCTTCTTTGTCGATTTTGCAGAGACCTGACCATTCACCAAGCTTTTTGTTGGAATCAACTCGAATCAATGGAATTTGATGTTCGTTGCAAAGGGCGGTGATCAGTTTCTTGTATTGTGGTTCATCGCAACTTTCAGCCAAAATGCACAGAACAGCTTGACGTCTAATTCACGTACAACGAATCATATGTTAATCGAATTATCGAATTTATTTGACTCACCGCGCTATACTTACTTGTCCAAAGCTTTACATGCCTGATGTATACCATGAACCAAACCGTCAGCAATGAGAGATTTCTTCAAAACTTCTTGAAGAGCAGTGTTGATGTCCATCTTGCCACCAACATCAACGACTGGGGCAGCTGCGGCACTGAAATGAATTAATTGACCAGATTAGTTGATAGAGTTCGTTAGTTCGGATCGTAATTCTTCACTTACACTTCAATGTCAGACATTTTCGTGCGAACTTTTATACTGAAAGAAAGGAGAAACACCAAATTTAGATATTTTGGAACATAACCTCAGTTTTTAGGAACCTTTATCAAAAACAATTGGAACTGGTCACAGTTTGCAATGAATGACTAAACATCACTTTTTTTACGCAATATTTTTGTGAAAATAGGTGAAGTCTAAGGAAAATTGACAAATCTTAAATGTAAAACACGTGGCCCCATTCCGTTGATCGTAGAAATCTAACTATTTTTAACGATTTCCAAGACTTTTTTTAGTCACAGTCCATTCAGAAAGGATTTACTGTAAATATTACGTAAATCTGTGATGTTTCCACTTGTTTTTGATAAATAATTTACAAATTTACGCGGATCGAATTTTTTAGCGTACCTATACGATGACAACCGGAAAGTAAAAGAAAGAGTCAACCAAGAGTGACAGTTTTAAACAGAGGAGAACGAAGGAATTAAACACATTCATTCTGTCATTTCGAGAACATTCAATACGCAAGGTGGTTGGCACCTTTGGCACCAAAATTTGAACGATTCAGTATGGCTGTTCCCTTCATTTTATTTATACTCGATATACGCTCTTATATCCAGCATATCGAACATAATCCAATAATCGAATATCTTCGATTTGTGTTATTGAAAAACTAATTGCGTTACCGGACTCCTGATATCACGCTCACCTGAATGATTTTTTAGGTGAGTTGTCAAAGATATGCGATTCATACGCAATATATTCAATTATACTCGATATGCTGGATATACGAGCGTATATCGAGTATAAATAAAATGAAAGGAATAGCCCTGGTGTATTTGTATCTTCCATTATAAAATGGGACAGATGAGTATACAACCTTTCATGTTGAGGCACTTAATAGGTTTGTTCCAAGGCCATATGAATTGTCAAATTTCATCCATATAACCATAACCTCAATAATACCTCTGTGTAAATCGCGTAGGCGACGTTGGTCGATTTGTATGAAATATCACGTAAGCGACGTTGCTATGGATGAAATTGTCGTTGTTCGGGTTGTCAAAGTTCGTGTTTACAGTTACTTGGAACAAACCTATACAAAAATTCTGAAATTTATACCCAAGGCATTTGTATTTGTAACTATGCCTCCCTTATTTTGAAACTACATATGTCAATTTGAGGTTAGGTTGAGCAATGCACGTATGTATAGTTACATTGAGGTGAGTCCGCAGGCGACTGGCATAAATTTCAGAATTTCTTAGTTGAGGGTGACAAGCGAAAGTACATAAAATCAACCGTCCAGAACAGATGCGTATACAATTTTTCATACCAAGGGCCTAAATTACAAGAAAAATTCTGAAATTTATGCTCAAACCATGAAATAGTCATATCGTAAGGGTTACCTTGCAAAATTGCTTAAAATTGGAAAAAATGGTGTTCGTACCACAAGTTGCAAAATGCGTGAAAATGTGTTTAAGTCCAAAGTTAACAATTTACATTTTTTTAGGATCCAAACTCAACCCTATTGGTACACAGGGATGAGTAGACAGTTCGTGAAAACTGGTTGAAAAATGACTGAAAAATTGACACTCTGCAAATTGATTGAAAAATGTCAATGTGTAAATCAAAGTTTCTGTTTTATGTTATTTATTCGAGGGGAAAACCACGATTTTGTGATTAACATGGTCGATCAGTTAATCTGTTAATCAGAAACATAAGTTTTGTGAATCCAAACGGTTAATCGGTGATTAACATTGATTAACCGCTATATTTCACGTTTATTTGTAGTTTTGCGACTATTCCCCCGGTGAAATGCTGGTAAATCACCAATTCGTCATCATGTTAATCACTGGTTAATCATGTTAATCCCACCAAAAAAAAGAGTGGTTTTTCCTCGGATTTATTGATTAGTTTTTAGTTGAAATTATTCCCTTTTCGTTCTGGAGTGCGAAATATTGAATTTTAACTAATAAATTATCAATTAATCACATGAAGCAGAAACTTTAATTCTCACATTCAAAACTACGCGCCGCAATTTTTCAATCATTTTGCAGAGTGTCGTATTTTCAGCCATTTTTCACAAACTGTGTGCTCGCCTTAAGTAGGTACCAATAGCGCATAGTTTGTGTTCCAATAAAATATAAATTATTAACTTTGGACGCATTTTGCAACTTGTGGACCGAACATCATTTTTGATGGACTGTGACTGTCTAATGTCACCTCCGAGGAAATATCGATTTTAAAAACGGATTCTAACGTACCCATTTTCATATTATTTTGACAAAAATAATGAGTGCGCGTTCAAGATCGACAGATTTTGAAGAATCGCTCAAACCTGGTATGTACATTCATTGCACATCTCTACCTTTGGATCCTTTAGATCTTAGCCATATTAGCAGCAGACATGAAACGTATCGAATCGTTTAGGGAATTAAATGGTTTCTAAACTTCGAAAGTCATGATGGAGATGGAGTGTATATATTTTCGATTGTGCCATTACGTACACTCAAATTGTTGATCATTACACTTTAATTCTTAAAGAAAAATTATTTTCAATTATTTCAAATGTTATTTTGCTGCGCTGTGCATTTAGTTTAGTTTACCGCGATAATAGCTGATAAAGCATAAAACGTGTGGTACGTCTCCGAATATAATAGGCAACGATTGCAGTTCGCCATTTAATTTTTTCTTGTTCTTTTATACAAAGAAATTGATATTCCGAAGTGCCAATTTTGTTTTGTATTTGTTTGATACAATCCTTTTCTAATTGAAAGATCCCCTCCGGCTGTCCTGCGATGGATGATGAACGCGAAGAAGGCGAAATCGTGGATTTGAATGACGATGATTTTTATGAAAATATTATTTCTTCCGATGATGAAGTTGTTATTGAAGAAGATGAAGATGATCTTCGTAAAAGGATCCTAGAGTTAGAGGCCAAAAATTCAGAACTGGAAAAAATCGCTTCGATATCCAAAATTTATGATTATGGTGAGTGTGCACATTTCAAAATATCGGCTCTGCTTGCTGGCGAATTAAATTGTTCCTACTATCTTACTGATAAATCGTTGAAATTTCAACGTTTAGCGCCAGATAGAAATACCGTGTATGGTACGTTAGATTAGATTGAGAAGAAGAAACAAATTCGGCATCTGGACTAGAGCGTTGTTACGCCGATTTCGTCCAAATATTTAACTTGAGCACAGTGTCGAATCGATGTTTAACCTTTTTATTGCATTATATAGTTATACTTGTGATAGCATTTGGTTATGTATTAATTGAAGCTTACTGATAAGCTGACATTGAACATTGAACTCATTGACTTTTTTCTCTGGCTTCTTTCAATGATTTTGAGTAAACTCTCAATTCTCTCAACATCACTGCAAAATGGATTATTTTAGTAAGCAGAAAGTTTGGTGAGCGCTGGTATATTACGTTCATTAAGCAAGGCAATCCTAAAAATCTGACTTATTTAGGCTATTTCAAGACCTTGACATTATCCACTGATTTTGATAATGAATATCCAGGCAGACTCCACTCAAATTTACATTTTTCAGATTTTTTCCAATCCAAATTTTGACTGATTTTTACTGGTCCTTCATCTGGTGAACTGTTGGACTTTGAAGATTTTCCAATTTTGTGCCAAAACAAGATAAAGTGGAATTAAATTAGGCGACCGTTCCATTTCTCGGTTGTTGCATGCACGTCTTGATAGTTTATACATTCGGTTCGGAAGTAATTTGAGTTTCGCTTTTCCTTTTACTAACTTCAATTGATGCCAGACAAATATTTTGCCAATAATTCCGACTTTCCCAAACGTGTATTGAACAAGCCATCCCGAATTAGAATGTTTTTCCCAGTACCTCCATATCCTACACCTGCTAACAAAATCATTTTCGAAAATAAGGTTTAGGTTGTGGGTCAAGTAATTTCATTGATTTGGTTGATGATGATGACGGTGGTGACGATGATGAGAGCTACTTTAGACAACCGTCCAAATACGAATACTCCAGTTATACTTCCTCGCGAAGAAAGAGTAGCCATAACAAACGACGGAAAGCGAACCGACATGAGTGCAAAAAGTCCAAACGTTACAAACCGTACAAATCGGACAGGCGTAAAAAACCATCACAACCGAACCGGTCAAGAGTTAATAGCGATAGTTCGTCGGACGACGAATTTCAATACACAACAAACGAGCGCAACAAATTGCAAGCTGCACTGAAACGAAACATTTCTTCCACTAACTCGACCACACTGAAGCGAAAATTGATCGGTGTGTCCCAGACTGTTGAGGATTTTATCAAGGAGAAAGAAGATGTCGGCGACGAAGACATATCAACGAGTATGGAGATAATGAAATTGCTGAACAAAATCAATATCGAAGAAATTGCACCCAAGAAGAAAGCCACCGTTCTGGAGGAGGATACTGAGGCTGGTTTGACCGAACAAGAGTTGCGGTTAATTGCTTTAAAGTCTGCGATACTCAAAAAAGCCGAAGCGAGGAAAAAACGGAAGATTATCGAAACGCAGCCGTATTCACCAACGGACGATGTTGATGTTGAGAAGGCTATCGTCAATTCGAAACCCAAAGATGAATTGGACAATATGGAAATCAGTCCGCCTGTGTCGCCTACAAATCAGGATGGTTGCCTTCAACCGATCGACATGGAACTAGAATCTGACGATGAAAGTCAGATACTCTTAAATACTCAACAGGAAGTACTTCCAACGTTAGCTGCACGAACAACAGATGTTACCGTGAAAGACGTACCACAATCTATAATTTTACCTGTACCTGATGAAATAAGCCTAATCAACGCCAAAGTACCTGAAGACGCCGATCGGATCAAATTATCTTTTGATTCCGTGGAACAACGGAAACTACAGGAAGAAGACGAAGACGACGAGGAAGCATTACGTGCGTCTCTTTTAGCCACCTTAACTGCTAAAAAGAAAACGACATCAAACACCTCAACCAAAAAGACATCAATCGAAGAAAATCCACTGCCTTCGGAGAAGACTACTAGTGACACGTCAGTAGAAACGGAACGCTTACGTAAACAAGCAATTTCATCGATAGGAAAACGAAAACATCTTTTGCCAAATCCATTCGCACAAAAATTCTCGGTACAAGTTCCTATGCCAATGGAAATGAGCATGCCCAAGCCCATGGAAATGAGCATGCCTCAAATTACGTCCAACCTAAAAACGGCTCTGAAGCGAATCTTAAGCGAAAAAGATAAACAAAATGTTGAAGGCGACGCAAAGGTGGACGTATGTCGGATTCATCAACCCCAAAAACTTATCTCCGAAACTGCCAAAGAAATTCCAGCCGGTGAAATCAAATTTAAAACGACGCAAGCAGAGATCATCGAACTCAAAAATATTGCACAGAAACTGAACGGTGGAATTTTTACGCTGAAAAGCATGTCAAACGAACCTACTCCAATCGTACAAAAGCCAAAAGCCACAAGCGAACCTACTGTAATTGTGAAAAAGCCCTGTGAACCGAGTGCTAAGGATTGCGATATGCTGAACAATGTTACCAAAAGCGAACCTACTGTCAACTTGAAAAAGACCTGTGAACCGAGCACTAAGGATGGCGATATGCTGAACAATGGTACCACAAGCGAACCTACTGTAATCGTGAAAAAAACCGGTGAACCGATTGCTAAGGCAAACGATGCGCCGAAAAAAGTTACGTCAAGTGAACCTCCTGGAACCGCGAAAAAATCCTTGGAACCGACCGCTAAGATAAACGATGTGCTGAAAAATGTTACCAGTAACAATGCCGCTGTGGAAACTAAAACGAAAGACTTAGCAGCTGTTCCACTGGTTATATCCAATAAGATCGAAACAACTTCGCTCGACAAAACTGATACTGCGATTCGATCGCTGAAAGCTGTTGCTCAAAAGAAAGTGATCGCTGAACCACATTTATCGTTAAACCAAAAAGAAAACCAACAGCTACGGAAGGTCGCTGTTGCATCGAAGCGCGCTTCTGACGAGAAACCACCAGTTGCAAAGAAACCCAAAGTAGTAAACAATGTGCATAATGTCAAAGTGAGCAGAGTGATAACAACGCCAGTCGAGAAACCAGTTAAGAAGTTGATCATTCAATTGAACAACTCTGATACGGATTCGGATGATTTCGGATTAGGACAAGAGAATGTGGAAACTACACTGAACTGTAAATCGTATTCTGGTGTTGCCAGCCCGGCCAGTTACACTTATTCACCTGCATCGCCTGCCAACTTAGCTGACAACAAGTCGTCCGATACCGTTCCACCAAAGGATGACCACTTTCAACGAAAATTGGACGAATATTTGAAGAGTGCTCGAACAAGGGTTGAACAAACTAAGCAGGAAACGAAACCCATAAAAAAGTCTCCGTCGGTACGTCAACTGAAATTTGTGTTGTTGTTGACCAGGTCAACGTAAAAAGTTTGTTTTCTCTTATTTTACAGTTGGTCAGCCATTTACCGCCTTCCTCTCAGCTAGAATATCGTAAACTAATCAGCCGTATGGCTCTGCTCGAAAAGCAGAAACAGCTGAAACTTACAAAGTCGAAAATTGCTGCTTCGAAGCCGAAACCAAGCAGCAACATCTCCATCACAATTGCGAACGACTTGTTCAACCATAAACCAAAGTCAGTAGTACCGATTGAGCCGATTGCACCATTAAACGGCAATGACATTAGCTCACTGAAGGACAAGCAAAGGGAAGATGTGGTCTCACTTCGAAGTGTTGATCCACCCATTCCTGTAGAAAGCAGCAATGTGACTCGCACGCCTACCACAACTGTTGTTAGCGGGACTAAATGCAACAACTCAAATGTACCAGTAATGGATGTTGAGCAACCAAAATCGGTTCCAACTGAAGCCAAGGAGACAGACAAGTCGCTGTTGATGCAGAATTTCTCAGCATTATCCGCGCACGATAAACAGGAAATATTGCAGAAATCCGAAGCGGAATACATGAGTTACAGGTGAATATTATGCCTTAGAGTGCTTCAAGTCTCACCCATTATAAATCCGTTTTCGATTCCATTCCAGTGACTTATATCTCGTCGATCTAAATAATATGTCGCAGTTGGTGAATCAGGCACGTCAAGAGAAAGAGAAACAGTTCCAGATCGAGTCCGAAATAGAAGAACTGGAAGCCCGAGTTCACGAACTGAAAAATCAGCTGGTCAAACAGAAGGTGTCCGTATCGAAGCTTTATCCGGTCATATCATCGTCGCACAAGAATATTATGAAAAAGCGAAGCCAATCGATGCAGTTGCACAAAAAGTGTTGCTACGTTGGCAATAAAATTGTCGGAGCTGATTACAAGTGAGTATCGTTCGTTTGGTTTGCACTGAACTCACTGTAAGAGTTTTAAAGAGTAATAGGACGCAATTTTGTGTAAGGATTCCCGGCGACCCGAAGGCAGACATTGCGCAGAAAGTAAGATCGTTATCGTCGGAAACCAAACTGCTGCGGAACATGAGGAAACCGGTCGTCAATGGATTGAAAGCACCCATCAGCACCGACGGAAAATTCTTGGAAACGGAACTTGTGTGCGAAGACGTAAGTTAAATTTCTCATTTTTTTCGAATAATCTGCAAGCATCTGGAAAACGTTTGTTTGTGTTACAAGACCCCTGTCACGACTGCCGCTTCTACGATACCATCCAAAAGACCAGACGACGTTCCACCATCAATTAACGGTGTAAGTATTCCATCGGCTGCATGTTAGCTTGGTATAATGTTTTTGTGTGCTGCATCGAAAACGTTTCAGACATGCGACAACATTCCAGCGCCCAACTCCATGGCGAATTACAAGTCACCCCTTGATCATATGGGAAATATCGGGTAAACGAACACATCGACTGTCGTTTCCATTTTAAAATTTTTATTTTTCTCTTCCCGCACAGTATCACTAATCCTGATTCAATTGTTTGTCCATTTCAACTGTTGGGACAGTGCGAAGATAAAGAATGCACTTATCAACATTTATCATGATAAATCGCGAATTACATAAAATATCGATATCATCATCCCCATCCCCCATTTAATCCTCCGTTTTCACATGTGAAATTGCGCGCCCAATTCTGTGAGGGTAAGTGAAAATTTAACGAAATTATTTACACATTAGATCCTAGGTGGCAACAAAAAAAGCCCGTCTCTAAAAAGAATTTAAGTGAAAATGACAAATAAGTTTGTGAACAGTGAAGAAGAAGAAAATAAACTTCATCGATGCAGTGAAAATGTCTCGAGTGTAATTTTTAAAGATACGGATGGCGAAACATCCAAAAAAAAAAATCAAATAAAAAATAATGAACAGCTCCCGTGGTATTTTTATATTCGATTGTTTCAAAACGTTTTTGTACATAATAAACGATTCGGTTACGCATACAATTGCAACTAAAGTTTTTTTTATTTTTTTATCCTTCCAATATTCCCTTAATGCGCTGATGCGATTTCATACAGTAAAATCATGCTGATGATGCTTGCTCAGCTCATGTGTCGCGACATGTCGTCTATGAAAGAAAGTTAAGTAAATTCACTTCTGTACTCAATCGAATATTTCAGCATGCATGTGAAATACAGCCACTCAAAATCTACAGTCGACGTCAGTGAAATTCATACACGAATTTGCTTCAGCTGTTTTCCAGCTGGTCCAGTCATACAAACAAAAGTGTTCAATCATACATCTTCATATGAGTCAAACGCACGGTAGTGGTAAAACCGTATAAAGACGTATGATCCGTTCTGTTTGTATGAGTGAGCCATCTGAAAAACAGCTGAAGCAAGGTAGTCATATTTGGTTCAGAGAAAAGTCTTTCACCGATCGCCATCGCTTTCTTTGGAACGGGTAAGCATATCACCAACAACAGATGACGTGGCCCTCTCTTAGATCTTTTAATCTTTTCGATATAAAGAAGACGAAGATTATCTGAAAGGTGAATTTTGATCAACATAACCATTGTGAATGTCCAACCTATAGGATCTGAGGTCATAGTATTTTTAGGTACGTATTACTAGATGGGTCAGAAATCGTACAGGTGTTCTCCGATGCAAATTGAGGACTTTTCTTTCCAAATAAGTGAAGCATTGCTTCACTGCTTTGTAAGATTTTTGACTCAATCAAATTCGTGGCAATATGATGTATGACTCTTTGGTAAGTCTAACGAGGATTCAATGGGAAGTTGCGGGAACAGACCAAGAAAACCACCATTTTTTTATATTTTCGTAATTTATTCTTCAATTTGAAGTTTACTGGTGAATTTCCAGTCGAGCTGCACGTGAAAGGAACTTTATTTGTATGTGCTCCACATTCATCCAAAAGAATTTTTAATGTTCAAAGACCATTTTTGTACCAAAGCTATATATTTGAATGCCTTAATTAAGTCAGTGAAAGTCTAAGACATTCAAATATAGCTCTGTTACAAGAATAGTCTTTCAATACTACACTTTCTTCTTTATGAAAGAGGAGCACCACATTAGAATAAAATACTTTTTACGTTCAGCTGCACTGGTGATTCTCCGGTAAAATTCAAGTTGAAGGAATAAAATATATTTCGGTGTAAAGGTGGTTTTCTTGGTCCATTCCCGCAGCTCCCCAGGAGTAAACTCATTGAAAATCGGGCTGCACTGATCCCACATTACCATTTACAAGCTTTAAACAGGAGGTAATGCAAGTGTTTCATAATTTGATAGAAATGTGATACGAAACTGTAATATTGTTGTGTAAATATTTTAGAAGAATTGATGATAGGACTCTTTGTTTTGGATTGTATAAGTGAGGAGTGAAAAGGGAAATGAAGAACTTTTCTGATTGATTGACGAAACGAAGTTGAGGACTGAGGTAAATTTAAGATTTTGAATTGAACTATATTGTCGAGACGTGATGTCAGAATTAACTGTTGATGTGATGTGCAAGACGAGAATTAATGTTGAACTGTGATAGGTCGGCTTTGTTAAGTAGACGTTAAATTAAAATCAAGAAATAAATAAAAGCAATATTCATCACTGACTAATGTAATTGGGAGTTCCTTCCTGACAGAAGGAACTGTAGTCTAACTCTATTATTACAAAAATCCTCTCTCATTGACTGCATAATTTACAGTGAAGATCAAATTTGAATAATCAGTCATTTGACGATTGGTTTTCCCGCAAAACGGCAGCTCATTTTAAAGGTTCGTTACTGCTCCCTCTCTCTCAAACTGTAAATGACAATTTCACAATATTTTCACAGTTTTTCCGGATGGAAATTTTACTTCACTGGAAAACGCATACAGAATATTCATAAATGAAAGGATTTTCATATTTTTGCTTTTTGTTAATAATTGCCCCAGTTACATTTTCTCAAACAGCCAACCAACCCAATCCAACAATGAGCCAGCTCTATCTGAAATTAGATTCAGGTAACAATAAAGTCCAAGCGATCTCTGACGAAATCAAAAATGCCTTTGCGTCTAGTGGTGGATTCATTGATGACCTGTATTTAACATTCAATCAAAGTGATTTAAATGATGTAAACGGTGAAGTAGTACAACTGTACGAGCAGCAAAAGATCAAACGACATCACCTCGAATTCATCGACATGAGCTTGGATTTGAATGAAATACCAAAATACGATTCCATACTCCGTGCGTCGGGCTACAGTGTTACACTGAAGAGGTCAAGCGATGTGGTGCAACTATTTTCCATTTTGCATGCCATGGAGAATTTAAAAACTGTAAAGTTGACTATGGCCTTCGAAACAACGGAAAACATAGACAGTTTCTATGAGAAGACTTTACGTGAATTTCCAACGAATACGGTTGAACAGCTTTCAGTTAATCGATTTCTACCCTACGCAGCTATGTTCAAGGTGATCCGAGCGTTCATTCAACAATCGCCATACTTGAACCGAATCATTTTGTATTCTCCACTCACACCGAATGCTCTTCAACATTTTCGAAGTCAATATGTTAGTGAAATAGAGACTCGGGTGCAAAAATCACTGACCATTTATGTACGACCGAACGATGAGTCGGTTGTTGAAGAACAGATCGGCTTAGTGTTGCTGAAAAGTGCCAGTTCAGTAGAGGAAAGTCAATTCGAAAAGGAATATCCATTTTATGTGAAAAAAATCGAAAAAGTTCGTCTGAGCGATGGTGAACTGTAAAGGCGAATGGAAGTAGACTGTACCTTCATTATTATTTTATAATACACGTAGTACGTTCAGAAAAGAAAGTTTTTTTTTTACTTACAAATGTAGGTATTCTAAACTCGCCGCTTCAACACACCCTCACATATTCTATGGCCCACGAATAACTCAAAGTAGATCTACCGTTCAATGAGGATAAAAGGTCTGGAAATTATCGCGAAAAAACCTGAATCTCGTGTAATGAATTTTGACCTGACCAGAATTGACCTGAAACCTGATTTTGGACTTTTGGTTTCGGAATTTTTTAAATGCGCCTAGAAAGATATTCGACCCTACAAGCCAAAGCCACTTAAAAATGCCGACGCTTCTGTGACTAATAGGACTGAAATTTTTACATGTACACGAAACGTGCAAGGTCGTCTGGGGTGTCACTAGAAAGGTAATTTTATTTACTTTCAGGGCAGCTAAGGTCTCATGGGAGCTTGGAAGCATCTTCGAGGAAATATCTTCAACACTTCAAATTCTCATAGTTCATCGAATATGCTTCCAAACCCCCATAAGACCGCGTTTACCCCGAAAATACATGCAATTACCTTTCTTATGACACCCCACACGACCATGTACGTTTCGTGTAGCTCGAGAAATTTCTGTAAGAACAGTGTAAGTTTGCAGTCTTTTTCGGTTGAAAACTTCAACTGCACAAATCTCAAGTTGATGAATCTTAAGCCCAATAACCCTATTTGTCCCGGAAGTACATGCAATTACCTATCTAATGACACCCCACACGACCTTGTACGTTTCGTGTACCTGGTGAAATTTCAGTATGAAAAGAGCGAGGACTCCTAAATGGGTGTTTTGCGCGCATGATGTGTTTCTGTCCCAAGCCGGAAACGAAAAACACTTGTTATTGAGCCATTGTGCAATAGAGAGTAGAGATATTCTAAACTCAGAAACATCTAAGCAATGCAATTCACATATTGAACACTTTATCTCGATTTTGTTAAATGGTTATCAGCCACAAAATTGAAAATTGATGATATGCAGAAGATTGCAATGTTATATTCGACATCCAAATATTGGAAGAGCAATATTTGGTTGAACAAACTTCTAATCTTATCATATTCGTCGTGAGCGCATGATTGAGTGAGTTATGATGGCAATGCAACTTCAGTTTATTTGTAGCACTTGAGCTGATCACAGATTATCAAAATTAACTTTAGAGAAAAAATATTCCGTTCCGTTTCAAATTATGGCTAGTAAATTTATAAAACTGAATTGGACGAGGCCCATCACAGCAGACTATCCAAAAATTTGGCGTACGTTTGTTGGACGTGATGTGGATAGAGACAAATTAGTTGAGTATCGTATAGAAGACTTAACTGAGTCTAGGTTTGATGATGCCATCAAGCACTTGGAAGAATTTTATTTAAAGGATGAACCAGTGGCGCAAGTATTAGGTTATAATATACCAAGGCTTTGTTTGGACATTTTAATTTTGACGGAAGGGAATTTTCTAGTGTACGCCAAAAAGGGCTATACTCCAACTAGTCGAAATATGAATGCTCAAAATGTAGTTTATTTTCTTTGTAAGGCCCGTCCGGCCCGTCGGAAACGTAAAAGTAATAGTTATTTAAGTATCTGTTGTGGACGGTATATTTTAGGCAATTTCGCGAGTTGTAGCCCGAACGAAGTGAGGGCGACAAGCGAAAGTGCCTAATATAAACCGTCCACAACAGATGCGTATAACACTTTTCATGCTGAAGGCCTAGATTGCGAGAAAAATTCTGTAATTTATGCCCAAGACATTTAAGACGTTTAGCTACATTAGAGATTACTTTCGCTGTAACAGGTGCGTGCAACGACAAACAATATGTGGCCGATTATGGAATGGTTTGTCGATCGGTATTGCAACAAAAATCTTCTTTTGTTTGTTTTCGAGATAGTTCTGATGAGATCGTTGGCGTCAGCACTAGTTACGTTATTACCAAAGACGACCGTTTTGGTAAAGAAGCCTATGAACGTGTAAGTGCATCGTGTTCGGAAAATGAGTACGATTCCAATTACTCAGACTGTCGGTTTCCAGTGTCAGAGTCCAAAAACAAAGAGAATGTACGATGTCGATTCTGTGCTGACTAGAGATGAGCGGGCCGCCCGAAATACATCGGCCCGACCCGACCCGACCCGGCCCGATCGGGTTCGGGTCCGGGTTTTGAAAATTCATTCGGGCCGGGTCGGGTCGGGCTTTGAAAACAAAAATTCGGGCCGGCCCGACTTAGAAATACAAATTTAAAGTAAGCCAATAAAAGCCTATAAAGCATGAAACACTAACTTATTTTATTATTTTACTTCGCGTATAAGATTATTGCAAAGCTTTTATGCGTAGAAAATGATTTTTCATTAAATTTCTTACAGTAAAAAAAGGTCGGGTCACGTCGGGCCGATTATTTTTTCGGGTCGGGTTGGGTCGGGCCGCGAAGAGAAAAGTCTCGGGTCGGGTCGGGCTCGGGTTCAAAAAATTGGATCGGGCCGGGTCGGGTCGGGTATTGAAAAAACGTCGGCCCGCTCATCTCTAGTGCTGACAAACCAATTCAATGTGTTCCACTCGTATGGTATATCAGAGTACTTATATCTACATAATCTGGCAGTCGATAAAAGATTTAGAGGACGCAAAATCGGATCATATTTCTTTGAAACTGAGTTGGTTATTTTTTTGCAAATCCTTTCGGCATTTTTTAAAAACAATTCCTTTGACTCGTAGAATTGATTTTTGCCGCCAGTCTAACATAAAGCTTGTGCATGGTATATTTACATCGGACTCTTCGTGTCAATTAAGTGAAGCAGCAGGTTTCAAGCAAGATTCGGCAATCAGGTAATGATGATGTACTGTACCAGTATCAGTGCTTTGACTGTACCAGTATCAGCGATCGTCCATGTCTGTTAATCTGTATTATTCGTCATTTTCAGTTCGCATGAACTGATCAAACGTCGCCCGGAGTTTGGTGTAGAAGACATCAGAACCAAGGAAATAGCTTTGAAATCTTTAATAGTGTAGATTGTGTGAGAGTTAGTTTAAATATGGGTTTATGATACGTATTATCGTATCGTGTGGCAGTAATATTGTAAACTGTTTTCGAAAACAAGATGAAAAGCGGCAACTTCATCTATCTTATCCATAATACTTTCATGACATGTAATCTAGCTTCTAGCTGCACGAAGATTCAATACACAAATTTGAGTGACAATTTAATAAATAGTACATTGAATGACAAGGGGCGAAGGCAAGGGCTCTAATCGCACAGGTTGAATTTTTTTACTTTTGCCCCGAGTCGTTCATACTATTTTTTTTGATACCAACATTGAAAATTGATACGTATCGCAAACATCGGAACAAAATGTTGAAATAAAAAGGCATTTAGCCAGAAAATGCGGGTGTCCAGGGGGCGGCAGCCCCCTGGTATATGAAAAATTTAATAATTTAGCCATCACAACAATAACACACACAAAAATTAAGATATAACTAACAAATCATTCAGTAACAAAAAGTATCAACTTTGTATGCTAATTTCAATAAGAACACTGGCGCACAGTGTTTTACAATTTTGATCAAAGTATTCTGCATAATATGAGCGGATTTTGTTGACAACTCGACTCATTTCTCTCATTTTCTGTGACGTCAGTCACTTTCGCTGTTCGTTCAGTTGCGTTCGCTCTTCGTTAAGTACTTTCTCCCCGTGGGATGCATTTTTTTACTTTCGCCCCTCATATGCGGGGCGAAAGTATCATTTTTCAATGTTGGTATCAAAAAAAATCCATTTTTGTGTCGTCCAATGATTTTTTCACTTAAAAATTCGTCTATCAGATCCATATTGTCTTTTACAATATATACCTGGTAATGGTCTCATCTTCCAACCTCTGTCGCAAATGTAACAGGCTGAATCAATCGCTCATGTAACCGTAAGTTGTCAGTCAAATACCCAGCTAATCACCGCTCGTCATCATAAGACTAAGCGTGAGCTTAAAACAATGTTAGAAGAAGGTCATCCGTGTTTCGAAAAAGTCAACGCAATCGATTCAGGTGGAAGGTCGAGATTTAGTGACATAATTGCATTCAATACAAAAGCATATATCATCGACCCAACAATCAGATACGAAATCAATGGTCCCGAGAAGCGTGCGATTTACGAAAAGTGTATTCCGTTTTATAAGGAAAAATACAAAGACAATTATGATTATGACGAATGGATCGTTAAAGGATTAGTTTGAATCATTGAATAAAGGCTATGATGAGGCAGTTTGGGCTTTGGGTTTTGTTGCCCCTGAACATCGAACTGATAATTTGACAGCAGCAACGCAAAGTTGTGGTTCTAAACCAGAGGAACGTTTGGAAAGAGTGTTTTACAATTTTTCGACCATTTCAAACTTAACAGATCAATATTTAAGTCAATAACCGAAGAAATTCTAGGTAACACGATTCATATAATCATATCATCATAAAAAAATAGATAAATTCAACTTATTGTTAGCAACTCTTTATAACCGATCGATATGCTGTGTATGTAAGCAACCTACCTTAAGTGGGCAGCACATTTATTGCTAAAATAAAAATTCTTCTTCTATGAACAAATAGCACTAATTTTACGAATTTACGTTTGCGACTGCGCCTAAGACGCTTTTCGAAAGTGGTATAGAATTTGATAGTCTCTTATCAAAATATCGGTTAAGAGTAATATCGCCAAAACTTGATCCAATTTTGGTGAAAATAATACAATGATTAAGCGATATCGGCAAGCTAGCTCGTTTGAATCGTCTTTCAATTCTAAGAAATAGGTATCTTACTTTTTCGGTTAGTTTTCCATTTTCGGAGTGAACACGTGAAAAGTTATAGCATGTCAAGGGGTCGCGAAACAGTTTTTTTTGTGGCAGGTCGAGATAGACATGTTTCTTAAAGTTGAAATGTTGTAGAAATATAGACCTCTGGCAGACTTTCACAAAGAGTACAATCATCGGTAATGCAGGCTTGCAACAGCGCGTATCCTCAGAAGTGACTATAGGGTTTTATAGCTGAACTTAACCTCTTTCATTCCACGTATAACACCCCCAGATATTTTGATTCGGTTTATTACATTTATGAAATTAAGTGATGATATTTGTAACTTACGCCGCCTGTGATCAATATCGTATGAACGTATTTTATAGCACTAGTGCGATAAAGTATTTGCAAGTGGTTTTATAGCACTAGTGCGAGCACGTGTTACTGAAGTCTCACTAAAATTATCTTCGGTATTTATTCGATTTTCTTCATTGCATAAAACGTTGTATGCAATACGAATCATATGCTGGTATATTACCTCCATACGATTCTTACTACATAAATAACTATTTCATTGCTTCCCCCTGTTTGACGACCAAAAACAAGTAAAAAAAAACTGAAAAATTTGGCCCTCCTGGGCAGACATTTTACTTCCACTAACTTTGTGCAAGCCAGCAGAGGACCAAACATTGAACATATTTTGAGTCATAAGTCCAGAGGTCTGTATTCCTACAGATCATTTCAACTTTTACAAACATGCCTGTCTCAAGCTATCACAAAAAACTGTTTCACGATTCCTTGAGATGTTATGACCTTTCTCGTGTTAACTCCAAAAATGGAAAACTAACCGATAAAGTTAAAGATTATTTTTAAGCACAGTGTTGCTGGACAACAAATTCTCTAAATGCAATACATGAGAAACTACCATGTAACATTTGAAAACCATTTTATTTAACAGATTGAAGATACAGATTTCAATGCCAGAAAAAAATTGGAGCTATAGATTCTCAAACGTTAGATCACTCAAGCAAAATATAAAAAATCATTCGAAAATTCAATTACTATTTTCTATGCAAAGTTGCACATATCTGGATGAATCTGAATGAATCTTAAACCCAATAAGACCCTATTTGCCTCTACATGCAATTGCCTATCTATTGACACCACACACGACCTTGAACGTCTAGTGTACCGTACCTGGAGAAATTTCAATCTGAAAAATGCGAGTTAACGGTTTTGGATTACTTCGACAGAAACGTCGATGAATTTTTTCAAAAGTCGTTTTGGCTTGTAGGGTCAAGTACCTTCCTAGACACATATAAAAAAGTCCAATGGGAAGTGCGTCTACAAGTAGTAGAACGGTCATTATCGTGGAACTAACTAACACAAGGCCATTCGATTAAAATCGGTCTTTATTTTACCAAAAAAACGATTTGTAGTTACAACACCCTCTCCAGTTCTCCTTAAAATCAAATGCATATTTCTACCGCAGCTTCAAATGTCCTCACTTTTGTTTCAGAACCAATTCTTTCTGAGCGGCAGCAACGCTTCGCATACCAGCTTCGACAACGTTCAGATTATTTTTCCACAGACACAGAAGATCATGTAATTGTTGCCATTGTGGTCGGCCAAATGTTCGATGCATCGTGCTCGAAATGTGAACCTTACGGTTCTTTTGGTCCATGCGGGCTCGAACTAATTTCGTTTTCAAAACTGAAATTTGGAAACGAAAATGTTTCATTTGAAAGGATTTCGATTGATAAAAGCTGTTGATTTTACCTTCAATGATGAATGGCTCAACCTCTTCCTCCTTGATTTGAAGTTCCTTTTGCAATTGGTCGAAAGACATTTCCGGATTACTTTCGGCCAGCTGCATGAACGACAACAGACGCATCTTTTTCATATTTTGTTCGTGGTTGAGTCCCTGCGTCGTTACGAATTCTTTGTGGTTTTTGTAGAAGTTCATGTAACTTGAAAGCTTCTCCGACACAAACACCGACAGTAAATCATGAATTAATTCTCCCTCCAAGAACCGCACCGGTTTCAGTGACAACAACGGATCGAGCAAAAATGTATTCGGATCGGCCAGCGCTGTGACAATACATTTCATGGCATCTTCTCGAGCAACGGATGCGTTTTCCGATGTGTAGGTGCCCAACAGTTCAATCATAACTTTTGCGGCTAGTTCACTAATCAAAACAAGATTTTTGGTCAGAAAATCAATTTTCATAAAGGAACATCGCTTGCGTTCTCACCTGTTTGTGTCCTTTAGGACGTCATGTAACAAACGATACATCTTTTGCATCTGTTCATTCGATGGTGGGCAGTGAACAAATTGTCCTCTCAATTGATCCACTGAGATGAAGACCTCACGCACTTGGTCGCATTGTTTAGCCACCTGAACGAGATGGTAATAGACATGATATCTGAGCGGTGAACTCTGCTCCAGATTGTTGAAAAGTCGCCATAGCCTGTAAATGAATTGGCAATTAGGTAATTGGGTTCAATCAACAATTTGAATCAGTTCGTACGATTGGAGGCACACTTTAGCCAATGGAATTTCCGGTGCCTTGGTCAGTTTTTCGCAAAATGCCAGCACAATGTTTTCGCCACGGTCCAGTGGAATCTGTTGACAATTACAAGCATTCCGGTGATTCTCAAGATTGTTTACATTGGGAAGCCGAATTTAGTATACTTACAGTGACCATTATCGAAACAATACTGTTCAAGATGGCGTCAATTTCAACCGGATCCCCATCCTTAAAGCAAACATCACAAACACCAATTATTTTGTGCAGATCGTCTTCGATTCCTTTGGACGACTTTTCTTCAGATATTTCGGCATCTTTGCTCTTCAAATACTTTCGCAATTCTTGTGCCTGAAAAACCACAGAGAAAACAAATTTATGGTAAACCGCAGCAGACAGAACTTAACCTCCAAATTTGGAAATTGACAACTAAAACGTAAACATTTTGGTTCGTACCTGGTCTTCCATAGACAAATCGATAAAAACCGCCGGCCCCTGCATGATTGTGTGGTAATGGGACTTGGTAATTTCGATTAAAAATACGAATTTAATGTTTCCACTCTATTCTGCCGTACATACGTCGACAAGAGCGTGTTGCTGGAAATAAAAATCACTTTTCGGGAAAGGTAGTAGATTTTTCGTATCGGGGCTTTCGGGCAAAGTGACATTCGAAGCCGACGTCAGTGCAAGCCAACGGTTACATATCAAGTTCGAGTCAATGAACGTCAACACAAGGTATGGTCGACTGTCAAACTTTGTATGAAGCGGAGGACATAGCGATTTCATATATTTATATGAAATCGCTATGTCCTCCGGTTTGTATGGACAGACCATACCTGGTTTGTACATGCATTGGTTCGAGTAACTGAAAAACCCGAACAATGACATCTACACCTTCAACCATAGGTTTGTTCAAAGTAACTGTAAACGCGAATTTTGACTGGCCCAACGAACACAGGGATCCATAGAGATCGGTTTTCATATAAATGTTGATGAGGTTATGTCTCTATGGATGAAATTTGACAGTAATTTGTGTTGGATACACGCATACATGCAAATGTGTATGCAAGATGATTGCCCGATATGTCAATGTTATCAGAATATGCAAAAGTCGTTAGTCGTTATCGAGCAATCACATGAAGTCAAACTAAAATCGAATATGTCATTTGATCGATTAATAAATGAATTATTTTTACCGAAATTGCACTTCGTTTATTTGTTTCCGAGAACACAACATTTGGCGACGAGGCTAAAGGACATGTCAGTGAATTTAATGTAAATTAAATCAACGTAATTTCAAGTTACATCAGATTGAACAATTTTACGAAAAAATTCATTGTGTGCGTCCAAAGTATAAGGACAATTCAAAGTCACCTACGTTGAAGGTTAAGCTCAGTGTGTAAAGGACAAACGTTTTATGTGTTTATCGGTACGGTGTTGTTATACGATTTGGACATTCGTTATAACGTTGTGCGTATGATTTATTGGCCTGTGTGTTAAATCTGTTTCGCGATGGATGAAGCTTTATTAAAATTGTTAGCAGATCAGACACTTGCTCTGCAAGAATTGACTAAAATAGTTGTCGCTAACAAACTCGACGGTGATGCAATACATGCTAATAATGCTCAACGATCAATGGATTTATTGGCAAACTCACTCACCGATTACATGCATGAACCTCAAAGCAAATTCACGTTCACAACATGGTATGATCGACACGAGGACGTGTTTTTGGTTGATGCGAAAAATCTTGATGATGCAGCAAAAGTGCGACTGTTATTGCGTAAGTTGGATGATAAATCGCATTCCACATACGTGAATTTCATTTTACCGAAGAAAACGAGCCAGAATTCGTTCGAGGATACCGTCAAGATTTTGAAGAAAATGTTCGGCGAACCGGAATCATTGTTCAGCGTTCGATACAACTGTATGAAACTGGTTAAAAAATCATCTGACGATTTTATTGCTTTTGCCAGTATAGTCAATAAGGAATGTGAACGCTTTGAATTTGCGAATTTGACATCGGACCAATTTAAATGTTTGATTTTTATATGTGGCCTGACTTCATGTGAAAAAGAGTTTCGCACACGTTTGTTAATGAAAGTCGAGTCGGAGGCAGCGTTGACCTTGGACACATTGACCGTTGAATGTAAGCGATTAATGGATCTCAAATCGAATGCAGAATTGATCGTGAAAAATACACCGAGTTCATCCGCGCCGCAAGTCAAGCAGATTTTTGATAAAAACAAAAAGAAATCGGCCAAGCCGGTGGAACAATCCAATTCACACCGAATCAACAATCAAAATTCAACGAAAAAAGTTCCGTATCGTCCGTGTTGGCTTTGTGGTGAAAAACATTTCGTCAAGGAATGCACGTATACAAAACATCTTTGCCGTGATTGTAACAAGACGGGACACAAAGAAGGATTTTGTAATTCTGCCCAACCGAAAAAGCAGAATTCAAGTCAAACAAATTCTTCGGATAAACGCACCAAAGTGATTGCTGTTTCGAAAGTGGATTTTGCTGCGAAGAGAAAATTCATTGTTATCCACATCAATGGAACACCGATACGTCTACAAGTGGATACAGCATCTGACGTCACCATTATTTCACGTGACAACTATGTGCTATTGGGTCAACCACCAGCGGTTGAATGTATCGAATATGCTCAAAATGCATCTGGTGATCCTCTGTCGTTACAACTCGAGTTCGATTGCAAAATTTCCTTTAACAACGTTGATACAGCCGGCGTATGTTATGTGACAGATGTACCTGACTTGAACGTTATTGGTAACGATTGGCTAGATTTGTTTGGATTATTCGACGTTCCGTTGAATGCTGTTTGCAGTCAAATAACCAAGACATCAAATCCTGTCAATACACACGACTTTATGGTGAACTTCAAGCAAAGATTTTCATCAGTGTTCAGTTCGACTCTGGGCAAATGCACTAAAACCCAAGTCACATTACGTCTCAAACCTGAGGCACAACCAGTTTTCCGTCCGAAACGTCCAGTTGCATATGCTGCTGTTCCAATAGTTGACGCCGAACTGGATCGTTTGCAAGAAATGGATGTTCTTAGTCCCATTTCGTATTCCGAATGGGCTGCTCCAATTGTTACAACCAAGAAACCTAATGGATCCATACGTTTATGCGCCGATTTTGCTACTGGTCTGAACGATGCATTGGAAACGTACCATTATCCATTACCAACGCCGGATTCGATTTTTGCTACATTGAATGGCGGAAAGTATTACTCAAAAATCGATTTTGCTGATGCTTACTTCCAGTTAGTGGTGGACGAGTCATCCAAGAAATATATCACCATAAATACGCATCGTGGTCTATTTCAATTCAATCGTTTACCGTTTGGAGTTAAAGTCGCTTCTGCGGTTTTTCAACAAATCATTGACGCGATGATTGCGGGTTTGGACCGAACTTGTGGATATCAGGACGATATCACCGTAAATGGACGTACGATCGAGGAACACAACCGAAATTTGATTGCATTGTTCGAACGAATCAAAGAGTGGGGTTTCAACATACGCCATCACAAGTGTAAGTTCATGATGACAGAAATTGAATTTCTTGGTTTCATTATAGATGAACACGGTCGTCGACCGAATACAGCCAAAGTTCAAGCTATTGTTGATATGCCTGAGCCACATGATGTTACAACAGTCAAATCGTTCTTGGGAATGATAAATTATTACTCCAAGTTCGTCAAAGAGATGAAAGATCTACGTTTTCCATTGGATCGTTTGCTATGCAAGGACGTAAAATTTGAATGGACTGACGAGTGTCGCGAAGCTTTCAATAAAGCGAAGGAAATTTTATTATCCGATTTGCTGTTGGCTCATTATGATCCCAATGTGCCGATTAGAGTTGCAGCTGATGCATCGATTCATGGGCTTGGTGCTGTTATTTTTCATCGATATGACGACGGTTCAGAGAAAGCTATCGAACATGCATCACGAAGTCTTTCTCCTGCTGAGAAAAACTACGGTCAAATCGAAAAGGAAGCGTTGTCATTGGTATTCGCTGTTCAGAAATTCCACAAAATGATTTGGGGACGAAAATTTGTCTTGGAAACCGACCACAAACCATTGCTCGCTGTATTTGGTGCAAAGAAGGGCATTCCGGTCCATTCATCGAGCCGTCTACAGCGATGGGCGATTTCATTGATGTCATACGATTTCGTTGTTGAACATAAGAACACCGAAAATTTCGGACATGCAGATGCACTGTCTCGACTTATTGCTAATCATCAATCGCCATTGGAACCGATCATCATTTCATCAATTCGCATTCTGGAGGATTCAATCAATCGAATTTTGGTCGATGCAATCCGTGTGCTACCTGTCACTGCTGAAATGATTGCACACGCAACGAAAAATGACGAGTTACTTGCATCCGTGAGTACATATTTGAAGTCGACTTGGCCTTCACATATTGACAATGACGTACTGAAGATATTTTACAATCGACGTGAATCGTTATGCGAATTGGACGATTGTTTGTTATTCAATGATCGGGTTGTAATTCCGTTATCGTTACAGAATGAAATTTTACAACAACTTCACGTTGCTCATCCTGGCATTGTTCGAATGAAAGCTTTAGCTCGCAGTTACGTATACTGGCCAAACATTGACAAAGACATCACCGAATATGTGCAACGTTGTTCACGTTGTGCAAGTACAGCAAAAACACCGGTTAAGGCAACGTTATCGTCATGGCCCAAGTCATCGCATGTCTGGTCTCGTGTGCATATTGATTTTGCTGGAGAGTTTCAAGGACACTACTATTTTGTCATCGTCGATTCCTATTCCAAGTGGCCAGAAATTTTCATTATCCAACATCTCCCCCCATTAACAACATTACATCTGCTGCAGCGATTTCTAAATTACAAGAACTTAACGCACGTTTTGGAAATATGTCGATTCTTGTTTCCGATAATGGTCCTGCGTTCATCTCTGTTGAATTCGACGAATTTTGTAAGGCAAACGGAATATATCACATAAAGACACCCGTGTACCACCCACAGTCAAATGGTCAGGCCGAACGATTTGTCGATACATTCAAGCGGGCACTCAAAAAAGCAAAAGGGGAGGAACGTGTACCTGACGTTCTACAGACATTTCTTCAGCGTTATCGGATGACGCCAAACGCTCAATTACCGAACAATTGCAGTCCAGCCGAAGTTATGTTTGGACGAAAAATGAATTCAGTTCTAGATTTGGTGAAACCGAGATTGAAATTTGATGTTATTCGTGATGTCAAAATGGAAGACCAATTCAACACTAAACATGGAGCAAAGCATCGAATTTTCTATCCGAATCAGAAAATTTATGTACGAGATTTCCGTGAGAGGAAAATTGTATGGTCACCAGCCGTGATCATCGAACGAGTCGGCAATGTGGTATACAACGTTGAATGCGATGGAATCATATGGCGTCGTCATGCAAATCAAATTCGTGTCCGATACGAATATGAGGATGAGCAGTCTGATCCAGTGTTAAGTTTGTTGTACGATGTATTTGAAACGACACCATTACCAGTCATCATTCAGCAACCTGAAGTATCACAAAGTACACCACAGCCGAACGAAACATTTTCAACCATTCCAACAATTCCAGCCCGACCACAACGTGACCGCCGTCAAGTTGTTCGTACCGATTTTTCACGTTGCGTCAAGGGGAGATATTTGGATCTTTAATGGGGGGAGATGTTGGATACACGCATACATGCAAATGTGTATGCAAGATGATTGCCCGATATGTCAATGTTATCAGAATATGCAAAAGTCGTTAGTCGTTATCGAGCAATCACATGAAGTCAAACTAAAATCGAATATGTCATTTGATCGATTAATAAATGAATTATTTTTACCGAAATTGCACTTCGTTTATTTGTTTCCGAGAACACAACAATTTGCGGTAATTTGACAATTCGTATGGCCTTGGAACAGACCAATAGAGACCTAATCTCAACTCTGTGAAAAAATTGAAATTATTGAGCTGCCGTTTAATTTTGTGTTTTATCCGGATCAACAATAGTTATTTGTGTCTCTGTTTTGGACGATTAAGTTAAGGCGATTTCGCGAGTTGTTGCAGAACGAAGTGAGGGCTACATGCGAAAGTGCCTAAAAACAATCGTCTAAAACAGATACACAAAAAAAATTTCATGTAAAGGGTCGAAAACCCGAAAAAATCTCAAAACTTCATCATTTTCGGCCCCGACACATGAAAAAACGTTAAATTTAACAGATTTCTAGTGTATAAAAGGTGGAATCATAATTGTTTCTCGTTATGGCGTCCGTGTTTAAGATAAATATTTTACAAGAAAACAGTAAAAACCATTCAAACGTTTGTTTCTATTTTCAAACGTGAACGAAGTGCCTGCTCATTTTCATGGCACATATTTTCACAGGTCTCTGTGGATGATTTTTGACATTTTCGATAACCTTGGAGCTCGTTAAGTTTCACTGGTGACGATGTTGACACTTCTTACATATAAAATATGTCAAAATCCTCACTTTTGGTAACGAATTTTTAGTTCCTGAACGAGTTCTTGGACTTGATCTACTAACTTATGAGGAACAGATTTGACTATTCTCATTTTGTTTAGAAAATGCAATATTATGAGAAAGACAAAGACCAGTTAATTATAACTTGCCTTGGGGTACTTGTCAAAGTATTCGCTTCTCATTCAACATGTTATGATGTGAGTGAGAAGCCCGAAGACCAGTTTATTACAACTTGCCTTGGGGTACTTGTCAAAATATTTCTTTCTCTTTCATCATAATACTCTATTCGGTTCACAATCAGAACGTCACATTATGCCATTGTGTTAAAAACCATATCAGTAATCAGTACTTATGCTTTACTCTTTAAACAATAAAAAAGAGACGTGGTTTAGCTACACGAAGCGTAAACTGCGTAAGAGGAAATCAAGCATTACGAACTCTTATGCCCTTCGCACTATTAGGAGAATGAAGTTTAGAAACTAAGCGTAAATCTAATACAATTTAGTACTTTTCTTCATAAAAAAGCTGCTGTCACTCTGCATTATTTTTTCATGAACAAACTTCACTGCTGTGACATTCCATGGGAATGAATCAGTGTGAAGTCGTTACACAAAAAAATAGTTTTGTGAGATTGAAGCGATTGAAGTACTATAAAAAAATGTGGCGCCTCTACAGGCCAACCGACTAGGCGAATATATGAGTGACATACACACCATACCTAACCCCCGTGTGTTCTATTTTATGAAATGTCAAATGTCATGTCCACAGAGGCAAAACGGAATGAAAACGGACGACTGTGAATTCAGACTTAAACGTTTTACTTCATTCAGAAAAGCTAATTTATTACGAAACCATTCGAGCCCAACACGGGTCATCACCAGATCGAAATCAGCGATGACAAACTGATGACAACACTGAACTGTCAAACGATAAATGTCACCACGCGAGACAAATCGCACTACTTTTAATTTCACTTGATTTATGTAAATAAATACCGGTTTTATCAGTTCGCTCGGACATTAGTCATTCCGTAAAATTTTGTTTGGGGGTCAGTCAACCGTTCGCCAACATCTATTAACTCCGATTGACAAATTCGGCATTTCATCACTAGAAAACTGCAATATGAAACGTGTTCAACCAACGTGGCAGCCTCCTTCAAGTGCCGAGTCTGTAAAGTTAAAATTGTACAACAGTCTGACTCGTCAGAAGGAGACGTTTGTCCCACTGGATGGTAATAATGTGAAATGGTACAGTTGCGGCCCAACAGTCTACGACGGTAACAGGATGATGCAATGTCAACCCGAAAGTGCCACATTGATGTTTCCACTCTTTTTCAATCTTACACAGCCTCACACATGGGCCATGCTCGGTCATACATCTCATTCGACATTTTACGCCGAGTGTTGGCCGATTACTTCAACTTCAACGTTCTGTACGTAATGAACATCACTGACATAGATGATAAGATCATCAAACGGGCGAGACAGAGTTACTTGTATGAGAAGTATGCGAGCAGTTCGATCACTCTGGAAGAGATGTTGGAAGATCAAAAGCATGTACTGGATGCATTCAATGAAAATCTCCGTGCCACAACAGATCCGGACAAAAAAACTATGATGGAAGGAATGTTGCTCCAGTGAGTGCAAATACGGTAAACTGGTCAGGACAACGGTCAATGACATTCTAATATTCCGTAGGATGACTGGCGCCGTCGATAAGTTAACTGATGCAGTTAAATCAAACGACGAGCAACGCATACTGGAAGCGAAACAAAACTTCCTTCAGCAGTCAAAGGACCCGCTAGCAAATTGGTTGGATGCGAAAGACGGATCTAGTGTGACGGAGCACTCAATTTTCGAAAAATTGTCAAGATATTGGGAAGACGAATTTCACAAGGACATGACTGCTCTGAACGTAATTATTCATTCGAAGATGTAGCGTCGGACGATATATTAGCATCGGTTTCTATTTCACAGGTACTTCCACCGGATGTCTTGACACGAGTCAGCGAATATGTTCCACAAATTGTCGCTTATATCGAAAAAATTATCGAGAACGGTCTTGCCTACGAAGCTGACGGTTCGGTGTACTTTGATGTGTCGAGTTTCGACAGCAAATCCCATCATCATTACGCAAAGTTAGGTAAGGTCAAAATGTCCCAACATTTCGATCGATTTATTAATGCCATTTTCTGCACTAGTTCCTGAGGCATACGGTGACACCAAATCGCTGAATGAAGGAGAGGGTGATCTCTGTCTTACCGATGATCGATTGGCACAAAAACATTCACCGAACGATTTCGCTCTGTGGAAAAGCAGTAAACCCGGTGAACCTTGGTGGGATAGTCCGTGGGGCAAAGGACGGCCTGGATGGCACATTGAATGTTCAGCAATGGCTTCCGATATTTGCGGCACGAACCTAGATATTCATACCGGTGGAGTGGACTTAAAATTTCCACATCACGATAACGAACTGGCACAGAGTGAAGTGAGTGAATTCAATTTTGTTTTGCTGTCCCTTTCGCTATTTTTGCCGTCGCAGTCGACAACGGAGGTCATTCATTTATTTAATTTCGCAGGCGTATTTCGACAGCGAAGATTGGGTTAAATACTTCCTTCATACCGGTCATTTGACGATAGCAGGATGTAAAATGTCCAAGTCGTTGAAGAATTTCATAACAATTCAGCAAGCCTTACAGAAGCAATCGGCCACCCAACTCCGTCTCGCATTTCTACTGCATTCGTGGAAGGACACATTGGATTATTCGGACAACACAATGGAAATGGCCGTTCAGTACGAAAAGTTTTTAAATGTAAGACGATTCCGGGGACAATTCCTTCGATTCACTTGATTAGGACTAACAGAACTTTCGTTTCAGGAGTTTTTCCTAAACGTCAAGGATCTCACTCGACACGTTGTTACCGAAACGCCGTCAAATCAGTTCGATATCTGGACATCAACCGAAAATGATCTGCAGACGAAGCTAAATCAAACTAAGGCTGCTGTTCATGAAGCACTGTGTGGTAAGAATTTCTGCTCGAAAAATATCAAAAATTTGTAAGTAAACACAGCGAACACTCGCAGATAACATCGATACACGATCGGCTCTTGACGCAATTCGAGATTTAGTTTCCAACTGTAACGTCTACATACGAGACCATTCAAATAAGCTGAACTCCCTGCTACTTCGTAAAATCGCGATGTACATCACCGACATGATGCACATTTTCGGAGCGATCAATGGTCCTCGAGGTGGCATTGGCTTTCCGATTGGTGGTGAAAGTGGTGGTGATGTATGTGATTCATTTCCATTGTGAATGCAACCTGACATCTCTTCGCTCTGTTTCAGATGGAAAAAACCGTTATGCCGTATCTGACTGCAATGTCCGAGTTTAGAGATTCGGTGCGGGAGCATGCCAGAAGTCTTAAGGCGAACGATATTTTGAAGGTTTGTGATAATTTGCGGGACGAAATTTTACCGAACATTGGTGTACGCTTGGAAGACAGAGAGGGTATGTGTGACAGTTTCTTTTGTTGTTCATTCCGATCGACGTACGAACGTTTCTTGTTCTGTTCCGGTTTAGGTGGTCCATCCGCTGTAAAGCTAGTCGATAAAACCACTTTATTACGAGAACGGGAGTTGAAAAAAGCTCAGGAACTGGAAAAGGCAGCAGAGAAAGAACGTAAAAAGGCAGAACTGGCAGCCCTGTCTGCAGCGAAAGACGCAGCGAGAAAAGTGAATCCGAAAGAAATGTTCTTGCATGAAACGGACAAATATTCCGTCTTTGACGAGAAAGTGAGCGAACTTTTTTCTTCGACTGCCGATAGTGTTGAAGTTTAAATTACTTTTTCTTGTTAGGGTCTGCCTACTCACGACATTGATGGCAAGGAAGTAAGCAAGGGACAAATCAAGAAACTTCAAAAACTCCAACAGGCGCAGGAGAAGAAATACAACGAATACTTAGCGTCTACGGTCAACGGATCCTAATGCTATTGGATCTTGGGGTTTTTGTTCTGGAAATTAACATCAATTTCAAAACGCAGTCGATTCATCACACCAATAGATGCTTAGATGTTTCAGATTTCATTTCATTCAAGATTCATCTCCATTCATAAGCCAATAGCAAATGGTATCCCGGACTAATTTATTTATCAAGCAGCAATTTTGTAGAATTAAAGTCTTTACAAAATCACTGCTTATCGCATTATTGTGTTGCTCGATCCTTCACAGTCTTCAGTATGTTATCATCGATGGGTTTCGGCTTGCCGGTTTTGTCAACAATCTTGTCTGCAGTTTTACTATCGTCGGACACCAGTGGTGTGCCCCATTTGAGACTTTTCTCATATTTTTTGGATTTAGCAGCAAATTGAACATTGCAGTTTTCATGCAAGTTAATTGTCTTTGTCAGCATTCTAGTCGCATAACGATTAACTCCAGAACGTATTTTTAGTGACATTTTCATAGCTCTAAAATGTCTTTCTTTCGAATCCCAAAGTGACGTCGAATTTGCATGCTTGCTGTAATCTTTTAAAAAACAGCTTGTCATCAGTAATCGACAACGATGATCAAAGTAAGAAATTAGCTATAGCCAGAGACTATTTTTGAAAGAAAAAAGTTTTTGCTCACTAAACCCCACGGAAATGAGTTATTATTACATTGACATGAGCGTTAAAACTCATTTCCCGGGGGTTAGTGAGTAGAATATTTTACGCAATTGTTGAAATTTTGTATTTTGATTCGTGTTTTAAATCATCGCCTTCAGCAAACGCCAAAATTGGCAAAATGGAATGTTTCTAGCGTTATATGTTATTGGTAATGTTTCAAAGTTCACCAAACCTTCACAATTGAGGTAGGAGCCTGATTGGTGGCTGCAACGATGTACGCACTGAATAACTCGCATGATAAAACCCAAATAGGATAAATTTGTGTCCATAATGTCTAGCCTACATTTAGGCGAGATATCAATTAAGCACTTGACCTGAGAGTATTTACATGCAAACAAAGACGTAATCTACTATTTCATTCTTTTCCAAAATTATCCCGAATTTTCCTTCATTTTTCAATATTTTCCGGAAAAATGTAAAATGCAAGAAAACCTGGAAAAATGTTTTTTCGAAAATTGTCCCTGCTTATTGCTGATTATGGTGTTTTGTTCTATTAAATAAAAAATGTATTCTCAAACTTATGAAGTAATGGACTTCCCTTGTTACTGATACCGCTTTGCTGATAAGAAATATCAAGATCCCTTGACGTGTGTCGTTTTAGTGTACAGATAGTTAACGTGTGTTGATTTGATATAGATAACTGGAATTTTTCGAAATTCGGAGCCATAATCATAACGTTTCCATGCTTCTGTGGAATATTGCTTTAAATGTTTTATTTCGCTCCAAGTAATCATAGAAGAAGACACTTCCAGAAAGCTATGATTCATTCGCACTAATTATGGCCTAAAGTTCTCCATTTTTGAAATTATTTTACATTAAGAGGAACATTTAAACATTTAAATTTTTAGTGAAAGCTAACACATTTTAACATCAAACGATGGTCGTACTTTTTCCAAAAAGGATGCGAGTCCAAAATTATCATCAAAATAATAATAATTTTGCCCGGAAATGTAGGCAACAATTTAGCCATGTGTAGATTCGTCTTAATAGCGACTTTATATGCTTTGATAAATTCGCCCCTGTTGAGAGACATTTAAATAATTAGCAAAAATTAGAGTCTACGTTTCGGATTGCATTTTCGCTGATAGCTTTTTACAAAAATGCTTTTTTAAATGTAAGACCTACGACTCTTCCCACCACAATGTCTAAGCTAGGCTCACTAAGCTTTCAAAGTGGTACGTTTTTCAAAAATAATCTAAAAGAAAAAAAGCCCACGGGCCTAAAGTGACAGATATGTTAGCACAAGCGGCGAAAGCTTCGCTTTAACTTTCGTCACCAGTAGGCAGCTGGCAGCATAGTAGTTATTTACGTATCTGTTGTGGACGGTATATTTTAGGCAATTTCGCGAGTTGTAGGCCGAACGAAGTGAGGTCGACAAGCGAAAATGCTTAAAATAAACCGTCCACAACAGATGCGTATACAACTTTTCATGCTGGGGGCCTAAATTACGCCTTTGTTGTATTGTGAAAAATGTTTTATTGACATAGGGAAAAAGTTGGAAAATGCCCTTTCTTGGGTGACTTATGGCTCTCACCGAGCTCTGGCCACAAACAATTGAAATGCAATTTACAACTTTTTTTTCCCTCGTAGAACAAATAACTAAAGTAGTCTTCGGACTTCCCGCGCTCTGTTCATAACAGTCTATCACTTTTTTCATTTTGTTCCAGTTCGTCTTTGATGGTTGCGCCCATAATGTTCTAGTACGTGTGGCATCGATCGTGTGACAAAGGACTCAAAGTTTAGGTTCTTTTAGCTCAAGTGCAGCTCAGTTCGTCAGATTTTCAAAAAATTAAATTCTAAAATGAAGGTGACGCGAACGCCGAGTAATATTCCAACGCCCAAACCGATTCGCGGGAAAATTTGAAGAGTTTTAAGTTCAGATCAAATGTCTGCCCTTCTGCATGAGTAAGTTTGAAATTCATCTGTGACTGACGACTAAAAGTCATTAAATTTTCACATTTTAAAATTGATAAATTTGTTGTTGCGTCTGCGCGTTCAGAGAAATAGAAAATCAAGATACATGTCCTACAGTCGAAAATATTATTTCAGGAGTCCTGTTGCAAGGGTTACGCCTCGACATCTGTTTAGCCGTGCTGATAGCATGCATTCTCACAGTGTAGCACATAAACCATTGGTTGACAATAAACTGGATGACGAAGGCATAAACAAGTCTACAAAGAACAGTACCGTTGTACGAAAATCGTTGACTATCACTGGTGATAGCAGTGCGACCGAAAACAATTCAACAGGAACTGTTCCATCAAACAAAGCATTTTGTAAGATGTTCAGCGGCTGGTTGGAAAACACCGAACGAGAATCGGATAGTGAGCGTTTTGATCGATTGAAAGAGGATTTGTGGAAATTGGTTGGGAAATACGCACTAGAAATGCACAAAGATGAGTAGTCCGTAGAGTTTTTCCGGGCAATTATTGTTCATCGCAGCATTTCAATTATAAATTTTCAACTCGATTCAATTTTATGTTTCGCCGTTTTTCGTTTCGTATTTATTAGAATGTAAAGTACAAATATTTCAGGAATAAAATTGCCACCACAATGGCCGTTAGCAAAACATTAGCATGCAACAAAGTGTTTTGAATTATATCGATGCAGTCCGTGGAATTGAAACAAGAGTCGGCAATACAAAAAATTGGCGAGTGAGTATTGGCTTGGCAAATGATTATATCAGTTCAATCAACGCACTGTTCAAAGGAGTGTTCATGCTAGGAGCTAGGAGTTGGTTCAATTTAATCTTCAGATAGACAATCTATTTCATACAGTCAGTGTTGCAGCAAGAACTAATCCCAAACACTTAGAATTTTTGTACAAAATTCTGGCCATAATTTCCATTCACTCAAAGTGATCGCCTGTTCTAGCTTGTTGTTTTCTAAATGTACTTTATATCTAGTATTGGAGTTGAATCGAAACCAGTAAATTTTAAGGTTTGAGGTTTCGAACAATTTGCCTTGTGACTTGTGAGTGGATGTAAATGTTAGTCGGTATCAGCGGCAGCATATTTTTGGGACCGAGATTTTTACCCGCGTATGACTTGTTTGGAACTTTTTATTTTGCCAAGCAATGACTCCTTTTCCATATGGGCAAAAAGAACAATTGCCTTGGCACCCACAGACATTTATCTTTTTAGTTTGAAAATTTGGCCCCCAGTCCACAAAAAGCTAAGGAAAAGCTAAGGGTAACACTGTTGCCAAGTGTGGCAAACTCGATCCGAAGACAAGGGATGCAACCACACAAGGTAAAATAAAAAGTTCCAAATAATTACGTAAGGTTCTCTCTCTCTCTAGTTTCCAGCTGGCTTAGTGAGTGAAAAGGTAAATGATATCGTTTTCACCCGACTTCGCATTCCCAAGACAATAGGTTTCTTCCATCGTACGGTAAGAACGAATTTTGACAGGCCGAAAACAACCACAGAAGCAAACATAACCGCAATTTAAACAAATTTGTTCGTTAAAACTTCAAAGTGAGGTTGTGTCGGCTTCTCTGTGGATGACGATTGACATTTTGAACGACCTTGGAAGAAACCTATTGAGTTTCAAGACCTAGAATGGACCTGTTAGTTAGATGAGTCAATTGAAAACCAAAAATATGATAGATTTACAGACAAATGTAAACTTTTATTATTTGCTCTATGAATTGTGAGGTCTCCAGACGGTGGAATTCTAGTTTGCTTGTCCAACAGACAAAGATTTTTCAATTAAATTTCAAATTTCGGCAATAGATGTGTTCGTTGACGCATTCTCTTCAGTATTATCGTCATCATCGTTTCTTGCTTCCAAAGATTCAATTTCGAAACGGCGATGAATGTTCGGAAAACTGAAATTATCAGTGATTGACCAAATGCTGTTCCGGGGCTTTGGTGTCAATTTGTCGCTAATTAAATTTACAGTCTTGTTTCGAAACTCTCCAATCGGCAATGTGGGCATCACTTCCTTCGTTCTCTCGGAATGTGTGTTGAACGGAAAACTGTACATCAAATCAGTTACAAGCGTCCTGCAAGTATTTCTTATTCTTCGATACACCTTTTCTGATTTATTTCGTGTACTCGTTACAGTCGACGGCATAAAGGCTGGTGCAATCGGTTGAACGTTTTTTCTCAATAGTTGTACCGATCTTGATTTCGATGGAATGGGGAGGATGGGGAAATCATAGTTGTGGTCACGACTGGATGTTGTAAATGTTCGCGCCAAGGTGAGAATGTTTGATACACTAGGTGTTGTTAGGAATTGATTTCCTGGTACTCTTCTAGATAGATCAATGACAGTACGACCTTGATTTACTGATTCCATCTTCTTAGCCGCAGATTTGTTCCAAAAATAGTTTCCAATTGAGATTTTCTTTCGCAGTAATTCAGTTATGCTCATCAAACAACGAAATGTATTACGCAAAATATTCGGTGTTTGGTGTAGTTTCTTACCGGTAACTACTGATGAATTACCGGACGGATTTGATTTTATATGTCCAGATGTTGTTGGATTTTTCGTAGCGATTTTTTTGTAAAATAAATTTCTGGAGTTTGTACAGGCCTTTTTCAGGAATAGTTCCACAAAATAGAGATGACAGAATTTAGTTGCATATTGTCCAATATGACTGTACATTCTTTAAACGGAGGGTTTGTATCCAATTTGTAATTAAAGTACAAAAAACGATTGAATTTGATCGAGTAGCGTGTTATCGGTTTGTTAACGTTTTGTTAAATGTGGGGCGCCTACTAATAGTAATGTGTGGGTAATATTGTAAGAAGATTCTTAGGAGGGATCTGAATTTACAGTTACCATGCTAGTACTTTCGAACCTTCTTCATACACTCGACTAAGACCAACTTTCGTTTACAATAAAATAAATTTCATTGAAGTACATTTGTTAGGCCAATTACTTAAAACAAATCTGCGTAATTCCATGAACATATAACCGACTCTCTCGAAGATCAATAATTGGTTTTCCGCAAATTTTTTGTTGTAAACGTTTTTCTTTCTTTACTTACAAACAACACAAGACATGAATAAAAGGATTTCCACACAAAAGAATAAAATAATTTTCTTCTTTTTAATGTGCGCAAACATTATAATATCATATCGCGAGTTTTATACTTTCTTCTTTTATTTTATACTTAAAAAATATATATTTTTCGTTCCCATTCTAATTATGTATACGTAAGCCGCTTAAATAGGTATTTTTCAAGCAGACAAACACTATACAGGATTCATAAAGCTTTGCTTTCATTTCACTTTCTTTTCTTTAAATTTGATTATATTTGGGGGTTGTTTTGAACCGTTCGGCCTGTACCAGTGTCAGTCAGTATATACTTTTATATACTTATATACCACTACCACAAACAAAATAACAAAAATAATAAAAAAATTAGAAATTATTTCGGTAAAGAAGTTCATTCAGAAAATATTTTCATTTGTTGCAAGCTATTAGATATCTTGTAAGATTCAAAAACAATTACACCTTAACACTTAAAAGGAAAGTAGAATTAAGCCACAAAAGTCATTTTCTTGTTGACAAGACTCTCTTTGAATCGTTTATATAAATTTTAAGTATGGGAGCCAAAGTGCTTTTTTGCCACCCACCCGGTTCTGCTCAAATTTACTAGAAAGAAGTAATTGAAAATCAGTACAGCTCTAGATAACTTTAGGGACATGCACTCCTAAAGTATTCTATACTGAATTGCAAGTAGCACAACACTGCTACTAGCATGACCACTGAATTGACAAGTGTCAAATTTGGAGGCTTTAGTCATCTGTCTGTATAACAGAAACGCAGTGCTGTGATTTCATCAGCCTCCAAATATTTTCTATGTTTGTGCTAGTAGCAGTGCTGTGCAAGTAGACATAAAAGTCGCTAGCAGAGCATGATTAACAGTATGATATACGTTGCTCACACAAGTCTCCGAACCAGTACCATTGTACCAGTAGTCGAACACCTTTTGTTTTTTTCATTCATAAACAAAAGATTATCGATGAAAGAGCAATAGATGCCAGACTACGAAGATACGGGAAAAGGCTATAAAAACGCATAAGATTCAATTTAGTACAATTAAGCCGTGTCGCCACCAGGGCCTATTTTTAAGAAATTGATTTTCCACAATTTGCTAAACATTGCCAACATTTGCTAAACATTGCCAACATTTGCTAAAATTTTCCTGAATTTGCCAAATTTGCTAATGGCAAATTCTAGCAAATCTTTGCAAATTTCAGAAAATATTAGCAAATTTAGGAACTCGATTTCCCAACACATCCAACACATCCTTCAAAAGAATTGAAAAATCCCCAATAACTATACATCTTTAGTCCGAATATTTATAACACTAAACTTGATGTAAGCGTACACGCCAAATTTTTCAGTAGTTCATGTTTGCGGCTGGTTATGAGCATTTTCTCACCTAATATGGCTGTATACCAAAACACGCTATTTATTTAATTTTGTTCAAAGTGGACAAAAATGCGAATTCTCGCAAAACGCTAGAATGAAAAACGTTGTGTTAACCAAGGGGAGAAAATAGGAAATTCACCTTGAGCGAATTGCAGCCCTCAAATTCAAACAAAGTGACAGTTGCAAAAATATCTTGTTTGGCCTATGGAAAAAAAACAATAATTTAGAAATGAACTCAGTCAGTGAACTGTCATCAGAGAGAGCGTAAACAAAACGCTACCTTCTCACCGCATTTGAGTGGATAAAATAAGGTTATTCACGCCGCACGAATGAAAAGAAACGTTTATTGGTAAGTACACCATTAAAGCCCAATTACTCTGTCGACTGAAATGTGACATTTGAAACTCCTATAAATTAAATATGTCCTCTCTGACTGCGAAAACAGAGGACCGGATTTATTACCGGTTCCTAATATAATCAAACGCAAGCTTGAAAAACGTTGTTGTGTGAAGAAATAGGAAATTCCAACTTGAGCAAATTATGGCCCCCTCTTCGCTCTGGCCGTGGAACTTATAAAGAAAATTCATCATGACTTCCAGTTTAAACAAAAATCGTTAAATTGTTGAAATTGTACAATTGATATCTGTAGTAGCAGCGTTCAGTTCTTTCGCACCATGCTTTTAATGGTCGACTACCAACTGTTGGTGAACTATTCGTTAATTCATGTCTTAGCCATTTTATTTACACTCACGGAATTTTGAAAACCGACACATTATCTGTTTTGTGGTTTACTGGTTTTTTGTAAATTTTGCATGCATTTTTATATGGAGTTGGAGTAATCAAAAACTCAAGTAAAACAAGGAAACAGAAAATGTGTCGGGTTTCAAAATTCCGTGAGTGTAGTTTGAACTCGGACTTTTTTGATCATCTGTTATGGAAAAATTTTTCAAAAAGGATTTTTGTAAAAATATATCAGTGAAAATAAACGCCCAAATGTAGGATACAATTTCACCTAAGCATCCATACCTCTAACTGATGCTTAAAAGATTCAATCTTAATGGATGGTCGTTATACATTCCAATTGGTCTTAACTTTATTTTTATCTCATTTTACAGATTAGATCTTTCGAATTTGACATCAAAAACGTTTTCATTTAAATAAAATAATTTAATTTTTTTGACTTTAAATGAAGAAAAATTAACTTTTCTTTCTCTCTTGAAAAAGTTGTTTTTGATTCTAATTGCGTTCACATATTACTCTTGCGAGATCAAATAAGAGACGTTATTTAAGCGTGTAATATCATTTTTATAGATAAAATCAATTTTAATATCATTCATACCATCGTGCATTAGAGGTATGCCGCGCTCTCTACTATGTGTATAAACTCACATATAACATTTCATTTTTTTTTTCTTTCACTTATACTTCGGGAGACTGGGAAAATAAACGAGCTCATTATATACATAAAAATTGTTTTCGTGTTTCATAAAAAGCTCCCAATGTTAGCATCAATTATAAAATTATTAATTCATATCCCTTATTGAAGGAGGAACATTACTAAGAATATTTTTAAAAGTGCTTCACGGATGATACTTGAACGGTGTATACGTATACTGTGTATATCTATATCTATCGTAAGTAAGAGTATAGATACAGATTATGTTGCCTAAATTTTTATATAATATATATACATATCGCTACATATACATTTTTATAAACGGTGTATCGGTTATACATGTACATTTCAACATTCATTTTATGTGCGAATCTTCATGTTTTCATAGAAAATGAGTACGAGTCTGAAAGTAAAAGAGTCCGCCCATCTGATATTTTTTACCCGTCGTTTTCGGGAGAGGATTAATTATGAAAATCTTATTAAAACTCAACAGCAAAGGCATATAAAAGTTGCGCCGAAGGTAATTACGAAGTTTGAATCGTTCTTTTGGGGGTTGATTTTCCACGTGCCATTACTGGTGGTATGGGGTGTATGTTTCCTACTTTCTCTCTATCTATATATACACAGAATGTAACGAATATAAAACGAGGGGGTTATGAAAATGTGTATCTCTATAATATAGAATTCTTCTTAATCTTATTTTTCATAAAGGATAGCCGCTGTACAGCTTTTCCTTTTGTACCGGGGATATTTTGTATTTATTATGGATACTACAAATGTTTCGACATCAATTTTCAACCTGAATGTGAGTGTATACGGAATTCAGATACACAAAGCGTTTCGGTTAATTTGTGCTTCAATTAAATGTTTGCATACTTAATTGGAACAACGAGACATATAAGGCAACGAACAAAAGCAAGTAGGTATGTGAACTAACAATTTTTGAAGCTGCAATCGTAGTGGCTTTTTTTAACCCTAACTGCTGTGCTCCTCCAACTTACACCTCAGCCCACATCTGCAAAATGCATGTTATATAACTCCCAATTGTCAGGCAACTTGTAGAAGGAAAACTCAATTTGCCACTTATAATATAGAAGAAAATAGTTTTTTGTTTACCGAGGAGAGAAAATCGTAAATTCCAATTTCGCTCTCTGCGAAACGAAAACATCAATTTGCCCTAATATTTTTGAAAACGTTAATTAAGTGACAGTTCAAATGCCATTCGTCAACAAAGCACAATTTTCTCAAGGTCTGTTAACAGCAGAAAATAAGGTTAATCACACTGCACGTATGAAAAATCAATTTTCATGTTAGCGATGTGAAAACGGCGTTATTCTGAGAGGCGCTATTTTAGGTGAGAAAATAATTATTTTCTCCCTTAAAATGGCGGGTTCAGCTTGGTATATTTGGGACTAAATCTATCTTGCCCGTTTCTTTTCTATATACTCTTTGAAGAGTATAATCTGAAGTGAATCATAATTCGCCAATCAACGTAATAATCGCCATTTCTGCCTCTTTACACATTCATTCCTGGACCCAATACCACATAGGGGTTTAGATTGGCTTAGGATCACATGAGGCAGAAGTGAGTTTTGGCCATCCGTTGTTTCTTTCTTTATTCGTTGTTTCAGCATCGCCGTCGTCTCATAAAGCGCCAACAAAAATTCTAAATTCACGCAATAGAAAACAACAAAAAGGACAATTTTTAGGTCCAAGTAAAGTCAGATTCGCCTAAAAACGAAAGCGAGAACAAATCGTCTGAGTCTTGTCTTTCCCTAGAGTACCTAAAAACACTTAAAATGGCTGAATACCAAAACACGCTATTCATTTTCTTCGAAGTGGACAAAAATGCGAATTTTCGCAAAACATGAAAAACATTGTGTTCGTCTCGGGAAGAAAATAGGCAATTACACCTTGAACGAATTACGGCCCTCGCTTTGCTCTGGCATTTTCGCTCTTGGTGAAATTTCCTCCCCTTGGTTAACAAATAACTATTGCCTTTGTCGTCACAACTGACTGTCAGGCGAATTCGTACAAGGAATTACTAGATTTTGCTACTCTGTCTAAAATTTTAATTTTGACGATTTGAAAATTATTTACCGAACCGAACGCGTTTTTTAGACAGAGGTGCATACGCTATTTTATCTGCCGATAACAGATATATCGAGATAAACAGTTTTGCCCTAGAGGGATAAATGCGAGATTATTGTTCCAGGCAAATAAAATCAATTTGCCTTTGTCGTAATACCTAATTGGCAAACTAAATTGAAGAAGGAAAAATCAATGTTCTTGTGATGTAACACGTTTACTTTGGCCAGAGTCCAAATAGTGTAATAAAAACTATTTGCATCCGGGCGCAAATTGGTCACTGTGTAAAAAAGCCGCAATTGGAGGCATATACTAAACAGACTTTACTAAAGGCAAACATTAGGAAGCCGTCTTCGAAAAATTCAAAGAACATCGCGACAAATAGTACTACAATGAATCTCACTCTCGTTTATATTACAATCCATGGGTATATTGCGAAAAATTGTTAACCAGATAAACCCTCACCTTTAACAATTTGTTTCTTCATTGAATTTTCCTTCGCAGAACTCTATATATATACAAAGGTCACAAGAATCATATACGACGTTTTCAATAGACAAACAACGGATGTGTATTTTGTCCTAGATTCACACACGAAAATAAAAACCAATTTTTTTTTTCGTTGAAATAATATTTACTGGACCATGCATTTATGTCATCTGTCTGTTGTACACACGTATATATACTAACCACGTATCGGACAATCGAAAGTTAAATCCTTAAGATAAATTTCTGCTTCAGCGGAAGAGGGAAATCGAAATGAAATCGAATTTGCATTCCTTCAAACATTTTATTGTACTATTTCGATATAGCGAATGTGATCCATGTTTTGTGTTAGACGCATTTTTTTCTTCCTTTCTTCATAACGGTTTTATTTTCAATTGCTTACGACAATGTGTGTGACAAGAAAAACTGTGGTTCATATTTTACGGAGACCAATTATTTCTCGACATAAAAAAAAGAACAGACTTTACAGCATAGATTTTTCGAATGAGTACAATTATATGATTGGTAGAAGTGAAAAATTGATGCTTTCTAGATAAAACCGCTGGTATAACGGAAAATAATAATATTGCTTCCTTGAAGACATCCTAGATTGGTGAACGAGATTCTAAACTGTTAAGGTTACAGTATAAAGTCTTTCGTGAAACATATTTTAATTCTATTTTTTGCATGTTTCCGTAGCAATTGATTAAATGTCACAAGCAAAACTTATAATTTTTAGACAATTGTATGCGAAAATAGTTGTTACATATATGTCGGTTGTGCAAGCTTCTAATAGGACATTTGATAGCAGATAATCTGCTTCTGAAGCATTAGAGATTAAATAATGTGCTCAAAAGAATAATTTTAACTTTTCACTTTATTTCTGCATATCCCTCGTGTAATTGGTCAACGGACTAAGATGTGTTAAAACCACAACTTAGTCGAAATAAAATCTATTACTTCATTTACTCAAGCATTAGTTTTGCTATAAAAGCACAATATAGCTGATCGATTCTATGTTTGTCGCTACTACTGTCGATAACAGATGACAAAGTAGTTTATAGTTTATAACTTAGGTTTTGAAAAAATTGTTAAAAATTCCTTAATTCATGAATTCAAAAATTTAGGAACTTTAAGAAACTTTTCAAGAATTTTTAGAATAAAATTCCTAAAAAAAAGGTTCTGCTTAAGAAATCTTATCAAAGTCCTGTGAGAAAATGCATAGTTCGACTGATTAAGTTCATATGAAGCATAACGTTTTTGGTCCTGGTGCTTATTACAATTTCAATTTGGATTCCGGGTAAAAGTCACAAAACGTTTTAAAGTTTAAAGAAAATTCATTCCAAAACACAATACACAACAATTTACTGTGGATCTTATTTCAAAATCTAGATCTGTCGGTTCACCGTCAATCTCATTATGCTCATTCTTCGAAGAAATTTTATCGTGGCCTTATAAAATTATTGTAAAAAAACTGGAGAATATCCGTTAAATAAATAACAATTCAACAGCCCTCCATTAAAAATCGATTTCCCGAAAAATATCAAATATTTCCATTGTTTGTAGAAAAAATAAAAACATAATCTTAAGTGTATGCATATCCATGCATTATTTTGGCCAAGATGTCACAATAGAAAATGTATCAAAAATGCAACTAACCGGAACCAACAACCAAAAAAAAAAAGTTCTATGGATGGATGGACCCCTATGAAATTCGAATTCATATTTTTTTACAGAAAAAATCTTTTTATTTGTTGACGAGATTTTTTTTCTCTCGGTAAAAAAATTGAATTCTGAGGGCATTTCACAATTGCTGGTTAATTCATCCGAACAAAGTAAAAGTTCATATTGAAATTTAATATTTAAATAACTTCACAGTGTTAATTTGACTTTTGACACGACTTCCATCCCGAATCGCATTTTGTTACAGAATAATGTTCACCTTTTCATCAATTTTTTTTTTTTGAAAACTACTTTTCATCAAATCTGTAACGGTCACACTATTGAATTATTATTGACTGACGGTATGAATATCTCCTGATTGTATTTATCCACGATCCTGCAGAATTTTATTTCGACTGCATTTTCATTTCAAAGTTTTTTTTTGGCTGATTGAAATTTTACTTTTATTGTTAAATGCGAGCCTGTTATTATTACGGTGGATGACTAAGACTATAGATGGGATCTTTGCTTTTTTATTAAAACAAATAACCGCACCAATATTACAAATTCGGTTTTTAATTTAATGAACCCCTAAATACATATTTTTATGCTTACGTTATGTAAATTTATCCGAACAGCAAAACCTCATTGACTATGTCGCAAGAGAGCGAAAGATTCGGTTGTATGTGTGCCTGGTGAGTGTATATACTATCAAGATAGGAAATGTGATGCTTCCATATATCCTGAGGGGGTGGTTGGCGTATATTATGTGACTCTCAGAATTCTCATGCATTTTTATGTTTAAAGTTTCGCGCTACATAGAAAGGGGTTACGTAGAGAGTGTCTCACAGTCACAAAAATGTGTGGCACTGTGGTAAAAAAAACGGTGTGTATGGGTAACGTTTGGCAGAAGGAAGAAAAAAAAAACTCGCGCTGAGGGGTAAATTTTTTTTGTATGTCGTTGGAACGGGTTTAAAATTTATGATCCGACTTCATGTAATTATGCAAAATATATTGCTCATTGTACTTATTATAATAAAAATAAATGTTACAGACATAATATAAAATGTAACATAATATTTATGATTAAAGTTTTCTCTTTTTTTTCTGCTTCCATAAATGTTCATGTACGGAAAAGTTAACATTTTAATGAGTATTTGAAAGTAAGATTACAGATTGAATTTAAATAATGATAAAAAAGGATGACTGAAGCGAAGAAGAGCACTCGAGAACAAAACAACGAATTCGAATTGCTCTTCAGAATGTCTGAAAGTATCCAACGAGCGAGGGGCGAGTAAATGCCACTGAAAGAAGGTTTTCAGAAAGCAGAAGATTACTTTAGGATTTCAAAGATTGATTTTCGGTTTTTCGAAAGATTTACGAAAGATTTTTACGGAATTTCGGAATAATTTTATTAGAAAGGTTTTTTAGCTTTGAAGGATTTTCAAGGATTGTCCCTGTTGGAATTTGATTATGTTCTTCAGAAAAAAAAATTTAGCAAGAAAGTTGTTTAATTTCAATTATGTGCCAGCAAGACAACTACAGACCACCCAAAGTTTTTTAATTTTGATAGATTTTGAAGGATACAGTCCACGACATCTCAATTGATTTTCAATGAATTCCACACATTCCACACAGCTCACACTCTGTATCAGTATGATCCGCTGTGGTTGCCAAGGTTGTATATTATTAGGAGGTTGAACCAACAGCTTTTTTTCGTGGTGGCAATAAATCAAAAATAACTGGTTGCTACTGTGTTGCTGTTGCGTTTTAAATAGTTGAACTCTTCGCGGTGGCATTAACGCGAAAAAATAAGTGAGGAAAAAAAGCTGTTGGCCCAAACTCCTAATAATATACAACCTTGGCATAATATACTGATACAGCGTTTGAGCTGTGTGGAATGTGTGGAATTCATAAAAAAAAGTGGAAATCATAAGATGTGAGACAATTGAGATGTCGTGGACTGTACTTCCTGTTATTAACGTTTTTTTTAACGAAACGCTTGGAATTTCTTGGATTGTCGTGACTTTAGGGGTTTTCGTTTTTATTTTAATGTCAGAAAAACAATATGAAGGTAAATATGTTTCGGTGGACGAAGAATTGTTAATATTTATCAGGACTTCGCACTGTTTTAACTTTATGGGTAAAATTATTATCACACTCTCTTGAACCAGACTCGATATGCTTATAGTTGCCTAACATCAGGGAGAAATAGACAACCGAGAGGCAGTTAGAAAACTTACGCATTTCTTTTTTAAAGTTGAATTTAGAAGAAGAAGAAGAAGAAGAAGAGACAAGGCTGTATACTTTGGGGAAGTCACGCAGATGCAGATACGCGGGTTACACACCACGTTTCATACAAAAAATTCACCACGCCATACAAACTCAATTTTGGTGAATTTGTTTGTATGGAAAAGGTGTGTTCCCGCGTATCTAATAAAATGAGGATCTGCGTGACCTCCCCAAAGTATACAGCCTTGAGGAGAGTGAGAAAAATTCGACATGTTTTCTAATTTGGGAATTGTTGTGGTTTGTAATTCATTCAAATTAATTAAAATCTAGATTAGGTTAGGCACGCGCTCGCAACAAGAAAGAAATACCAAAAAATCTAGATTTTCATTTGTTAAACTTTTGTGGGTAGTTTACAATCCACAAGAACTTCATGACGAACTTCCCTCCCCATGTGGAATATGAGCTTTATAAGGTCGTATTTTTCCTCGTCTGTACAAAGAAAACTCGGAAATATTATAACTCACTTACCTTTTGATCTGAAAGGCAGGGTTTCGGCATAACTGTATTTTTATCGTTACTTTTTCGTTCACCGACGTGATGTTACGAAAACCTTTTAAGTGAGTCGTTACCATCAGGACTAAAAATTTAAAGTTACAGCCCGTAATGGTACCGAGGTTGTACGAAACCAGTAACGGTATTTGGACTTGTACATGTAAAAATTACGGTATCAGTATACTGAACAATTTTTTGTTTCTACGGGTAGACAATGTATGCGCATGGTAAAACCATATTTCTTTAAATGAGTGAATCAGCCGTTTTTCACTGAAAGGAAATACGTCACTTATCTCAAAGTCACCGACTGTAACAAAATAGCTAACAATAACGTTACTACTTTATTTGGAGCTTTTGGTATAAAGTTACAACGTTAAGTATGTCTGATAAAAACTATTTTACATCAACTTATAAGATACGACATGGCCGCACTAGCTGGGAGAAGTACTCCAAGGGCTACGTAAAGCCCCAAATTAAAAATTTCCATTCAAAAGCCTAAGATCCGATTTCCAACAGTAACTTCACAATATTGTGCTGCAGAAAGTTGCTCTCTATTTTACGTATACATCAAAGCAAATGCTGCTGCTAAAGAATTACTCATTGTGATAATGATTTTTCGAACGCTTTAAATAAAATCGTCGCCTTACGTACTCTACTCTACATGAATGTTTCATCTAAGTCAAAAATAAAAGAATAAAATTTTAAAATCATTTGGGTGTAAGAGGATCCCTCACATTTTTTTTATTACATATCTTACAAGAACATACACATATAACTAACACAAGCAATGCGAAATAATGTAGGGTGGTGAATTCAAATAAATTAGGGGTACAAACAAAAAAAAATGTGGGACACAGTTGATATAGCAAAAAAGAGGGTTAAAATATGATCTCAGTGTAATTAATATGCACAGCTTTTACATTTTGTTTTTCTCCCGTCTTAAATTATTGATAATGTTGTTTGTAATATGGTTATACGGAAAAAAATTGTATCCCACGAGTTAAAAATGCAATTACGATTTTTTTCCATGGAGCCATAAAGACGATTCTTTAATTTCGATGCTTCTGTCGTTTATATAAACATGAACATTTGAAATCGTACAAAAGCTTTTATGGAAGACAAATCAAGTTTTTGTTGATAAAAAATTATTCAAATTATTCCAGAACCGGCAATTCCCACTAATTGCACTGCATCGTATTCGGATAAAATATTCTGTGGTAACATTTTCCTCAAAATAATATGCTAATTTTGGTTGGTTAGGATTAAAACAAGAAATTTTTGTAACAGAAAAAAAAACAACAACAACAAAAAAACGATATTGACAAAATTAATCATTCAAATTTTTGTGATTCATTTGTGATTCCAAGAGGTTTTTCTCTTTGTCTTGGAATTAATTTTTCCTGATTTTCCATGTTTCGAAACTTTGTTTATACAATTTGATTGGGACAACGATGTTGAATTCAGGTCGGTTATTAATTTTCTCAATATAAATCTTTTCTTCAAATTCTCCAAATTAAAAGGTTTGATTTAATAGGGGAATGGGTAGACCAGTTGTTTGTTACTGTTATGCAAATGCTACGGACTCTTAGATAATATTAATTTTGAACGAAAAAACAGCGCAATTTGCCAGCAATAATACCAGTTGGTGAATTGTATTGCTGGATCAGAATTGAGCTGTTAATCTATATGATGCTTAGACTATTGCTTGAGGAATATGAGGGCTGTTAGGAATCTCTGGAAGGCGTAATTCACAGGGATAAACACAATAAAACATTTTGTATAAGGAAAATACTAAGGTTTCACTTTTGAGTTTAAAACACAACCAATTTTCAATTGTACCAAACATTTATTTACTTTTTTCACTTACGGTTTCGATCACAATGTGACCATCTTCTTCAAGAGTCGTTTCAAACTAAGTTTAGTTTAGTAGCCTTTAGTTTGAAACGACTCTTGAAGAAATTGTGTTGTGTTTTAAACTCAAAGGTGAAAACTTGAATGAATAAATTGTGCCCTGTGATCGAACCTTTACTAATAATAATTCGAAGGAAATAGTATGTTACTATACAAGGGAAGGAATTTGATATTTCGTAGCCCGAGGTACTTTTACTCATCTGGATACGAAATATAAAATTATTTCCCGAGTGTAGTATGACGTTTTCCTTTACGAAGTAGGGAAATACTTTTCCCTAGGGACGGAAAGTCCATTTTCCCTCCCTAGTAAAGGAAATACCATTTTGTGAGTCATTATGAATCACACTCGCCGGCGTGAGATCCTTCATTATCCAAAAACCTGTTGGGAATTTTATTCGCTTCCAGAGCTGACATGTCTATCGATGAAAAAAGGGAGGTACTATTCGCGCGTGTGCGAATTTGAAACTACAAATTGCTTGTAGGAGACAGTGATGCTTCATTAAAAAAAAATGTTTGGGGAAGGTGGTGATGCTTCCCTTTGCCAAATGTCAAAACATAATACGAAGGGGTAACGGTTAAATTTTAAGGATTTAACTCAATGCTAGCTTCAATTAATTAAAAAATTAATCAAAACTATAAAAGCAATGAAAAAGTAAAATTTCTGAGAGATGAATGTACCTTCTCGTCATTATAAATCAAATAGAAAATGTATGTTGGCTGAGTGGACTGGTTTCTCAAAATTGGCTGGGTTTTGAGAATTAGAAACTGTATCAGTAATTTCCGAAAACAATTGTTTTATTGAGATCTAAACAATGAAGAGCGACGCAGGGCAAATTTTTCGTGTGATTTTACTGATCCAATGATTTTATTGATGTTGATCCAGGTTTATAGGAGTTTCATGGGATTATTCAAGTCTCATTTTATGATTTTCAGGAGCATTTTTGAAATTTTAGTAGTTTTAGGAGGTGTGGGAGACCAGAGAGTACCAATATTGAAATAAAGTCTAATCGCACTTTGTGGAAAGAGTAAAATAAAGACTACTGGCACAAAGTGTCATTGGTCTTTATTTCACTATTCGCACTTTGTGCACTTCTCTTTTGCAGTTCATATCAATGTATAGATATATAGAATAAAATAGTAAGTGTAGCGTCTAAGCACGCAATTATGTATTATTCTGAAATAATATTAACTAATGGCAAATGGTTACTCTAAACGACTTGAATCCTTTGCAGACGGAAAATTCACCTGTTAATTATAGCCAAAATGCAAGTCAAAACTAAAGAAGTAATCAATTTTATTCCAAACAAATCTACGATCTGGTGAAAGCCAATACATCAAAAGAAGTTAAAGATTTGATAAATTCATTATTAGTTTGAAGAGGTGAGCGTAGTTTATTGTATGATCCATAGCCCAAAGATTTAATAAAACTTCTTTGAATAATATTCGCTAAACTATATATACAGAACATCCTGGCATAGTCATAATCACAAATTTCTGGACGAAACCTTGTTAGCGGAAAGCGTATATTTTGTTCAGTTTCTTCTATTTACATAAATCCCACGACAAAGTCAGAGAAAAATAATTATATTTGTACTTTTTATACACAACTTTGGAGCATTATTCTCTTTTAAATTAATTTTTTCTTTAAAAAAGATTTACCAATACGCATAAATTCTTCACTTCAACTTTGAAATTACACCCAAAAACATAGTGCTTTCAAGCATTAAAATAAAAAAAAAATTTAAAAGCATATATAGATATACTCAGATAAAGTATCCCTGAGGGTGAAGACGTTTATTTTCTACATTTTTAGACCGACAATTTTCTTGTTGTTGTTATAAGACGAACGCAAAAGAGTATCCCCATATAGCCTGCATACCATCTCGCGCGCGGAGGCAATTTTTTCAAACGACTTCCATTAGCGGGCCACCCTTTTTTTTAAGTTATCTCTCACACCACTACAACTCATTGTTTAGCTCCCGTTCAAAACGCACCCACTCTAAAAGAGTAGCACACCAAACATTAGAGGTATGAGTGGGAATGGTATGAGTCGGGCGGTATACTTTTTTTTTGAGATGGTTGTGTAGTCGTATTCTTGGCCCCTTTAAAGCAAATTAATTTAGCGGCCCCTCATTTCTTTTTTCGAGTTTTTTTTTTATCTTCGTCTTATACATTATAAGCAGAAAGAGTTGTAGATTTAAGTTGGGATGGAAATTGTATATCATACCCTCGAAACGTAGGGTTAGGGTTAGGTAAATATTTTGATTTTTTTTGCAAGCATTTTCTCATTTTTCTTATGAATTCCTGTGTTGGTTGTGTGCGCTGTATTGGTTTTAATAACACACACAAAACAAAATACAAAAAGTTTGATTCTTCTTTTCAATTGTTAAAATAGAATATTTTCTTGCAATATATTTACCACAGGCAGTGAAACGTTAAAATTGCATTTCCATTTTCATTTTCATAATTGTGGCGTAGTACATACAGTGTAATTAAAAAACCCAATGACAGTGTATGTACACAGTTCATGTTTAAAATATATCCCCAAGTCAACAGAATTTTTTTTTCGTTTAAAGAAACCCTCAAACTCATACCATTTTTCCGTGTTATCTCACACCAATCTCGTTTTTCCAATCTCAACGCTTCTGAAGAAATATAAGGAAAAAAAAGAGACAAAAACGAGACAATTAAAATTTTAAAACGAATACTTTTTTCCCCGTTCTACATTACTTTGAGAATAGAATGGCGGATCGGGTGAACCCATAGAAATTGATGTACGTTTTAGATGGATGCTGTTTTATATAGCTGTGTAACAGTTATATGTGTATAGGGATTTATTACGCGACGTAACGGCCAACGATAGAAAGCTGACGGTAAAGTTTCTTTTGAATATGAATTCGTCAGTTTCCGTATCCGATTTTTCGTTCACTTTCGACTTGGACAACAGCCACTCAATCCGTTCCTAGACTTCGTGGTAAGTAATTTCAAGTTAGAAACCAAATGTACCGAGGAAAAGGATTTGAAAAAAGATGGCAACTTCACATAAATGAGTCTGACAAACGGCAATCGTACCAACAATGAAATTGATTCGACTACAGAGAAAAAGCGGAAAACATCATTGAAACATTCAAAGGACAGTATTGCTGCCGAAGCTCTGTTCGAAGTATTAGCTTTGCTTGTTATTTAAAATTTCACGCTCCGCTGATTTAACATTTGATAATCTAGATTTGAATTTTAAAAAAATCTTCGCTTTGTATAACCCGTAACAAGAATCTAAAGGCCCAATGCAATTAAGAGTTTAAAATAATTAACAACCAGTAATCCAAACAATTAAGCGTATTACAATGAATGAATAAGACTGGCTAGGCGTGGTTTTGACATTTAAATGTAACGAAGGTATACAACACCGATACACACTTAACTTCTTGACACCACACTTACTTTATGTAGACCCAGTTTTTTTTAGTCATTTCATGATGAAAGTGATTAAAAAAACAAGTCTTAGGCACAAAGGTACAAGAAGCATTTATAATATGAATTTCCCACATTGGCCGCAATTATATTGGGGTGAGAGTTTTTCTGCACAACAATATTACATACGCGCGGGAGCAAAAAGAAGCAAAGAAAAGCATTGACTAACGACTTCAACCAAATTTAACGATGAAAATATATACGACGCTTTGCTTTTAAGGTTATGTTAATGCTTATTCACAACGGGATGAAAATGTAAAAATTTGTGTTTTTTAAAAGGCGGTTTTCGTTACAGCCGAATTAAAAATTAATTTGCCTGGCCGCCTCGGTAAATGTTTGCATTTGCTTTAATGAATTTGCCAGGTAATTTTCTTGGCATGTTTTTAATTTGAGCTTTGTGTTGCTTCAAGTATAGAACGAACAATATTTTACGTATGTAGCTATGGTTATATGCATGCTTTGAGTATAAATTTTTTTTTCTTTCTTTAGATGTAATGGATAAATCCTAATGGTTCTCGGTACAGAGGTGTTGTTTATATAAACGTTTAGATTTCTATTTCTCCATTAAATTATTACCGAGTACATAAATTCAAGTTTTTTTTTCTGGCTGTTATGATGAAAACAATGATTAAGAAAAATGCTAATTACTTGAAGGTTTAGTGATTAAATCATGTTGAAAGAGAATATGGTTGAGGAAACTTTATGCTACAAGTGTGTATGTATAAAGGTAAACCTGGGCCTAAGTGCTTGAATTGATTACGAAACATTATATTTGAGAGAAGTCTAAGCGAAATAAATATGAAAGAATTTGACTTTTTATTTTGTCTTATAATTAATTATCGTTAATACGTTGATGAAGGTGGAGTATACCTTTACATTAACTTATTTTAAACATCTTATGTGTAAACTCGAACTCGCAAAATTCTTATTCATAGTAAATGTATAATGAAATTGCAAATTCTAATAGAATACAGCGACAATTTTTATTCGTTAGTAATCTCTAACAAGCGAATCACCGGAATCACCGGTATAATAATTGAGTCTAGTACTTCATTTGATTTTAGTTACGTTACGTTAGTTTCTTGAAGCAGATTCTTTTTATTTCATTATTTTTCAGTGATTTTTTGTTGTGATAACACCATATCGATAACAGATGACAGCATTTCTCCATTACCTTTTTTTCGATGATCAGGAAGAAGGACATACGCAGAATAGTTAGTCGCGTATTTGTGACATCGTTTAGGATGAGTTTTTTCTTTGCATTTGAAATCCACCCACACATTACTTTACAAATGGTGTGATTTTAATGGTAATTTATATTTTCTCCCTTTTTGTTAGAAACATAAGAATCTAGGTCTTCATTTGATGAACAAAATACTTATGTGGCTTTTAATGTCAGCATAAATTTACTCCCGCTGTTTTTCAGCTGATCCACAAATACAATCAATTATAAGCTGCCACACACACGCGCGCTAGTGGTGAAACCGTATAAAGACGTATAAACCGTTTTCATTGTTTGTGTGGATCAGCTGAAAAAGATGCTGAAAATTCGTTCAAACTCCAACCGCAGAAAAGATGACTTCATTCAATTTCATTCCATTTTAATAAAATAACCTGAGCACTGAGTCAACTTAGTTTAGCAGCTTTGAACTTTCAAAATCATGTTTCAAGCCGACCTGCTCTTGTTCAGTAGTATGTTTGGTGAAGTGAAATGACAGGTTTGCTTAGCCGAGGAGTTGATAATTCCGAAGATTATTTGAAATTGTAAACGTAACGAGCATATTAACTGTTTAAGTTAATATATAATGTTAAGAAGTTACAATTTCTTTTTAAAATTTTCATTCGTCAAGATCCATGATTTATGCATACATCCATACTTCTTCGTTCATTGTATTATCTTCGTTTTAAGACATTGTTTACCTCATCAAAACACCCGCGAAAAATAGAAGAGTTGCTATAGAAACTCATCCTAAGGGATAAAAAAAACCGTGTACATAGAAGGGAGTAAAAAAAAAATAAAGAAGAAAAAAAAACCGGATCAATATTAACTCTTTCTCTTTGTGGGGTGGCTGATTGCAGAATGAGGGTATAGCTTCACTCGATGCTCTGTCAGTGTAAGTTTTTTTTTCAACCCTTTCAATTCGTGGGGTAAATTTTTTTCATTTCATAGGGTGAAGTTAAATTGCAGATTTTTTTTTCAATTTGAATACACGTGGTTTTTACCATGCTTCGCATGGAAGCTGTTTCTTTTCATTTAAAAGTGATTGTTGAGTGAAATTCTAGAACAATTTCTCATTTACAAAATAATTTTTTGGCAATATATTCGTGAGCATATTTGGAAACTAGTGCTCAAATGTAATAGATTTTTGTAGAATTCTGATACATTTCTAGTACAGTTCGTCATAAAATTACCAATGTCAGCGCTCTATTCTTTTGTGAACCGACCTTACATCGATGACATTTTACGTCTATTTACCAGAGTGAAGTTTCACAGACAGTGAAGTACTAAAAACAAAATGTGGCGGCTTTACCGACCAACAGATAAATCCAATAGCTCGACTCGAAAATCTAGATTTTCATGATCAGAGCTCATTTGAAAAAAGCCAACAGAGGAAAAATCAGTAGGTGTTTTACTGGATGTCTAAGGTTGCACCTGCATTATAAAAATTAAATGTAATACTTACAACCTTTCCATATCTTTCAATACCATAATTTTACCATCCTGAAAATTTTATTCTAACTCTTCGTCACACTGTATTTAAAATCCTATAGACATTGAAAACTGAGTTTTTTTTATTCATCTAACAATATATGCATATGTACGTCGTGTTTTAACCACCCCAGAAAATTCGTTCACTTGCCAAAAAAAAAACTGAAAGGGTTATTCATACTCTCTGCTTAGTCTCACACAAAACGGGATACCCACAATTTTTCAACTTTTTTTTTCGTCTTGCGACAGACGTGTATATGGGATAGGGTTTTTTTTCATTTAAAATTCTGTGAGGGGTTTTATTTTGTGTGATTTATATTTTAATATTGTAAATTTTAATATACATTTTGGAATGTCGATGTTTTATGAATAATAAACTCATTATTTTTATTTTGGGCTTACTTATTCTAAAGAGTATACTGTATACTAGTACATAACAATAACGGAGACCAGAAGCAGCCGAATAACACTCTTCAACCGGGCGACATAAATTTGAATAAAATTATGGAGAAATTCAAATTCTATTGTAGTTAGTAAATCAAACTAACGGCGAAATTATTTGATGTTGTCCTTACTGAAACACCTTTCACTAACGTGCCGCAAGTATGCTAATTGAGTCTGCTTGATTGACATTCGAAATCTTCTACTTCATTAGTTTTAACATACATTTTGTTACATTAACACAATTGCTTATTTGTATTGTCTGTCACCAGTCTGTATAAACGGGTGAGAGAAGCGTCTGTACGTACAAGGTCCATAAAATCAAAACTCCATATGTTTTAGCCACAACTCATCGCTAGCTTAACAGATTTGTTAAAAGTTACCTTACAATTAACCTTTCAACAGAGCAATAATCGGGTCTAGTACTTCTTTTGGTATAACAATTTTGTTTTGAAGAGATTGATGAAATAGTTATTTCTTCTACAAGAAAAGAAAAGTTCTAAATTGCATATCGAGGGCATAGCGAAGGACACTAGGACACAAATCACCCGAGAATGGAATTTCCAAATTTTTTCCCGAGATATACACAACGTTTCTCACAACAAAGAGTTCCGAAGTTTCAGCAGATGGTAGAAAATGACTATTTTCTTGGTTGCGTTTTGAAAAATCTTTTACTTCATTTTTTCACTATGAATTTTGCTATAAGATCGAGTAAGGCAGAGATTCGTCGTTTATTTTTGTCGTTCTTGTCGATAATTGATGTTTAGCCGGTAATGTTTCAATAAAAAGTAATAAATAGAATACTCAACTCTTACTTCTGGAAGTTAAAAATAAACTATATAATTGAGGCCATTAGTAGCATATCTTATGTCAGAAACAGACCACAGAGCATGACATCCTCTTTATGAAACATTTGTAACACTCGTATATGAACAATAGTTTTGCTTCTTCATTTACATATGAATTCAAACCTAAGAGGCTTGTAACAAGAGATATTTTAAATGTTTAATAAGCTTTCTTCCTCTTTCTCTTGTACTATGAAATCATTATTCGGCCACGTGCCGTCAAATGTCTATCCACGTTCTTTCTGCTATCAATATGTAACTTGTAACCGTATACACGCATATACTAAAAAAAACAGTAACCCTTTTAATATTAGGGGTAAGATCAGCTGTTTTGTGTACAGAAAAAAAATCGATTTTTTTCTCGTGACACCCCACGTTTTTTATGAACGCTTAGATGTAAAAATGTTTTTTTTTTATATTAAGTTTAAACTGGTTGATGTTGGCGTTCATCGAAGTCTGTCGGAGACGAAAAAGATTGCATTACAAAATATTCAAATTACAGTTAAAGAAAATTTTAATTTTAAAATCGATTAGAGATTTCGTTTCATTTTCGACAAAAATGTAAAGAAAAGGAGAATTTGATGCAATATCCTTTTTCAAAAACATTTAATTGAAATTGTTGTTGAGTAGATAGAGAAACATGTTTTAGAAAAAATGATCGCAACTATTCTGGCAACAACTAAATATTGATTAGATCCCTTCATTATGTAACGAAGCAGCAGTGAAACCGTTCAACAAACAAATAGATTAGATTAGACAAATAGTCTTAACAATTGAATAATTTGTTTTTTAGAGTCACACAGTATGAACGTGACTTTTAAATAAATGCATTTCGTTTCAGGTGGATCACTCCTACAAACAAAAGTGTTTTATGTCTTTAAGCGGGTTTTATGCAATTCAGTGATGATATTTGTAACTTACGCCGTCTGTGTGCAATGTCGTATGAACGCATTTTATCTCACTGGTCAAACTGTAAACAAATGCTCTTCAAGTGGAATTTTATTAATGACCCCAGCTGCCAGTGTGGTGAACAAGTGCAAACGATGTCTCACATATTATTGGATTGCCCACTGCTTAAGTACAAAGGGGACGTAGAAGACATTAATGAGCTTAATGACGATGCTGTGGCGTGGCTAATGTCTTTGAATTTGTGCTTAAAGATTTTGTGATTTTGTTAACTTTAAATGTTTGAATTTATAAATTTTGACAACGAATAAACCATACGCTAATATTAATAATAATCGCACTAGTGCGATAAAGGATTTGCAAGGGGTAGTGCGATAAAAATCATGTGCTACTGAAGTCACACTAATATTATCTTCGGTATTTATTCGATTTTCTTCATTGCATAAAATGTTGTATGCAACACGAATCGTATTGAGGTAATATCGGATTGGTAATCTGACATCTAGTGCGATAATATACATCAATATGATTCTTGTTACATACATAACTATTAAATTACAACGCACGTGAAGGCAACTGGATAAAAGAGCCTTATATAATACAAGTTAAAACGGATGAAGTAATAGATTTTGCTTTGGAAACTATGCGATATTTGCACGAAATTAGAGCTGAACAATCTCGGTACCATCAGAACTTTATTGCTTATTACAGTTGGAATCGTTGACGATCATTTATTTATTTGGAATAATCATCGACAGCGAGTTTGCCAAGACAATTCCTCAAATTAAACCTGACGAAACTTAGAACGAAAACCAACAATTACTACAATAATGACAAAAGACTTGAATAAGAAAAATAAACGATCGTGTCTTATTGAAACTACATCACTAGATACGCAAGTCTGTTTACAACCTTTTCATGTGTCGGGCCGAAAATGAGGGAGTTTTGAGATTTTTCTCTGGTTTTCGACCTCTTACATGAAAATTTTTTTAAGTATCTGTTTTGGACGATTGATTTTAGGCAGAACTCGCGAAATTGACTAAAAACAATCGTCCAAAACAGATACACAAATGACCATTACAGTTATATGATCGCGAAATAGGTCCATTTACCTTTGTATTATAGTTTGGACATCGAAACGAAAGGAACAGCTCAGTTCTTCTATCTGTTAAATCTTGCATCACTGCTACTATTCTAAGAATTTAACTGAATTGAACTGCCTCGGATTATGTTTTTTTTGTTTTGCGTAACCTCAGGTAATAATATTCTGAAAACATAGTATATTGGTATTTATGTATATGAAAAAAACATTAATTCATATCAATCCCAACCGCACATCAACCACTCAACAGAAACAGGAAATCTCTTATTTATTTTAGCAATATTTTTGATATTAATATACCGTTACTGTGCTCCGGTTTTTTTTTTAACTTTTATCTCTCACTACATTACGATTTGTGGAAGGTTTTTGGTATTATTTTTCTTAGCAAAATAACATTTAACCATTTTCGTATGTGGGTTGCTAAAACCGTGTTACGAACCCAAGGCAAATAATTTTGTTTTTGGTGAAAAGAGAATCCTACACTGAACTGGATAATAATGTGATTGTTATAAAAAGTGTAGATGGGTAAGTGTTGCTGTTACGACAATATTAAAAAAAAGATGTTGTTTTTTTTGAAACGAGTGAAAAATGTGGACAGTCACCAGCTCGACAAGCATGTATTATGCTGAAAACACAATTTTAATGGGACGTAGGACGTAATAAGTATTATACCTTACTATTTCACGACACATTTTTCCTCTAATGGAATTGTAATGGAGCAGTTTATTAGAACATTTTCATCTTAAATTAGCTCTAAAAGTAACACAAAATCTCTGTTTCACCGATACTAAAACAACGAATAGCTAACTCTTAAAGGAATCTTATGTTTTGCATATTAAATCTATTAAGTTCGTTTTTGGCATACATTATGTTCATGAACATAACTTTTGCATGTAACTGTATATATATATCCCAAAACATTGAGCATTCCAGGTAATATACTCTTTTATTTCTTGGAAAACATTCTCTTTTATATACGTATATATATCCATCATATGGGTAATGTTTACGGTTATATGTGCGCTGTTAATTCTATTACATGAAAAATATGCAACAAAAAAGAATATTTCACATGAATGAGTATTAAGGATATTTACCCCTTATGAAAATAAATATTTTTGTAGAGAAATTGTGGAATGATGTGCAAAGAAGAAAGAAAAAAAACTGATTTTCTTAGGTAAACTTATTTGCTCACACGTGGTCTTATCTAAATAACAATCGAAAGATTTTAGATTCGGCTCAAGAAATTGAATAAATAACAATATTCGAATGCATAAATCTAAACACATTTCAGATAACACGACATATAAGCTGTTAGCTCATCTTATTTTCGAACTGTTTTTATGAACCGGCAGTCCCAATTTTATTTTATTTTTATTTTTCAATTTTGTAATATCAGTTGGTTCCACTGTTGTATTAATCAAAAAATATTACCTGAAAACGGGATGATTTTTAGATGTATATCGAAATCAGGACCATTGATTCGGTGTCTTGTGCTACGAAGTAATTTGAATCACGTGCTCGCATTTTGATCATCGACAGGTGATAATCGCGGTAGAAATTTGAAAACTGCATCGAGTGAACGTCGTCGGTATTATCTGGTTGTTTTTTAATAAGGAAAAATATGTAGAATGTTATCGTGAAGTTTGAAGTCTAGTTCAAAATAATAAAGTGATTGATAATCTAATGCTGTAACACCAAAATACTGTGTAAGCAAAAATAACTCATTGTTTAATGTTTCTTATAGAGCAAAATCTATGTTAAACATAGTGAAGTAAAAGATTTTATTTCCAGTTGAACTAAGAACAAAATTTTGTAACAGACCAAGGCATAAATAAAAGCTGTCTTGAACAGACTCTATAGCTATAATAATCGTGAAAGTAAACTGGAAAGATTGGGTTAAGACACGCGCAAAGACAGCAAAATTTAAACGGTTTAGTAGATTCTAGACTAGCTCCTAGAAAATTTTGCTACCGTCTTTGTTTTCAACTTAACAGTACAGAATCCAAGTGAATTATAAACAGTAAATCAAGGCGTATATTCGTGAAAATGTTTATCACTTGGAGCTTTGATCAGCTGCTGAAGGCTTAAAAGCATTTGTCACACAAACAAACTGCTTGAAAACAAGAGAAGGTACCAACTAAACATAGAATTTTGTTTCGAGGCAGCTCTGTGATCAATATAGATCATTTTCATTATACGGTACTTGTCAACGTAATCCCACTTAATTTTTCGTCAAGTAGTATATGAAAATCGTTCGTTCAATTCATTCGATATTTTTCGACATGTCTGACAGTTGGGATCGTGTCTGACGTTTACAAGGTTATGAAAATGATCTATAGTTATTATAACTTGACTTGGGGTACTTGTCAAAGTATTTGCTTCTCTTTCAACGTGGTACTTTGAGAGCGAGAGGACAGAAGACCAGATTATTTTAACTTGCCTTGGGGTACTTGTCAAAATATCTTCTTCTCTTTCATCATAACAGTCTATTTGTATGACATTTCATGGATATTTTTACCAGAGTGAGTTTTTTTAACCAGAAAATAGAGAGCAAAGAATGAAGTACTAAAAAAATGTGGCACCTCTACAGGCCAGCCGACGTTTCCTATAACTATTCGATACCTTTCTCCAAAAAATCATTTACAATTATCTGCCGTAATTTGCACTGTATGAAAAATTAGAGCAAAAGAATTCCTTTGTTTAAAAATTCCACCAATTCTCTTATGTAAATTACGGCAGTTATGAGGGACGAGTTAATTCTACTGCTAAAACGTGGACATATGGGGGAGCACCCGAATAATTATTACAAAAATTTTACGCCCGAGAGTGATAATCTCTTAATTTTAATGAAGATTTTGCCTCAAGTCGCAAAAGTTGTAAGACCATGAGAGTACGTATGTTGAACTTCTGAAACTTTCATTTTCAACCGGGTTAATTGAAAGTGAATAATGCAAACAACAACTAAACGTGCTGATTGCCCATGTATAAAGACAAATTTCTCATTCGTTGCATACCGTCAGACTTTCAACAAACTTTAATCTAAATCCAACTATAACAGCCAATAAAAATCGGTTAAAATATTACGGTTACAATGTTGTTCAATACAATACATACGGCTTACCCTTTTTACAATAAAAAACGAAGCAAGAAAAAAACAGTAAAATACAATAAAATCTTCATCATCGAATTTTTATTTACCTTTTCTCCACCTTGTTCTAACCCCATGCACACGAATTCCGCGCGCGACCTCCTGATTTACTAACCGACATATGCTCTAAAATTTACCCATTATAAAAAGATCTAATGTCTCGCACACTCTTTTCTTCAAAAAAAAAGCGAAATAAATAAATACAAGAAAAAAAAACTTGGTATAGCGGTACATGACACCGTTGTATCACATAATATGAATATGTGAAAAGGTTGAGTCAAAATATCTTCAAATCAAAATCCCATTCCCCTAATTCTTTTACTCTTCCTTATGTGCATTTTTATACACTTCAACATTCAGTGTGTTGCTGATAATAACGGCGTTTTGAAATTTTAAACTGTTTCCTTTCTTCAATCTATTCCATCCTTTCGTACCGAAGAAGAGTTTTTTTTTTCTTCTTTGCCGTTTTCTGGGTGTTTTGATAGTATGTGCTACACATACAATTTTTTCGTTATTATTGATGTGTGTATGTTTTAGCCTTTTTTTTATTCCGATGCGACATGTGCTCGCTTTTATACATTTATATAGAGAAAAAAGGATGAGTTTTTAGGAGGAAACCAAATTATCTTTATGGGATGAAATGAGGTTGTTAAGTATTTTTATTGAATAACTAAATGTATGAGTGTCTGTGAAATTAAAATGTACAGTTAGAAAAAGATAGAATTTCCTAGAACATAGTCGTATATTAAACACCTTAATTAGCATGTACGTGTACGCAGTTAATGATTTTTATTTTTAAATTTATTTCTGCTAATTAGGGAGATGGATAGAAAAAAAATGTTGTTTGCTCTTGCTGGATTTTTTTTTTAAGGAACGTCTCTTCTTTTGTACCTCATTAATCAGCCAATTAATTTGAAATAAAAATTTTTTTCTTGCCAATTCACATTTTTTTGATAAACAAAATAAAAGTTTTTCTGTTTCTCGGATAAAAGCGCACGAAAAAAAATTGTGTACAACAAACAAAGTGAACTCAATTAAAAAGCTTCAATCATATCATGGGGTTTTTTTATTCGTTCTCTATTTGTTTATTTTTGATTTATTACCAATTCGAATATAATTTTCCTTTTGCCAGTTTATTCGTAAAAATAATCAATATTGAAATGGCGTTCATTTGATTGGCAATTAAAACTTTTGCAATTTAAAGTTGGAGAAATGTAGAAAAAAAAGAGAAACTGAAGAATTTTGGTTGAGTAAATGCAAAACTTTTATGTGATCAAAGTGCAAAGCTGTGTGATGTTATAATATGGTACGCTTACTGTTAAGTACTTGAGCATATGAAAATATGTTCCAAGTATAACGTGAGTGCAACGTAAAACTCTGCGCTCTTTCTTTTCGTAATGTAGTGGAGTTTGCTTACGAACGGCAACTTGCTTTTAACTTTTAATTAGTAGATAACAACAAGAAATTAAAGAAATAAACGATTTAAGTTGCATCGCTTCCATGGCATATATAATATTACTTTCCTACTATTTAGTAATTTGTCTTGCTTGTTCCACTTGTCTGGCATAATGAAAGAATTTTATTGCTATCGGAACCAGAATTTTGAAGCGAGAATTCGATCTCTCGATATTAACCTGACACGGCTATTCATCTGTTATCGATAACTATAACAAAAATAATGACAAGCTCTCGGTAACATTGTAATCAATATATAGTAAAATGTGTGTTAAAAAAATTGAAGTACAAGATTTTAAATCAACAGATTGATCGATTGAAGTAATAGACCCGATAATAATACTGGTCATTTACTTGCCGTATGTATCAGGTTATCACTAAAAATCAGTGGACGAAATTGAAAATCATGAGATCAGAACGTGTGTCGATGAAAAGGATTAGAAATGACGGAAATTAGAAGCCTAAATTTTTGCATTTTGCCTTCAACTTGAATTAAATTTTTGTTTTATGATTTAATGTATTATTTAAAGGAAGAACAATGAATTAGACTTAAATTTAGCATATGTTATCAATAGCGACGACCACAAATAATAAGCTCCTATTAGTGATCTAAATGTATGTTTAAAACTATTGAAGTAATAGATTTTGAAACAGTCTGATTATGAAATCACACAGATCAAATAAAGTAACAGATTCACACCATACACTGATTGCTCAACCTTATTTTACTGAAGTTGTTTATTTACCTTAGTTTCCACTTTTCGAGTAAAATTACCATTTATATTTGTGAAATTTCTTGTACAATCGCTAAAACGAACTGGTGTGCATACGTTATTTTGCAACAGCTGGTCCCATTTGGAATTGTATGTGACCAGCTGGTGCAAAATAACGTATGCACACCAGTTTGATTTAGCGATTGTACTGAGATTGAATTTGCTCGATTAATATTGAATTTATATAAGATTTCTATTGCGTTCAAAATAAAAATGTGAGCTCCAGGCTAGTAAAATATGCTTTGTTTTCCGAAAATGCACATAAAATTTATTTAACAGTTTTTACATTATTTATAAATAAAATAATTCTGCCAAGTTCTTGGAAGGTGGAATTGTACCAAGAATTGTTTTCTAGTTCGCGTGGAACGTTGTGTTGTTAATAATCCTAGCTTCCCCTCGGATCAACAAATTTACACAAAAACTGTACTTTTCTACTTTTACCCTTTTAAGCCTGTAGAAACATCTTGTCATGTGTTGTAGACACGGTCGAGGTATGAATATGCCATAGAAAATCCTTAAACATTCCTTCAAAATTTTACTAAAGAAAATCATAGAAAATCCTTTTTTTTGGCCAAAGATAATCCTTGAAAATTGAAAATCCTTTGAAAATCCATCCAGACTCAGTAAAAAATCCTTGGAAAACAATAGGAAAAACTTCGAAAACCCTCAGAGGATTATCTTTGTGAGAATTTTCGTTTGCAAAAAAACTTCCAATCAAAATTAAATAATTTAAATGACGAATAGCAGAACGGCCAATATTGAACAAAATAAATTCTTAGTTGAAAATAAGTGTATGGCTCTGGTTTGTGGTCTTTTATTTGCTGTATGATGAATTTGCTAAAGTAAAAGCTGTATAATAGTTTAATCAATAGAAGTAATAGATGCAACGATCACACAATTCCATGATATTATTTTCAATTGTAATTTATCTTGTGAGTTATTAATCCATATGCACTTATTAGTGGTATCTTTAACAGTAAAAGTTTCATAGTGGCTGCATAAAAAATTGTCAAAAAATATTCCTCAATGAAGTGACATACGACTAAATCAAATTCTCGAACCACTTGTTATACGTGGAAAAAACATCAATCTCGTACGTAATAACCGTTACCACACGTTTCCAGTGTAAAAAAACAACTAAAAATAAATTCAATTTCTCTTTCAACCTAATTTAGTGTCGTACAACCATACCATGTCTTAAAAACCGACAAAAGAGTATTAAATTAAGTAGATTCCGTACATGGTGATGGTGTTACATTATATTCCTACATATGTTAAAGTTAATGTAATATCATCAACGCATGGAAAGTGGCTAATGTACGGGTAAATTACTGTTGTCAGGATTTCATATGCGCAACCAACAACAACAGTGGCAGCAGCAACAACAAAAAGAAGAAGAAAACTTCTCATCTCTCACCCTTCATTTTATATTATATATATGAAAAGAACACTTTTTACTTTTAAGAATTGCTTCTCGCGCGAACGACACACGTTCAATTTTTTACAGCTTGTTTTGTAATATTATGATTATTATCATCTGGAGGTTTTAGATTTATGGTGCGGTTTTATCGAGAATGGATGTACTGTATATATACGAAATCTGTAATAGGTTACAAAAAAAAAGGATAAAAGCCGGCAAGTTTGTGTTGTGTAACAGAAACGAGGTATATAAACGTAACGAAACGGCGTAGCGAAGTGGAGGTATAACATATACAACAATGAAAGCACGTTTGTTGCCATTCCGAATTATGATATTATTTAGCTTAGAAATGGCTTAATATTTCGTTGAACAATATTGAAACCATTATCTCTTCGATTGTGTGTTACTTCACATAAAGTTTAGCTGGCAGTTTTGGGAGTACTTTGTAACTATAAATAATTTCAAATTCCTGCATTGCGTATTGTGTATACCTTTGCTTAAAATTAAATTTACCTTTTTATGCCTCATTTTGTTCAATATTTTTTTTTACAGCATCTATAACTTGTCTGCATTTGACATGTATTTGACAGGACGGTCAATGTGTTTTGGATAAAATCCATACAAAGGACATGCAATTTCTTGAACAAATTGAAGAGGTTTTAGCTATTGTACAATTTTTGTTAGGCCTCCTAAAAAGCGTCTTATTTCATTCATCGTTTTACGAAAAAGGACAAATATTTTCTTGAGGTTTGACATTTTATGCCCATTGGAAGGAATAAAAAAAACATTTTATTGGATTGAAGGTTATTGCAATTATAAAAAAAAAGAATCACCGACATTTCATTCTTACGATTTGCACCTGGAAATAGCGAGAAATGATTTTATTTCCTGTTATTGAAGGAGTTTTCTTCGGATTATTTACTTTCGTCAAAGAAATCTTTTCCTTTTAAAAATAAAGTGTCGGTAAAAAATTGGCCATAACGTTTGGTGACAAACGGTTAACTCGGACAGGATTTGGTGGATAGACGTTAAATGGAAAGAAAAGTAATCTAAAGAAGTTAGTGTTTACGGATCTTAGAATGTAATAGTACATTACTATGCAAGGGAAGTAAAGTGATATCTCGTATCCAGATGAGAAAAAGTATCCGAGGGCGGCAGCCCGAGGTACTTTTACTCATCGTGATACGAGATATAACTTTATTTTCCGTGTGTAGTACGACGTTTTACTATGCGAGTGATGTAAAGGTTATTGCCTATACATGTAACAGCCTTATTACATGCACCAGCATAGTAAAATCTTTTAAACTTTTGAGACCAACTTTTCAAATCTATTACTTCGTATGTTGAAAGTATTGATTCATTTATACATTTTGCTATATAAAACCCAATTAACCAGAGCTCATCGTTTTTTTTTTGTCGTTGTCGTCTTGTCTATAACAGATGTCTAAATTCTGACGACCTGGGGATGATTTTGTCAAAATGATTAAATTGTGATGAGATGTTGATGGCTGCAATGCTTACTCAGGAAAAAGCGCCTTCTTTGAAGCAATATGTCTGTTAAAAAAGATTTCGTTGCATTGTCTCTGTATCGAGACCACTAAAGAATTAACACTGAATCGAAGTTGTTGTCGAAGCTGTTTATTTACACCAAACAAAAAGAAGTAATAGATTGAACCAATGCATTGAACACCTAAGGAAATTGAAACAAGTCGATGATGACAAGTCTTCATAGTGAGATACTCCCATCTGTAGACGTAGACAGTAAAGGTTAAAGAATTTTATGCTAAGATGTTCTCTTGTTCCGTCGAGATAAATATTTTATTATCAAAGTAAATCTTGGCTTCACGTTACAACTTTTTGTCTAACTTAATACTCACGCAAAAAAAAAAATACAAATTTAAGATCACTTTAATGACGGTGCTCATAAAAATCAGATTCACGTAAAATAACACGACGTTTAAGAAATAAAAATTTTAAAAATCTCCCTACCGTGTAGATCCGCCCTGTCACATTAAATAATAAATTTTTATTTTTAAGAGAACATTGTTATACTCGTACAACGGTATACATTCGTTTCTATATTGTATGTATCTACACCTTCAGCCATTCCTATTTATAATCAAATTAAAACTTGAAACTCTTTATTACATCTACAGTATCATGTAGAATATTACTCCTTACAATCCATTGAAACTGTTGTCGTCCTGCGCGCATAAAACAAAGCACATTTTCATATTATATGACTGGATACGTATATCAAGCGGGTTGGTAGCAACCCCTTAATAAGGAAAAAAAGGGAAAACTGATATTTAAATTTTTATACTTTTCAAACGAATATAAAGAGCGCATAGAGGTACTATATAGGTATATATAATACAGTTTTTTTTTGTAGTATGAAAAACAACCCCAGCGAAACCCTATACACATCTTTAATTTCACTAGTACACGCACACAAATTTAAATACCAAACCAAATAAATTACACAAAGCGTGACGATTTCCCTTTTTTTATTTTAAGATTGGAAAATAAGGGTTTTTCATTTTCTTCATTCATTAATGGCTGGCGCCAAAAGGAATAGATTTTCACGTAAAGCTTTCTTCCGTGCCAAATAAATACAATTAGGAATCTAAGACAGAAAAGTGTAACATTAAATTATTTTGAGATAAGAATGAACTTTGCATACGATATGCGGCAAAGAAACGAAAATGTGTGCAAGTGAAAATTTCTGGTTAAATTATATATTTCTTTTCTCGTCTTCATATAACTTTATGAGAATAAAAAAGAGTTAATATCGATCGTTCAGCCACCCCACAAGTTCACCCCTCGTATTTTTTTTTATAACCCTTCGGTATAATTTAAATGGGAGATATAAAAAATGCTTATTTGAATATAAAAAAGTAGTATAGGCATTAATATGTATATATCTCTATATTGTCTATGAGCTCTATACAACATAAATGTAAGAGCATTTGAAGTTGATAGAAAAAAAAAATCGAAAATTTAATTTATTATTTTAATACCAGCTTGTTTTAATACACATTCGTAGATACGTATATTGCCTGCCGAAGAATGATGAATTTGCGTAGGATTAAGAGGTACACATTTTTGGTTCTTTTGAAAGAATTACCACAAATAAATCACCGCTAACAAATTTCAAAGGATTTTACTTTCACTTTTTTGTTTAGTGAAAGAGGCATTGATTTGCACAGCAGAATATGTACTGATTCACATTTAGTCGTACTACATTGTAGTGCGAACAATATAAATAACTGAGCTGGAAATATCGATCAACGATGATGTGAAATGAAATGTGTGAACTAAGAACTTAGCTATGAATTTACTGGGCTTCGTGCCTGCTTGATAATATATTAAAGCACGATCCTGTTTATTGCTATGCCCTGCTAAGTATAAAACATTGATTCAAATAGTACATTTTCCATCAAAATTTGGTAGCAACTTGTGTTGTATACCGGGCTTTATTTTATAATTTCATTAGCTACTGTACTGTCGTATACTGTTCACGAAATATAAGAACCAACAATTTCGACACACCACGTAGGATGCTGTATCACGAGAAAAGCCTTACGATACGTCCGTATGCGTAGTGAATAGTGAATGTATAGTTACTTTGGTATCGAATGTGTAATAAGTTGGAATTATTGGTTCTTGCAATTCTCTCTCTATGCGATTATGATGAAATGGAAAATTAGACAGTGTTTCTCATTCGTTTTGTGAGAATAATTTTTATGAAAAGTGCAGTTACTTAAAACTAAAGTTGAGATGAATTTAGGCAACGCACTATTTGAGTGACGTCAAAATCATCTTCGGTGCTAGACAGTGCGTTGATTTAGGACTAGGAACAGATTGTTTTTGACTGATCTGAATTAAGTGGATCTGAAAATCTCAGATCACTTTAAGGCCAGGCTATGGCGTTCTCTAACGCTATGTAAACATATTGATGACCTCATAACCTGGCCAAAAGCTTAATCTGATCGGAATATGATAATATCGGAGTCTCTTTTTTTAGATCAGATCAGATTAAAATCTCTTCTATTTATCTGAAATTTTTATATGAACTTTTGTTGAGATTTCAGATCAATCTAAATCTGAAACTGATCTGATCACTCCAGATTGTAAAAAATCAAATTTCCACAGTTCAGTTAAAATTCATATTTTCTGCTATTTCCTTGATTTTCCTTAATTTTCCCGAAAAATATCTTTGAGAAAATGAGGAAACGGTTTTCCCAAAAATATACCCTGCAGTCCTGCATTGAATTGTGCGGTGAAGAGAGCCTTTCCAACATTCATGAGTTCATGAAAGTATAATATTCAGTTCAGTGTTTTGACCTCTTATTTGCAGACCTTTACCCATTTTGCTACGCACTTAGTGGACTTATATTTTCGCACCTTTGCTCAATTGCTTCTGTTGCCACACCTCTTCTGAAAATTCGAAAAGGGACTCAGTGAGGTGCAGAAAAGTTGAATAGAAAAACATTTGATTTTAATTTTTTTTTTAAACAAACATTTTAATAATAAAAATATGAGTTTTACATTAAGTTTTGGAATAGTTTCACACAAATGTCCATATTTTCGGGAAATCGATATTTTGTAGGTAAGGAAGGGTTGAGAGGATCTTTTTTTCTTTAACTATTTATATAGTACAAATACAAGGTTAAACACATACAGTTTCATAATTATTATTTTTTGTTTTAAATTTTCAAATCTTTTTTACCATTACGTTTTTTGTGACTATTATACCTCGCTTGTGTTTTGTGTTCTTTTGTTGTTCTTTGCTCGTTATTTTTTTTATCTTGAATACTAGAAGAAAATCAGTCTTGGCTTTGTAATGAGAATCATTTCTTCGTTTTTTATTTATTTATTGTTTTCTTCCGTTTTATTTAAATTATTTTATTTTGATTAGTTTCTTAATGTTTTTTTCTCGTATAAATTCATTTATTGTAATTGTTTTGGAATTTGTTTCTTGTTTCTACTTGCATTCATTGCAGTATATTTTGAGGTAGTTCTGTTCCATTACTAATTTGTACTATTGTTTCGATTTAAATATTTTTTTGTTTTCTTTAAAATTACTTTACTTTACAATTTGTTTTAACACATTTTCATTTATTATTAGATTTTTAATTGAATTAATAGAGTTAATTTCTAAACTGTTGTTTCTATTTCATTTTAAGATTTCTTTTTCTTCAAATTTTTCAATAAGGTATCTCTTTCGCTCATTTAAACACATATAGTTAAATGTAATTATATATATTGTTTACAATAAGTAACATTGATGCGCAACTATAACACCCTGTAAATTTTAAAACCATATTTCTAGAATTAAAATTGAAAATAATAAAAAAGTTTTTGTTTTGTTTATTTTAAATTGTTTTTGATTACCTGCAAAAAAGTACAATAAATATTAAAATATGACAATAATAAATTGGGCTAAATAAAACATTTTGCGCCAAATATTTTCTTTTATTCTTTCCGATTAATTCTTTTTACAATTTTAGGAACCCCTAGTACTTAAATAAATGAAGAAAACTATTTAACAAAAATTAATAAATTTAAAATATGTTCAACTTAAAAAAATGAATTATTTTCTGTCAATTCAGTGTCGTAAACGCAACAGTGTTTCATTTGAAATAATTTTTGGCTAAAAACTTAAAACTAATATTTATAAACAGAAAATTAGTTAAGAAATTTTTGTACAAGAAATGAATCTAAAATAAACAATTTCTTCTGTGGCACATACGTTTTGTTTTTCTCTCTTTTTGTTTCCATTTAGTTACTAAATATTTCCTTTGTCAACTTATACCTAATAACATTTTGCTTCTGTAAGACTTACATAATTGAGAAATTGATTTATTTACTTTTATCATTCCAAACAAATGCTTTCGATCTGCCTTTACATAATGCGCTGAGGGAGTTGCGGGAAATGATGCAATTAAACAAATTAACAGCCGTAAATTACGTCTGTTGGTTTGGTAAATTGCGTTATTTCCCGCAACTCACTGACTCTATGTAATCAAGCTTTTTCGCATTGTTTCAATTATCAGGAACTCTATTTTCAAAAATGTGTGAAATTTTAACTCAAGAAAATTTGAAATGGATTTTAGAATTTTCAAAAGAGAAGTGGGCCATGATGATGAGAAGACACCAGAATCCGTTTTTTCAATACACGAGAGATGAAACTCCCTGTAATGTGATGTTATATTTCAAACATAAAACGGGAATCACATATACCAGGGAGATGTATCTCTTTCATATTGATACTTCCGGACCACTTCGTTATTTTTATGATTCATTTTCAATGGAGAATGATCCTTCTTGATTCGAAAATTCACAATGAAACTTATTTTTTCGAGTGAAATAATCAAAGAGTAATGTCACTGATAATTTAAAAATAGGGTCCCCTCTTTGGATGGTACTGAACACTCAACAATTTGTCCTTTTTTGAGTTATTTACAATCTTTTTTTCATTAAATTATGCTATAGAATACAAGGGATATTTTAATTTAGATTATTTACAATATTTTCATACTTTGATTCTAATTGAGTTTTGATGAGGCATTGATAATGTTTCAGGTAGTTATTGGATTTTGAGCCAGTCGTGGTTTCAATTTTTTTTTTTTTTCAATTGAAAACAAACGGAAGATAAAATCGGAAATAATATTTAACATCTAACAGATTCGAAAAATTGCACTTCTCTGCCACGATTTGCATACACAAACTTTATGTTGGAACGGAAAGCATCGCTCATAGAAGAGTATATTTACAATTGCTTTACAACTCAAACCATTTCAAATTATCCTCAATTTACCGCCAACATTAAAAAAGAGGAGAACCTTGTACGTACAATGAAATGTTACAAAGAAAAAGTGCCCTAGTTGTGGTCGTAAAACTTAAACGTATGCAAAAAAAGAAATCCAAAAAGAGAAAAAAAAATAATTTGCAAATATTCAAGGACGAAAATATGCAATAAAAATGTGAAAACAGGGAAATGATTTAACTAGAACAATTTTTCCTTTTGTTGGTTGTGTGCTACACATTCATCTTTTGCAATTTGAATTCGTATACATGGGTTTGCGTTATACGATCAAGAGTATATATATTTTGAAATGAAGTGAAACGAATATACACAACTGTTGAATCTCAATTTTTAAAATGTTTTTTACCAGAAGATGATTTCCAGGTATAGTACGAATGGTTGAAAGTAATATTTAAAGAAACATCCAAGTAAATGCGAAAGGCACGAAAGGAAAAAAAAATTGTTAAGATAAATGATTGGGATCTCATGGCGTCGAATTACAAAAATTTAAGAAAAAAAATCTGCCTTTGTGTGGGATGACCGGATCGCAGCAGGAGATCACTAGGAAAAGATGCAGAATATTGCATTATACAATGCATATGATGCTATAGTTTGCTGTTATGTATACTTGATTACGAATATATATAGCTCTTATGCTGCAATTATAATGGAAAGTTCAGGCAATGGCATGCAACGTATATATACATAAGAGAGAAATAAATCTGGAAGAAATGTAGGAAAAATAAACTGAAGATTATGCATCCATGATAATGAATTTTGAAATGATCTTCTCCGGATTATCGACAAAAATGAAACATCTCAACCGATCGCCCAGCAATAAACCGTAACCATTTAACGCGTTATATATACATTCAAAGGATAAGTACGACGAGAAAATTACCATTGGAATCGAAATTTATTTATAAAAATTTTGTGACAAAAAGACAAGGAAGTATAAATGCCAAAAAGGGATTATACAAAACATTCGTACGCATTCATAACTGTTTCTATTCATATACGTGTATCCATATATATAAATATATATATGGGCCGTGCATATGATACAATACACATCGTAATGTTATATCACATTTTACATATGGCCATTCAATTATGTGAGGAAGGGACAATGGCTAGACGCATATGGAAAGGGTCGAACGCACCGTTTTTATTGTGTACATCAGCTATGTGTGTATTTATGGGGTTCGGTTTAACGGTTGGTCCGTTTTTGGGTTATTTAGATGCATTGGCATAAAAGCGACGTTTTTCTTCTTGTCTCTCCTCTCTACTACAATCTTTGTTACCCTTGCTTTTTTTTAACCCATGGGGACTATCCGACTATTTTATAAGGTTAAATGTTTAGAGGAATTCAATGGGAAATCTTTTTTTTTTCTTATTTTCTGGAATTTTTATGTGCGTGTACCTATAGCCAATGTCTTTGAATTGCTGGCTATTATTTAGATTTCGGACGAACACCTTTGTGTTTATTAAAGATTGTAATATTTTTGGAAACAAATTGAATGATGTGATGTTATATGTTATTGTTGTTGAATTATGGTAGACACGTTTGAGTGAGCATCTTTATATATTATTATTTATAAATAAATGATCGCACTGATACAAAATCCAATAAGTTGCACAATCATTATCATGTTTATCTCTCGAATTTCTATTGTGAGGAACTTGTATACCATTACAAAAATTCCCGTACAAATTACGAAACTAAATTAAAAACAAAAAATTTTTTCCTTTAAATTCTTTTTTTTTCAACGAAAATTATTCATATTCCCTGCTGATAGATTAGTTTATTTAGTTTAATTTAGTTTTTATCCTTTTAATTTTTATAATTTTTTTTTTATGTTGAGGAAATCAATTTTGATTTTCTTTTTCGTATAAATAGGTTTTTTCGATTTTTTTTATTATATTTTTGACTCTGTAGTTATATAGTTATGGCATCGATATATCAATAAATTTACGATCAGTTTTTTATTCCATCCATGTTCCACTCTTAAATATTTCTCAATTTTTCCATTTTTTTTTTTTTATATTTCTTTGTATTACGTTAACATTATAGTGATTTTCATATAAATTTCAAATTTATTTTACATATTCTCTGGTCTCAGCATTCAAATCTGCAGAAGAAAATGGCGAATGTTAAAGCCATTCCACTTCCTATTCTGTTAACAGTTTTAAAGACAAAATGAAGAAGATCAATCGGATAGTAATAATGTTAATGAAATTCCTCCGATGGCACCAATGACACCAAAGGTTCTGATGGCACCAATGGTACAGATGGACCAATGGTACCAATGACACCAATGGTACCGATAACACCAATGGTACCGATAACACCAATGGTAACGACCACAGTATCTATTTTCCAAGAGTGGCGAATCGATGTCACAGCCCCGGGGTTAATTACAAACCGAAATTCCATACAAGTTAGAAAAGAAACAATCGGATAAATGCCCAGAAAACGTTCTGACACTCTATGTTGCCTGTACTCGATTCCCCCTTCGAATTTCGATCGATTTAGCTAATTCGTATACTAAGAAGCAGCTGCATGTTTCAAATGAAAATTGCATCTGATTAACTTTTCACTACTTCGGTTCTCGTGTGCCACATTCCCCCGATTCATTTTCGAATATTCTTCAACCCATTCACACAATTATTTTAAATTTTTTTATTTGGTAAAATCTCTAAATTTACGGAATATTTGGTCGTTTATGTGCTTTATACCTACTCTGTCTCTGTTTGATGTACAACGTTGCTGCATCGTCCAAATCATCCAAATCGTCGTCGTGCGACAGATTGGATCGGGGCGAATGCATACTTAAATCTTCTGGTTCGGTTTGTTCGGGAAGCACAGTAGGTAAATGAGGTATTTGGGCTGGCATTCGTAGTATTCGTCTAACGTCATGCGACTTACGATTTCGTTTCTCTAAATCATGTCCATCATCGAGTTTCAAATCCATCGGACTGTCCAGTGAATATTGAAGTTTTGTCAGGTCCATTGACAGGTCGCTGGCATCACTTGACTTATTATCGGACAGCGACATTGACGGGCTTAGGATAGGTGTTGTAGGACTAGTAATTCCACATTTATGGTGTACCAAATGGTGGCGTCGCCGGAATCGGGCTTGACACCGGTCACAATGGAATGGTTTTTCCCCGTTGTGTATTAGAATATGCGATTTCAGTTGATTTGTGTCGGAGAATTTAGCCTTGCATATTTCGCACGTGTACGGACGTTCGCCTGTGTGCACGCGTAAATGTCTGCGTAGGTTGGCCACTTGCACAAAATGTCGATCGCAATGACTGCAGTGATACGGTTTCTCGCCGGTATGTAGACGCATATGGGTCTTCAGATGATGGTCCCGTGTGAAGCGTTTCTGGCATTCGGGACACTTGAATGGTTTCTCGCCGGTGTGTGTTCGTTCGTGATTTTGCAGGACGTGCTTGTAGCCGAAGGATCGTGAACAAATGTTGCATGTAAAACACTTGTCGCGGGTCGGATCTTTTGTCGATGTTGGAGGCGGGTTATCAATGGATCCATTCGATTGTGGTGATGAACCGGATGTTGGTGGACTGATTGGTCCGGGCATCATATGGTCGTGGGTCAGTGGCAAGTCCAGTGACGTTAATGGTGGCGTCACAGATTCCTTTTTGATGCTAACAGTTTTCCGTTTCGCTGCTTTCTTTGGTAAAACTTCGGTTGTCGTTGAAACTATATTGTTGTTATTGTTGATTTTCTTAACACTTTTAACACTTAGTGCTGGTGATATCGGAGAAATTGGTGGCGATGCAGTACTGGTCGGCGATGGCCATGAACCGAGAAAGGCTGGATGATGAGGAAAATAATTTGTGGCCGATGCAGCCAATGATGCTCGCATCGACATTGGTAACTGAGCAGCCATGAGTGCTGCTGCATTCCGATTAGCAGCCATCAATTGCATATTCATTGCCGGCGTATTACCTGAGAATAGTCGGGCATACATCGATGCAGCATCGTTGGTCATGGGAGGTGACAGGGACATCCGGATGTCCTCTTCGTGTTTCATTGTGGCTAAGGCCGCTGCTATGCCTGCAAATAGAAGAGAGAAAATTTTAATTTAATTTTTGATTGAATTATGACAAATGAAATGTGGAGGAAGAAATGAAATCGAAATCGATATCGGAAACATATCAGTCCATAATAACCAGTCAATAATGGGGGAATAAAGAAAATTGTGCTTTGATACTCTTTCTATAACCCGAGTTCCACACACATTGAATTGTGAGCGAATATAAAAAAAAATGTTACCATGACACGAGCAGCTAATGTACCCAGCGGGACAATTTGCTGCATAGAAAATTTGAAAAGCTCCGCGGGCGATGATTGGTACCTACCATAAAAAAAATTGGTGGTTCGCTTCACAAATTCCATATGTGTATTTCACTTTGGGTTTTTTTTTTTATATTCGGATAAGCTACCCCAATCGACAAAAAAGTCATAGGTGTAAGAAATCTATATCAGTTACGTATGTATATAATTTCAAAATTGAATTGAATTGCTCGCGGGTGGACTTTTTCAACTTACAAATACTTTGTGTTTTTTTTTTCACATATATGACGAAAAAAAATGTTTGTCGTTTTGGACTTAGACGTATAAATTCGGGTTGCCAATGTACTTTATTTTATTTTCTCTTTTATTTCATCAGAAAAAGAGATATTCTTGTGTACCTAAAAATATAAATAAATCATCCTTTAAGGTACATTTTATTTGTATTGTCAACTCAATATTTTTTTTTCTTGAAGAAGAAAAAGGCAATAGATCAAAAGTGTGCACATCGACGATGGAATAGAGAGAAGAAGAAGAAAAAAAACCCATCATCATTCAATATTATTATTTGTTTTCGATAACATTATTTTTGTCTTTTCTTGCACAAGGACTCCACTAGCAACGCTAAAGATTTATCTCTGTATACCTATCAATTGGAAATGATATCTTCGATATTATATACACTGCTCATGCAATCAAGGGTTCGAGATGTCGTTTTTTTCTGTATTGTTAGAATTTATAAATTTTTCTCGAATGAACGGATTCATACAGTCACACATTATGGTTATTATTTGATTTTACAGGGTTATATATACGGTGGAATTGTTAAAAATTGTGAAAAAAAGCTTTAAAGAAAGAAGAAAAAAAGATGTAAAAATGGAACAAATTGTAGGAGATTCTTATAGCGTTAAGCGTTACACATTATTGGAATAGTAACAATGGAATTCTGGTAAATGTGATTTATAAAAAAAATGTTTCAATAAACGTAATTGACCGTAGAATCAATAAATTATCCCTCTTCAGTTCTTCGTTCAGTTACTGCGATACTGTCATCCCACAATGTTGCTCTTTAGAAGCCCTTATCTGATTCATTGTACAGAATTTGTTATCATTCTGGAAACAGCAGGCATTTCGTTTTATAACCTGCACTTTATGCTTAATTTATATGATACAAAATCTTGTACTTCATTTTTTTAAACATTTACATTAAAGGAGTTTTGAACACATGACTCAGAAGGAGAAATAGTTTTTGGTTGCGTAATATCAGCAACATATAATCTGCCATTTCTAATGTCTAATTTATTTGTTACAAAATCTTGTACTTCATTTTTTTAAACATTTACATTAGAAGATTCTTTAACGCATTTCTTGTAGAGAGGAATAGTTCTTGGTTGCGTAACAATTATTACATTTTAGTGAGGACAATCATTTTTATAGAAAAACTTCATCTGAATACGGCAGAAATTCTTTTCACTCAATACAGAGTTATTCATCGACAGATTTTTGTGTCAATTTTAATTCGCTCTCATCTCCATCACTTGCATTCATTTCATTGTTTTCTCCACGCTACACACACGCTGTACTCAAAATCCTTATCGTTTTACAGTACATTTACATAGAAGAAATTACATTCTAAAAACACCTTTTTACAACACATCATCCTCTCGTAACGCGACGTATTAACATCAATCGCTATCGCTCATCCTTTAGCATCTGAATGAATTGATATGGAGTCATAAGAATGTAATCGAATGGCCATAAAAGAAGCAAACAGTTGAAAATGAAGAAGTAAAATCAAACTATAGCAACAAGCTATACACTCCAGTGTGCCGATTGCCGATTTAGTAGAGATGCTCCTTTTTGCGTTTGCGATGTTGTGTGTATAAAGAACCAATATTTTCTTAAATATGTACATATACTCTGTAACATCAGGAAGAAGCGAAAAAAAAACCGAAAGAAAAAAAATAAAGAAAAACGTGGAAAAGCATAACCGAAAACCCATTCAATATCAAAACCAAAACATATATGTTTGTACTCTGGTGTATAAGATGACTGGTGGATTTTCTTCCATCAGTGTCTGTACGGCATTATATGTTCAAATGTGCTCCGAGTATAAAACGGAAAATAAACATACAAGAACATGTGGATTTTTGGAAATATTTAGGATGTGTAGGAAAAACGCTTGAAGGATTTGATGCTGTTCAGCGTGGTGATACACACATCTTACATAATATAACGGAGAAGACGGTATACCTAATACGCTATATGTATATAAACGCATTATTCAATGTAAATATCTTATGTAGTCGAGACAGCTGAATTGCCATTATAGTTGTCTGTTGCTGTTGCTGTTCATATATTTGTACGTACATATATACAACACATGCCGTTGATACGGCACAAATTGAGCGCAAAATGTATATGAACGTGATATGCTACATATGTATGACGACATCACCATAACCGATAACAACATATGTGAATATTCATGTTTTTGACTTTTCGTACCTACATTATGCATATAAAATACGGACGTACGGTAAAAGATTGGTTTTCTTCCGTCTTAGGATTATTATTGTTGTTTTTGTCACAAGTATAGTGCGGCGTGGTGGTGTTTCCTCTCACTCTGTTGATTCGTTTTTGGATTTTTGTTGTTGTTGGAATTTTACGATTGTACAATGATATGTTTAGCTTCCTGTTTCAGAGTTAATGTGGTTGGGTTAAAAATGAATTTCGATATCCACTTCTATTTTTGGTGAGTGTTATGCTTTTTCGTTGACCACAAAATTTGTAGACAAAACAGTAATTTTTTGACAATTTTTTTTTTATTAAGTTACGAATGTTAACAGTGAGTATACGACGACGTTAAAGAATTTTATCGCCTACGGAAATCAAGTGCTTGAAACTGTGTTTGCGAGCATTTTTTTTATATTTTCTGTCATGGGAATTATTTTTGTAGGGTCTAAGCACTGATAAAACGTTGTTGATTTCGCATCGGAAATATTTGTAGGTCTTTGGTTTATCTGAATCGGAGGTACAAGGATTAATTTTTAAGCAAATGGGTTAAGTTGATGCATAAACAACGAAAAATGCATTAACGAGAAACGGATTAACGAAAACTCAAATACAAAGAAATTGTGGTTACACACGATACACACATTCGATTTGTGGTCTTTAATAAGTAACCGGAAATTACAGTTGCAGCTCCGGCTTACTGCAACTATTACTAGCGATTCTGGTTTTTTTGCTGTTTGCGCTGTGAAAGGTAGATTCACAGTAAAATGCCGTAGGTGGCCATATGTTTTGCTCGTTGTTTTAAATCACAACCAGTTTAGATTTACAGTTTACCATGACTCATTAAATACGTACTGATTGCAATCAATTACACCTTTTTAATGTAATCATTAGAAGCGGGGTTCCCTATTCCAATTTTAATTTAATTTAATGTCTACTGAAATGTGTGTACCTCATCTTTCGTTTCATAAAATTGAAATGTTAATTGATTAATGAATATCCCACCGAAACAAAAAGCAAATTTACCTAAGCCAAACCACCCCTTTTATTTCTCGACTTTTACAATTCAAATTTTCCGTTGACTACAAAAATGGTATTACGACCAAACACAATAAACCGACAGAAAGAACACCCATCCATAGCCATCTTCAAATGCAAATACCTTTAACAAAATTACACGGCAATTAATGTCGAAAAGGAAAACCCTAAGTAATTTCATAAACTAATTAATATCCTCCCAGTATGTACACAGTAATTAAACTCAACAAACACTTCCCATCATTTTCGCTTCGCCTCTCACACTTTTCCTCCTGTACAAATTTTTATTTTACTCTTATCCTTCTATCCTTCTATAGATAGAATTATCTTTTCTTTTATTTTTGACGGCGGCCATTTTTATTTTTCTTTACTTTTTTTTGGAGGAATTGATGATGATTCTGCTGCGTTAAAGCTACTTTCTTCCTTACGCAACCAGCAAAATAATAATTTTTCCTACAGCTCTTTTTTCTATATAGTCTTCTGTACTATAATGTGTTCTTAGCTAAGACACCGATGCCACACCATAACTGAGTGACTTGGAGTACTCCCGGTGTCGGGTGGGTTGAGTGTGGGTGGTTGAAAGAGTGAAATACAGAAAGAAAAAAAAAATTCAGAAATGATGATGGAAAAGAAGGGGTGACTAACTAAGTAAACGGAAGGGTAGAATTTCGCGGGCCATACTCGGCACAAAAATATATCCCTAGATATATCTGTACGTTTATAAATACGTAGTCAACGGCGTATATACATTATACATGTACCACGTTTATAATGTTGGATAATGTAAGATGTACAAAGAAAAAGTGATTTTTTTCCTCCGTTGTAGCTTTATGAGTTATGTATTTAAAAAAAAAAGCGAGGCATTCAGTTTCAGAGCGAAAATTTATACATATTTTGGACGTGCAGAGAAGAAGGTAAAATGAAAACTTTTTCGGTAACTTATTGGTTCGTGGGTATGCGTGGAAATTATTATTTATTCTGGAAACATGGTCAAAATTAAGCAAAGTCTACAACAAATGTTTCCATAAACCATAATTTGCTTAACAAAAAAATAAAATAAAAATTTACTACGTTGAAGTAAGGTCTAATCAACGTGTATGATGATGATGATGTATATGACTTCAACATATCAGGATTAAGTTCCGGGAAGCCTTTCAAATTCATGAAGTCGCCGAATAACGAGCGTTAATATTGATTAAAAAGACGAAAAGAAAATTCACCCAAGTTAAGTGCAGTGCATGGCGCACCTATTATACCCAACAAATACTACAATGAAGTGAATGTCTTATGGTATACTGACAATGTTCTCATTTTCTTGTAAATAATCTCCTTCTTCATTTTCCGTAATTTTCCCTTTCACATTACTCTTTACGTATCGTGTGGTGTATTTTCTACAGTTATCTGTTGATGTTGATTATACAGTGTACGTACGGTACGTACTAAATTTAAAATAAAAGAGCATCTCTATATCATCGTTAAATGAAATGCTCGCATAAACACTTCCTTCTGATACAGAAGATGTGCTTCAAGTCTTGGAAATGTTTTATTTTCTCAACAAATTTCTGGTCAAGTGAATTATAATCAGAAAAAGAAAATCAACAATGATTAGAACGTGTAAATAAATGAAATTGTAAATTGAGTTATATATTCACTTAGTCCAACATATTTGATGTTACACTACTTGCATTGCTATCAGCGAGTGCTTTCAATGTGATTGGTTTCCCGGAATCACTTCTTTCATAATGATAAAATATTGGGCGAATACAGTCACATTCATTCGAACGAATTATAGTAAGGCTTGTGATTCAGATATGATAATTATTGGCATGAATGGGCAATGATTAAAATTGTATATGGTCAGTGGTCAGTACAATAATTTTACAATTTCAACCTCACTATGAGTGTTTTATCAAAAACACCAAGTGAAAATAGTCTAAGAATCTAAATTTCTCATAACATTCTAGAGATAAATTGACGAAAAGATGAAGTTCTCTTTTAGCAATAAGACGATTAACTAATGAGACGATTAATTACTGAGATGATCTCTAATTAATTTGCATCCATGGAGGAACATCATCCACCCACTGTTATTGAATGACAAAATCTAATTTTTGATTCTTTGAATGAATTGAAAATATTTTTTAACTTAACAATTAAACAAACTCGAAAATCTTAGGACGTAAGTTAAATACCAACTTAAATTGAAATTGCATAAGTTAATCATAAATCATCTCACCTCTTGCTGTTTGAGCATCTTGTAGCATCGACAAAGCCATAGTATGGTCAAAGACCGGTGATTGTCCGTTATTATTCACTTTTGAGATTTAATTTAAATTAGCAACGGAAATTATTGCAAATATATATTTCCCACACATTTGATTCGGTACGTTAAAACGGCACAATTTCTGTTTTAATTAATTGCATAAGTCCAGCATATAAACAAATCAAAACAAGACGTCACCGCACGAAAACAAGTTGAATAAGAAAGAGTTTTTCCTTTTTCTTTTATTTATTTTTAAATTGAATTGAATGGTTAAAAATTTGAAAGGATTCGTGTTCCCAAAAAAAAAACCCGAACGATTCACTTAATGTTTTTCTTTTGTTTTGTTATTTTTCGAATAAATTTCTAATTCAAGTGAATTTTTAAACTTAACTTTGTGGATGCCGATTCGCGAATGAATAAATTCCAACCGCTCGCGATCGTATGTACTATCCCATTCAACGTGCGATACAGTTCTAAAAAAGTATTTCAAACCATGTACATACGACGATATCGCAACACCGAAAAGGAAAATAAAAACTAGAAAAACAACACACAGCTATAAAAATGTGTCTGTGTGTATGTGGATGTGTACGTTCGCTGACCTAGTCAATATTTTCTTTCCAATAGTCAACACTGAACCAAAGCAAAATGCAAAACATTTTTATGCGCGAGATTGCTTCTTTGAATGGATATATGGATGATGTGTTGTTTTTTTTTTGCTGTGATGTCGTTCTTTCTCTGTTCCACAGCCTCAGCCGTGCTGCCATCGACTGTATAGCTATAGAACAAATCGGTGATGGTGTTGGTGTTATAGTTACCGTGGTGTGGTGGGGATATATGTTTGCCACTTGGCTCCTTTTTATAAAATAATACATAATTGCGGAAGAGTGAGAGTGTTCTGGACAAGGTACTCGGCAATTTTTCTTATTTAGGCTTAAGGCTGCTGTGTACAACATTAAAAAGTGGTGAAAATGTTCGTGTATATGTAAATTTGGTCCTTTTTGATTTATTTTCGCTTTTAATATTTTAATTGCTTTGCTTGAAAGACAAATTTTTTTTTGAAGATTTTTTTTTCACTTCGTCCTCTGAACTAATTTTTTTTTTCTTTGAAAGCAAATTTTACTTAGATATAATATGACTTTGTCAATTTCATGGGAATGGAATATAATTACTGTCGGATTAACTTTGTTAACTCGAGCCAATAAGTAATAGATGATTTTGTGATCATTATTTTGAAACGGTCTGTCATCTGTTATAGCCATCGACGATAAAAATTAATATGTTCAAATGAATGAAGTAAAAGATTTTCATCGAAAGTACAATTGGATACTTTAAAGATAAACAGTAAATTGCACTTTATAGTGGATTATGTCCTTGTTTGGAAATTTATATTTTGCCAAGTGTGGCGTTTGCAGCTCGAGCCGAAGGCGAGATATGTAACCACTCAAAGCAGAACAAGAAGCTCCAAACAATTACGTTTTTTACTCACTAATACCCCAAGAATAGTACATTACTTATCAATTGGACAAATGATGGAAATGGTACTTATTGTGTGAAATTTGCCGTTGGAGGCGTAGCCGAGGTCGGTAAACACACAAGAAATACCATTTCTATTATTTACCACATTGTCAAGAAAGGTATTTTATTCAAAAACTTGAGGTAAAGTTTGGCTCCGTGTAGTAAAGTTAACTTTACGTTTTTGAATAAATGTAATAAATGTTTGTATTTACATGTAAGCAGGTGGTAAAGTTCACTTTACTGCACTACTTGTCTCTTAGCTCTCACAATTGAATTATCAAAACAACAAATTTACAAACAAGTGCGTAAAGTAATATAATAATTATGTCACGATACTTACTAATAAGACTTTCAAAAACAATATTAGCATTTCAAATACACTTTCTCATCTTTATTCAAAAGGAACATTTCTGGTACAGTCTTATGTAGAACTAGATCATTGACTCAGATTTCTTTTTCTGTTTTTTTTTTGTCGTATCTCTACCAAGTCTTACGAAAAGAACAAGTACATCCTTTCACTTTAGACGGACATCTCTTGTGCATGTCATAAAGGTCTCTGCAAAAAGGGACGATAAAGAATCTTTACTTTAGCGACGACGCATCGAGAAAACGTTTCACAAATTTGCATAAATATTTGCTTTTTACTGTGAATCGGTCATACCGTGTCCAATAAATTCGTAAAATACTTTTTCTGCTCTAATTTTACCTGATAAATTGGAATATCTTCATATATTGTTCAATTGTATATCTAGTTATGAGTAATTGCACGAAATGAGTCCGACAGAAAAGTTGTGTTCAAACGCTATTCTCACACACCGCCTTTCATATAATTATATTGAACACGTTTATGATATGTAGGGGCGTTTTGTTTATATTGAACTAGTGACCATACAAAGAGCTAATCCCTCTTGTTTGCAGGCAAATTTGCTTTACTTTAAATGATTTGCATGATTTTTTCGTTCTTCATATTTTTGAACCCGTATCCTTCAATATAACATGAACATTTTGCAAAAGTTGTAAAATTTTGGTTTTATGATTTGTTTATACTTGCAATTATTGAAAGGATACTATTTACCCATTGTAGCCATTGTAAAACAAATAGGATTCATTTTCGCTCTCAGCATGGATCTTTTATTGGCTTTGTGAATGTTAGCCTGGTTACACTTATCTCAGTTCGGCTGTAGCATAAATTTTACTCGATCTTACAAGTATGCTTCAAACATATGGTTATTTTAAAGGCAATGAGGATCTGTTAGCGACAACGATTAAAATAATTAAAGCATCAGCTGTGACATGCATCATTCACAAATTACGCACTTAAGGAAGGGAAGGAAGTTCTCGAAGAGTGAATACATGGTATAGATATGTTTGCATACACAGGGGAAGAGCTATTAAGTATTTTCTGCTTGACTAATTTGCGAATGAATTAGAATTTAGTTATGCCAGGGGAATGTTGAAATTAGTGAAGTAAAAGATTTGTTGAGTCTATAATTATTCTGATGAGTTTTTTTCCTTTCTCCGAAAGGTTGAATAGTCAGTGTAAGCCAGGGCTAAATTAGAGAATTTTAATTCTAAAAATTTCAAATGATTCCGGAAAAAATTCAGGATTTTTTCGGAACTTTCAGACTCTTTCAAATTTTAAATTCCCTTAACTAAGCCCTGGCCTAAGGTTAACTCACTATTTATTTTATAAAGAGTAACTATATATCAGAAAGAAGTACAAGACATGCCGGACCGACATACCGCAACATCGAGTTTTGAAAAAGCCATTCATATCACAACTAGTTAAAATTGTGCCTAACTCGTCGTACAAAAAATACATTAATTTGTATTGCTGGTAAACGGATACTCGAAATTATTTTGAAATACATTTAACTATAACCACACAGCTAATTAGAATCATGATCATGACATTGAAAGTACAACATTCTGTTTCTAATTTAAAACCATTGCATGCATGCATTTATTTAAGTGAAATACTAGTTTTTAGATAGGTAAATGGTAATTAAAATATTATTCCGAAAAATTAATCTATCTGTAGGCATTATGGCTTAAAATATACAAAGTGTAGTGATTAACGCTATCAACTGCAGACATTTGATATGCGCATCGTTTTACATACATACACGCAAAGTAAAAATTTATATTAAAATGTGAGTACATGAAATTTAATGTTCTTTTCAGAGTTAAATGTAATTTTTATCAATTTTAAATATTTATTTTTGTCAGTTAAATGCACAATATTTTCTTATCAACCTTTAACATTCAATTTAGTTTTCAGTTTTTGAATTATTTTAAATGGCATACATAAAGTAGCAGAAATATATATATATAAAAGTATTTAAGAGATGAACTTGAACTTAGGAAAAATGAGGTCTAACATAACATCAATTACGTGGCTAGCCGGGTATTTGAGATTATTCAAAAAATTCAGTTGACAACATTTCATTTTTGGTAATTTAAGTGTATTTTAACGATATGTTGTTGGACTACTCGTTTGGAGGAATCCAATTGTTTTAGAATTGATAAAGCCGACTTGGACTGTGACGCAAAGATTGATTTTATTCAATTTCTTGTTCTTGAAAGATTGAAAATCGATGTTCATACAACCGAGTTTGGTTGAGATAATACTTGACATCGTGTTTCATTTTTTGCTTTTTTCTTAAAAGGCGTGACGAAAGTTTTACATTTCGACACTGAATTACATTCAGTGATTAGGAGCCATTCAAATAGTACGTGGGCTTTCTTTGACCGCTTTTTGAAAATCAATTTTAAATTGAAACCGAGACGTAAGAACCTTCTTTATGTGTCCTTATAACAATATCAGAGTAAGTTTTCCTTAAATGACATCTTCCTAGTTTTGGTTTTCACTCCAAATAACTTCAGTCAGAAATTTGTGATACATTTCAAAGGATCAAGGATACAAGCTCATTACGATTTGCAGTCATACAATTTTACTCTGACAAAAATTACTACCACGACGGACGTACGTACTAAATACGTTGTTCAAACTTGATATCGATATATGGACGAATTTTGAACAACTTGCTTTGCAAAAGTTTAAAATAAAAATTATGTTTTTTTATGAACTGCGCCCTAGCCCACTGGCGCGTGTGTACTATTTGAACGACCCCTTCACTATTCTTTAGTTAAATTGAGTTTGACTAAAACTTAAAGTTTTATAACGCAGGTCAGAAAACAGCCATTTTCTTCCCTTCTTTAAAAATTCGAAAACCTTTACCTCAGGAACAAGTGTGAAATTGCATTTTCCACAAACAACAGCCTCAAAATACCATATGTTTTCCTCTCGGTTAACAAATAACTACTCCCACTACCTCAGCGACTTTTATTTATAATTTTGAACGACAATAATTAATCATGTAAAATATCTGAAAAAGTATGGAAGCTTGAAGGATGTGCTTAATTTTGCCGTCTGTTAAGTTTGATTGTAATTCATAGTTTTAGCTCTTGCTACAACGCGAGGTTACGAGCTTCTTTCGAACGCTTTAACATTGTGGAATTTCCAATTGACAAATTAACATATTTTGTTGAAAATCAAGGACCCGACAAACAGTTTTCTAACAGTTTTGGTTAAAAGCAACGAAATTTATGTACGGAAATAGTTATTTATGCCACCGAGTGATAAATGCTTTTTTAGCAGGTATTTTAAGGCCAAACCTTTTATAAAAGATTGGTGTTAAATAATAACTTAATCCGTTACTCCATTTGTTCTAAGTACCGCGGATCGCCTAGTGTTAGATACAAAATCTTTGAGTCCTTTAAAACTACTGAAAATTTCAATATTTAACACCTTTGTTACCGGAGATTAAGGTAATGTTTTATCTGTCGTTGCTGTCAGTCTGATAGAGTATTTTAAAAAGTGGAAGGTTCAGTGACCTTCGCGAGCCAAAAATGTGCTCAAACAATGAATTAAAACGTAAATGAGTTCTCAGAAAGCTATTAGAGTTCTTCTAACGTAAATACTCTGTAGAAATGTCCTAAATGAGAATAACAAATTAAATAAATTGTGAACAAAATTTGCAATCATGATCGTTTTAGTAACGGTCTTCATTATTCAGACCGTCGGTTTGAATTGAATACAATTTTCTAAGCAGAGATACAACGAATCATGCAAAGATGTTTAAGAATTGAATACAATTTTTGCATTGCACACAACCCCATAAAACCCGACATAAAAAAAACCCTAAAAACGTAGAGCAAAAAATATTTATTTCACTTTTAACCTGAAAAAAAAAACTTTCGACAATAATAGAAGACAAATTAAAAATATGTCCTACATAAATTTGCATGTCGAAATATCCTTGTGGTTGAATGAAAAAACCTACAACCTTTTCCAATATATAGAAATTCAATATAACACAATACACGACCACATAATATGTCATCATCATACACAAGTTACGTTATTCAAGTTTAACGTGTTCATTGAAAAATGTGTATGCACAAAATAAGAAATCAGTGGACATTTTCATATATTGAATACAATTCAATTTATATCGTTTATTCAGGTCTGGTTGTACTATACTTCTTTACGAACTCTTTTGAGGATTATTCACGGTTGGTATTATAATGTTTCTTAGGGCTAAAGGAATTGTGTCTGGCCGAAATAAAAACTTAAAGCAGTTGTATACAGTATAGAAACGTATTTGCTTGACAAAATATATATAGAAACGATGGCATAAGCAGCGTATAAATCAAGTTTTTTCTACGAAAAGATTTAGATTATTGTTAGCCATATCTCGATTTCGCTCTACGTAATTTTCTCTTTCTAACGTTTTTTTTTTCATTCTACTTCATTGTTACCAACAAATAAACTATCCGATCATCATCGATTCGACAAATAAAAAAGCACACAATTAGTTTCGCATTTATCACACTCCACACACAACTCAATAAAAATTTGTTACAATACAACAACAACAACAAAAAAGAGAATCCTTTCAACCCCATACTTGCGTTAATTTTTCCTCATACAGAAATAAATAACAAAAATCTCTTAAAATCACAACCCTCTCCATAAATGTGGGCAAATTGAAAAGCTATAACTCGTGCGCTTCATTGTTTGAACATAAAAAAGAAGAAATGTGAAAACTAACTGCGCTAAATTCGTACTGTCGACACTCCAGACCGACCAACTACAGTTTAACTAGATCAAAATGTTACGACCGAGGTGGTATACGTACGCACGTTTTATTTTTTCAAATTTATGGAATTTTCATCTCTCAAAAAAAAAAAAATTGTTAAAAACTCGTATTGTGTACGCACATGAAATGTCAAACAAAAGCAACGGATGATGGTTTTTTTTTATTCAGAAATAAGTTTTTTTTATAGAAAAAAGTTTCTGGTTGTTACCGCTCTGCGTAATAGTGTGTGATGTAGCAGCGCGCGACTTCATATAATGTATTATATAAGGGCACGCGTGATCCATAAAAAACACAGGCAAAACATTCATATGAGTCTGCGCAGGTGATGAATCTTATTTACCCCATAATATAAGGGTCTCTTTTTATTCAAAAAAATTTTTTTTGTTAAAAATGCGTTTTTTACAAAAAATTGAATATATTTTGCTTCTGTTCTCTTTAAAAAAAAAATCTACGAAAAAAACATGATTTTTGTATATTTGAGGGACGAGTATTTTGGAAATGCACAGCCACTCTCCGCTTTTGTGACAACAACAGTTTTCTAATCAATTACATCTGCGTTTATGTATATTGAACATGTATCGTTGAATTGCACTTGATGTGCGATTAAAATCAAATGGTTAGCAACTAGTATGTCCTTGTCCAAGTGGACTAGGCATGTCTGATTTGTTAGGAATGAATTTTCCTCAATAGTGTGTCGTGAATTCGTCAGTTTTAGAGAATTTCTTATGATTAAGGGAAAGTGATACCCTGGACATCCTGATAAAATTTGTTAGATGGATGCTAGGAATTTCGTGACCGCGAGACTCATACGTTTATATAGGCTAGGGTAGGAATCTCGCGCCTATAATTTTTTTTTAAATCTTCGTAATTTTAGAAATAGGTGCGAACTTCCAGAGAAATTAAAAATTTAAAATTAGTGCGAACTCAATGTAGAGTGTTTTCCGAGAAACTAATGGTCTCTGTAACAGGAATCTTTTTTATTCTTGGGATAGCGTTCTGTAAAAGGAAAATTTTCCATTATTGGGATACCTTTCTGTAAAAGATTTTTTTTCGAGTTCATCCCCATTTCCTATTTTCATTTTCTCAGAAAATACTCTACCTACATCGTGTTCATACACATTTCCAATTACTATTTTCTCGGAAAACACTCTAAATAGAGTTCGCAGCCATTTCCAAAATTACGAAGATTTGGAAAAAATGTATGGGTGCGAGATTCCTACCCTAGAGGAGGAGTCTTACTCTGTGCGAGTTTTAAAAGCTTCTTAAAAAACGGCCTTAGCCAAGCTATAAATTCTAATTTTCCATGAAGCAGATCGCTGACATTATAAAGGATGATTCCTCTAATTAACATCTAATTTTTTGCTGTCATACACTACAACGTCATTTACACCACAATCCGAGGCTTTAGAAAATTTAAAAAAAACGTCAGCTGGCTCTCCTTTCTGATATGTGGAGGACGGTTGTTAGGAATCTCGCACCGCGTCATTTACAATAATTCACTTTTTGACACATTTTGTATAAGGAAAATGTCACTTTGTGAGTTATTGTGAATGACGCTGCGCGAGATTCCTTAACACCTGGAGGGCGAATCTATTAAAGGATTAACATAGATAAATCAAAGTTCTTGCATTTTAATATGAACAATGAATTGTTGAATTATGGATTATGTCCAAAGTCTGAAATAGCAAGGATGAGTGGAACATGTTGACTCTACGCTACACGTAAATAATTGATTAGGTACTCGAATAATAATTCACAAATATTTAATTTCCAGAATCAATTTTTCAAAAATGAATCAGTTCATTAAGCGTACAAAATGATAACGCTTATGATTGTTGATTCAAAGTCAAGGAATGGAATTACACAATTTCCGAGATAAATTTGAAAGACAATTTATGAATATTTATTTTCGGTTGCAGTAAACAAAATTTTTACTTATACATGGCTCGGGGATTGTAAGGTACAGCAAAAAAAAATAAAAATAAATGGAGTGAATTTGTGCGACACTGTTTCACTTCACTCATTGATAAATCGAAATTATGTGTTTCAAAAATTCTTCGTAAAAATAATCGTGAGCCATTTCTGCACGTCGCAAAAATAAGTCCAATCTTTTAAATTTTATTTTGGAAATGCAAAGATCAAGGTCTGTCGCATAATATCAAGCATTCAGTTCATGCACCTCTTTTTTTGTGAATAATGCGTTGCCGGTCTTATCATAACTTTTTCATGCAACAAGTTTTTCTAGTGTTATCGATGTGACCTTTATTTGCCAAATAAATTGAATAAATAATGCAAAGTTATTTAATTTTTTTTGTGCGAGTTGTTTAGCTGACAATATGCACTTTGTATGTCTGTTGCGTGCGTAGACGTTTATTTTAGTAACAATCAAAGCACATGTTAAATGTTCTTATTTGGCTTTCTCACAAGACGTAGGGTTTATACGTTTTCAATATTCAAAAGAAATTTATGATGTCAAGTTCGTAGATGGATAGTATTGTAGTTGTGAGATATGAGTTGTTCTCCAAATTCTAGAATCGAATTGCTTAGAGCTTTTTAGCATAAGTTAGGAACAATTCTTCGTCTATCGTGAGTCGGAGACAAAGCTCATCTATTTATCTTTTCTCGACATCACGATAACGTCAGTAAGCATTAACTAGTGTGAAGCTTGCGGCTAGATCTCTCAAAATTGCCTGAAACATACCGAGCACACAGAACCGACACGTAAGTAAATACGTATATCATCTGCCATCGAGTACGACAACGAAAATAAGCAATGACGTCTGGCTAGTGTCCTTTCATATAGCGTAATGTATGTTAAAAATATTGAAGTGCCAGATTTTGCATCAAACTTCAGAAGATATTTTACCCAAATGAAGTAATAGATTGACTTTTTAAAGTTACGCATATTACTTCATAATCTTGTCTTATGTAAACATTGATGTTAAAACTAACGAAGGAAAAGATTCGATTTCAATCAATTGATGTTTAGAAAAAGAAAGTAACTGACACGAGAAATGTTGTAGTAATACGGTTAAAGTCTATTAAATTTAGATTCCTACAAAATTGATAAGGTGCGTTCAGAACGTGTAAACCAGTAGCATAACATTTATAGCATCTGCCATTTGCGCAATAAATTTATGACGACCGAAATAAGAGAATGAGGTCTGGCTAGAGTTCTTAATATAGCGACATGTACGATAAAAATATTGAAGTGATAGATTTTGCATCAAACTTTAGACGATATTTTACTTAAACAAATGAAGTAATAGATTTAATGACATTAAACTAAAGAAGGAAAAGATTTGACTTTAATTGGTTGATTTTTAGATCCAAAAAGTAACAGACACGACAAATGTTGTGGTAATACGGTTGAAGTCTATTAAATTTAGATTCCTACAAAATTGAAAAGGTGCGTTCATAACCTGTTTACCAGCAGAGCATCCATTTATAGCATTTGGCATTTTCGCAATAAATTTAGTCTCTCCAAATCTAACGTATTTTCATAAATGTTTCCTACAAATAAAATCGAATTGAATTTATTAAAACCCAATATACAGTAACGTATTGTGTGCGAGTAATACTTGCCATTTATCATGTCTCCAATTTTTTTTTTGTACGTAATTTCTAAATCATAAAGGGGCATTATAAGCAAATTGACAAAAAAAATATTATTGCCCACTTTATACCAAATTCAAAAATAATCTTTTCAAACACAAATACTACACTTGAACCTACAAGCATATCCGACCGATCTGAAAAATAACCTATAAGATGAGGCCGTCAAATGCAGACGTCAACCTTTGTTACGGAAATGAACGTTGGCAAAAAAAAATAAATATCCAAAGTAAAAGAGTGAACTAGTGGGAGGCTTACATTTTCCCGATGATAAAGAATGAAAAAAGGGACTATGAAAACGCTAAACCTCGACTGCCCTTTGCTTATTCACCATATTATATTTATTTTATATTATATACAAAGTGGACCGGAAATCAAAATATTCGCATTTATCTCTTTTCGATAGGTTCCATGTCGTTTCGTTTTATACATGTTAACTCGTAATAATACTCATATCTCTGTGTGTATTACTATGCCGCATACAACATAAATGTCCAACGTACATGTATATTTATATAGAGCTATAGTTGAGAGAAGGTATGTTGTTATATGAAATTGGGAAAGGATACGTGGAAAAAAGATTATTTGTGAAATATCAAAAGCAATTTCTACTTTCATAAGTGACAATCAAATAGGGTGATTTTTTTTATACTCCGATCACCAATGCGTTTTAATTTGAAGGCAAAGCTGAAAATGCTGTAATAGAGAGCTTCTAAAACTGTATTGCTGTGGGAGAAAATGTGGCAGAATCCCATGTCAATGAAATAGAGTGAAAAACTGTCCTAATTTTTGTTTGTTTTGGTGTTGTTTTCCGCAAATTGTGGAGTATTTGTAATATGGTCATGAGGTCTCAACAAGTAAATTCTTGAAACTCACGTGATCTTCCGATAAAAGCTGAATAATAACTTAACATTGTGTAGACGGCAACCATAACACCAGTACATCGAATCTGCTACTTCATTTGTTCCAAGTCATTTCAACTGATGCAAAATCTATTACTTCATTTGTTTTAACACACATTTTTCTATATAAGACCACATTAACCAGAACATAACGATTGTTGTCGTCACTTTAGCTAACAGATTACATTCCATGCCAATTAAAATAGTTAGCAGAGTCTAAGTTCCACTCAAGATCGAGCTGAAATGAGGAAACAAATGAAAATCAACTGAACGAAACACCCTGTACAATACATAATAAGTTTCTTTTTTCTAGCGTCTTCACAACTCTGACAGGTCAGTTATACAAATCCGCACGACATTGTTATATGTACAAATTGTCCGTCACTCTTATGCCTCCCAGCTTGATTATTTTCTATAAATAAATGGGAAAAAAACCTCTTTTGGATATAAAATATCCTTTGATACGTGACACACAAAAAAAAAGATGAAAAACCATATTTACGGAAAACTCTCTCATCTTTTGGTACATGAAGTATACATGTCAAATGTTAAGGTGAACGATTTTATTAGATTCTGTCTTTTCTTTTACTATGAAATGAACAGCTCTTATGCCTGAACAATATTTTAGTTGCATTTTTTTTTAAATATTGTCTCGATAAATGAACTGTGAGTTATGTTAACCAAACCGTCAAAAATATGGATTGAAAATTTGATTGTGAGTAGATTACGCACCTCTCTCCAAAGTGTAAAAATCAGTTTTTCGGCTAATTAACTGTAGTTGACAATAATAATAATACGCGACGTACCCAGGTGAGTGTTAAATCAATTGAAGTAAAAATAATAATCAATTACCATGAAGTACTTCTAACAAAAGAAGTAGTAGATTTAGTTGTTAGTCCTTATACGGTAATAAGTGTGACGTCTGGAGAAAGGAGAAAATCGGAAAACTGCTAATTTAACATATAATCATCAGTCTTTTTCAATAAAAGAAATACAAATTGTGTATTGCGATCTGTTACTTCTCAGGCAGCCGTATCTTGGTATAGCCATTAACATCTGATACTTCTGATGTTTGATGCTTTTAGTACTTGATACAAAATCTAATACTTCATCAATTTTAACCTACATTTTGCTATAATAACCAAACGCAGGTCAGATCTAATTGCTTCTTTGTCGCTAACAGATGAGTGAGCGTTTCTAAAAGATTTTTATGTCGTTTTATACTGAATTTTATTCGTAATAGTTAAACATTGTTGGAAGATATTTAAAATAAAACAAATTTCTTTCAAGTGTAAAAAAAACCACAAACTTTGTGATTAATACCAACCGCTAACATTAATCTTTAACTTATCAACACTTTTGTCCGTATCACTTTAGTCGATTTTTTTTTAATAAGCGTGTGAAAACCATCGCTATAGCTTAATAAATCATACCAAATTTTTTTTCGGTTGTAAATAAAATGGTAAGAAAATGGAACCGTATACCATCGTGTTAGTACAATAGGAATGGTTTCATAAATCAACCAGAAATTATATTGAACGCCGCCATATCGTTATACTTAATTTGTGTGTGGAACATATAATACAAAAAGTGAAGAACATTTTTATTTAAGCGAAGACCCCTTCGCTTCATTTCCGCCATTTCATGTACATGGTAATATAAATTGAAAGAGTAATCAGTATAATTTTTGGATAATTTTTCATTTCTAAATATATATACAGTACCTAGTCTAGTCGACATATATTATGTATTGTGTGGGTTTCATGCAATGTCGCATTGAATATTTAGAATATTATATGTTCGTCCAAATGCAACCACCATTTCCACCCTCTTTTTCACCAATTGTATCAATTGTATGTGTTTAGTATAATCGGATAAATGATGCACGTTGTTCTTTAGTTAAATGTTATGTATTCATCAGTTCATACACCATATTAATGACCACTATTTTAATCTTTGAATTCATATCGCGTGAATACCCAGTCAATGTTACAATTAACCATTAATAATGCTTACCGTCATGGTTATGGGTTTTGCAACTAGTTGTAGGCAAATTAGAAATTTGTAGCACAATACGAGCTATTCCAAATGCGATTGCATCTGTTATCTACAGGCGCGACAAAAATTCGTACAATAAGTCTTGTATAAGACGGCCTATTTGTGGAATAATGTAGATTACAACAAACGAAGTAAAAGATTTTGTATCCATTAGTGGGAAACACTTCAAACAAAGGAAGTAGCAGATTCAACAGCTAAATATTATGCTTGCTAACTTTAAATGGATAAGTAAGACAAGAAAAATATTTTGATTTTAGTTCGCCTATTTGCAAGCACATCATTAGAATAGGTAGACCGATTGTTGAAAGTGTCAACAAAATTTGATGGCAATCACATTTTTAAAGAAAGTAATATTGACACAAGGGTTCGACGTCGGTTGTCTAGCAAAAACTAATTTCAAATTTTCATCCACTTTCAAAGCGTCAGAAGAAATCTAAGGAATTTAATCCTCTCACCAGAAAAAAAGATGAATTCACCAATTTCTCAAGAGTTTAGTTTTCCATTTTAGAATTAAAAACGTAACCAGAAAGTATACTTCCAATTTCCAAAATTTAAAATTAAATGCATTCGAATGCAAGCCAATCCTTTTCATGCTTGAAGCAAACATAAAAGTAATTTAAATTTCTATCATTTATGCCCTGAAGAAATGCATTTTTTTTTGAAAATAAGCAGAGAGAGCCCTTTCTTCAAAATGCTTTCTAATTTTAATTTTTTTTCTTCTCCTTCCTTCTGTTGTTGCAAAAACATTTTATTTATTCACATTACAATGTCACGTCAGAATTTGATATAAGAATAGTTGCATACAGAGTGAAATAATATGTGTCTCGAATACAATAGCCAGAAGAAGTATATGTAGAACGGCATAGTTCAACGTATAAGGTTTTTCTATGCAAATCTCAAATAACAATTATTACCTTCTTCTTCTCGGGCATCAGGTACAATATATATTTAGATACATAGACTTGGTACAGAGGACCATCTTTAGGCATAACATACAATAGTTTGTAACATTATTTCTTTTTTGGATATTTTTTTCTTCATTTCTTTTTAAATTAAAGGAAAAATATAATTGAAAATTTGGTCACAACTGAAAGAGTAATAAGACGATTTAGTTCAGAGGTAAATCACACAGCTGATAGATGTCCTTAAGAATATTTGCCGAGATATATACACAATTTTATATATAACTTTTGTACACATTGGTATATACTCGTAATATTGAACTATTCGGTTCGGTTATGTAGGTCCTCAACGTGGTGACAAACTTGTATTACATTGAAGTTTCCGATTTCATATATGTCTGATTTCTGTGTGTAACCTTTTAAATGAAATATGACGAAGGAATGACAGCACTTTAATTAGATAATATTCAAAGTTTGCACGGCAAAAAAATTAAGTCTGTTTGGAATTGCCGAAATTATTTTGAATATTTTCATCGTTGAATACACAAGGACCACCGACTTGGGGTTGAACAGTTTGATAAATTTGGTGTAGAGAAAAAAAAAACAACATTTTCATGGACAGGAAGAATTGGCTGATTAAAACGGATTTTGTGTTGACTCGAAAATTCGTTACGGTATACGTCCTTAGGTAGGCTGTATTAAAAGAAATTGCGATACTTCGTCTAAAATATTATAAGGATTTCTTGACAGGGCTTCGAGTATTGAATTTCATTTTACACATTTCATGTATTAGTAAGTGTATGGCCGTAAGTGACTTCAAATACTTCTAATCTTAGCCTGCGACTCCTAGGATCGCTAAATCGCTATTCATATTTTTCTTATAGATACTGAAAACTGTTTTTGTTTCATTGTGAAGTAGCAGTGAATCTGAATTTCGGGGGTCTAATTTGTCTTTTCTTTGAACGATGATGCATCGTATTACAGTCGGCGACTTTCAAATGAGTGACACATTTTGTTTCAGCTGTTTTCCAGCTGATTGACTCATACAAACAAATGTTAAATGTCAAATACTTGTTAATACGGGTGAACAATGAGAACAACGCATGCGCATCGTAATTGTAAAACTGTCTAAGACCTAAAAAAATATTTGTTTGAATGAGGGGATCAGCTGAAAAACAGCTGAAACAAACAACGTCACTTATTTCTAAGTCGTCGACTGTATCAGGAAGCCATTTGGAAAATTAGAATCTTTGGAAATCCCATCAATAGCATTGTGGAGTGATACCTAAGAATATTCAATTCTAGCGACAATCTTTTGTTTGTTTAGTTTTCTCGAGTACTTAACTCCCATGGTTCATGAGCCATGGAAGACAATCAAAGATTTAAATATTTCATACTACTCGTGTCTCAATCGACGTTTCTTTTGATTCGAAATTTATTTATTCATCCCAACGTCCGCTGACAGTATCCACATCAATTCAAATTAATTTATTCTCTAAGGTAAGTGCCGAAGAGATGTCACCAAACTCCTTTTCATTCACTTCAATCTGAAATTTGATTTGAATCAAATCACGTCGAATATGAATTCTACAAAGTCCATTGTTAGTCGCGTGATCGCAGACCATTTTGATTTTACTTGGTATATAATTCTCCATCATCCTTTTGTTCTGTTTATACGCGACATATTATCATTCTCCATGATGCAACCAGAGGCGTGGCATTTCCAACGAGAAAAAGGGTTACACGTTAAAACATCATGCTGGTATGCTATTTATACGTATTATATAAGCTGTGTGTGATGTTCATTTTTAATTCTTTACTCATTACATTTTCGTGGCGTGGGATTACACTATACATGAACAGTGAATGTGTGCATGGAAAGGGTTATGATTCGACGGCCTAATTTTGATCAATGGCGTTCGTCATTTGACTGTGTTTAAAGTGACTAATTGCTGTAAGTTTTGGGCAAAAAATGTTTTAATTAGAAAGATCATGATATACACATTAACGCATGATGACGTAGTTATCCAACTGAAAATGTAAAACTTTAATTCAAAATCTCACGCAACACTAACTCTTTTTCGTACAACATACGTGTAGGGATAGTTCATTTCATATACAACTAACTCAGAGGCTTTAATTGTTTCCAACAATGGTTAATTAAATAATCATTCTTCAATATGTTATCGTGGAACCTTGTAAATAATTAAATAGGAAATGTGGGAGTTTTATTGAATATAACAGACTGGAAGCTGCGGGAATTTGCTCATAGATAGGCCTCACAGATAAATGGAATTTTTGGCTAATACTTAAAACATATAATTCCAGTCATTGAAAGTGTATTTAAAATTCCACGAATCAATGCTAACTTTTTGCATTATTGTTCTTTGAAGAACGAATTAAGTACAATGACGCTCTTAACGATAAATCGAAAAATTAGAACGAAGTTCTGTGAGATATGAAATCTCAATATTCTCATCTGCGTAACAAGCGCCTTTTGCAATGGGTTGTGATATAGTTTCGTTCAACGAGAGGGGAAATCAGGGGAAATCAGATGGCGTTGCGAGTAACTCTATGATAAATTTGAATATTTGTATGGAGGATGTAAGATTTTTCTGAATTTAAAAATTTTGGAGTACGGAAATGGAGGTTTTTGATTTTTCTCGTTATAAATAAAACGTTCTGCATCGTTTAAAAATAGTTCCAGTGAATAATTATTTTTTCTTGAAATTTCATGCGGAACTATTTTTATACGACAGAAAACATTTTAATTTTAACAAGAAAAATCAAAAACTTTGATTTCCGCACTCCAAAACTTTTAGATTCAGAAAAATCTCACATCCTCCATACAAATATTCAAATTTATCATAGAGTTACTCCTAGCGTCATCTGTTAGTCTTTCTACATACATGCAATTTTTGCCAAAAACAAGATGGCGAAAATCACAACCCATTAAACCAAAAAATTCATTTTATTATACGAGCCTATCACGCAATTTTTTTCGTTTTTATAATTTAAAATTAAACCTACCAGCTACCAGTCTAAATAAAAAAGACAAAATTTCGATTCTGTGAACAATAATCATTCAAAATCAAAATTATACACAAAAATGTGCGCCAACAATGCGAATTGAATAATTAAAGTGTGCGCACTCCAAACGTTTCAGATGTATGCATTGCACAGTGCTTTCTACGGTAATAAGATAGCCGTGCCTTTTTGCCCACAAATGTTCTCAGTGATATTTTGACCAAAATATCCGATTAATCTTCACCAAACTTTAGAGAATGAAAGTTCCACACGACTTTTAGCGGTACTCCTCAAAAAAAGTTCAAAAAGTTTTGTTTTTGTTCCCGTACGGACTCTCTCAAAAGGGCATTTGGGGTGCTATATAGCACCCCAAATGCCCTTTTGAGAGAGTTCGTTTTCATAGTAAATATTAACTTTTTGATTTGTTTTTTGGGAATATCGTTAAAAGTCGTGGGGAACTTTCATTCTCTAAAGTTTGGTGAAGATTGATCGGACATTTTGGTCAAAATATCACTCAGAACATTTGTGGGCAAAAAGGCACGGCTATCTTATTGCCGTAGAAAGCACTGTGCAATGCATACATCTGAAACGTTTGGAATGCGCACACTTTAATCATTCAATTCGCATTGTTGGCGCGCATTTTTGTGTATAATTTTGATTTTGAATGATTATTGTTCACAGAATCGAAATTTTGTCTTTTTTATTTAGACTGGTAGCTGGAAAGGTTTAATTTTAAATTATTAAAACGAAAAAAATTGCGTGATAGGCTCGTATAATAAAATGGATTTTTTGGTTTAATTGCAAAAGGCGCTTGTTACGCAGATGGGAATATTGAGATTTCATATCTCACAGAACTTCGTTCTAATTTTTCGAGTTAACGTTAAGAGCGTCATTGTACTTAATTCGTTCTTCAAAGAACAATAATGCAAAAAGTTAGCATTGATTCGTGGAATTTTAAATACACTTTCAATGACTGGAATTATATGTTTTAAGTATTAGCCAAAAATTCCATTTATCTGTGAGGCCTATCTATGAGCAAATTCCCGCAGCTTCCTGGCGCGTTAAACTAAGTTAAGTGAACATTAGTTCGATATAATTTTGACATACATAACGAGTAAGTATATAAAAGAGAGGAGTTGTTAGTCAAGGAAAACGTAAATTATTTCAAAATTAAACATTTGTCTACTCTACCCCTATGTTGTAGTGATACCACACATTTATAAAGTAGCCACACTAAGTGAAAAGTTATGTATTTTTGTAATTGATAGAAACGGCTTATCAACCGACAGCGACGACAAACACATGTTAGAAGCTCTGTCTTATGCTAGTTAATATAGCAAATGTTTGGTCAAAATGAATGAATTAATTAAAGGAACACTATAAAATTGCTTTAACATCCGAAGTACTAGATCTGCTTATTATACCACATCCTTTTTTAACGTTTGACCGTGCTTTTTAGGCGATCCCACGCATAGGTAAATAGGTCTATACAAACTTTTACCATTACACAAAGACCAATGACTCATTCATCAGTTCATTTATTGAGAATATATAATGGAGCAGCATACAAAATCAACTAACTGAACAGGAAGATGGATGAATAAATATTGGAGATAATTTTGAGCTGAAGATTTTTTTTTTGTACAAGTGAGACGAAAGTTTTCTCTTTGCCCAGTATTAAAAACAACACTTCGGTACAGCGAAGCTTAAACTATAAATGATACTCTTCCTTCTACTCTTCCTAGTCAATCATCCGATATCCTGGGATATTTGTGTTCCATGTTTGTATTTGATCATTTTCACATCCTCTGCCTCACTTACCACGATTATCGATAAATTATCAATCATTTAACTAAGTAATACAAAATAGGAAAAGATAATACATAACGTGGCAATCATATAATCTTTATGTGATTGTCTCATTCATCTAGTGACGTGTCATGTCTTTCCATGAAAGGTATATTAGATTCTTATAAAAATAGAGTAGCAAAAGTGTATTGCTGATTTATATATTATATAATGGCTAAAGCTATACATTAAAAACATCCGTATTTATGGTCATATTGAAGCACACACATCATGATGGTTACTATCATTCGACTATTCTAACAGTTTTTTTTTTGTTTGGTCGAATCAATCAGATGATGGATTAGTTATGGAGTTTTGATGTTTATTGTAAGCCACGATGTTTACGTACATATTATGTATTATGTGCCCAGTTTGAAACATATTATATAAACGCAGACCCGGCAAATACATACGCTTTGTTGAGGTTTGGATGGAGGTGCTTTATATTCGAATTCCAGTAAACCGATAATAAGGAAAGGACGGAAAGGGATATATTTGCGTCGAAGATGTTTTCAATGAGGTTTTCGGTTTTGTTTTCCTTGATTGAACGTATTCATATGCATCCAAGGTTGAAAATTGTGTGTGGGATGTATGGTAGATGGTATAGTCTGTAGGGAGTAGATGTGTTTCGTTACGAAAATTTGAATGAATGGGAAGATTTTCAACGATATTTTTTTGATCTCGGTATTTCAAACATCCAAACTACATATAGCTAATTATCGACCATAGACAAATGGTACACATATGTTTTAACTGATGAATTCAATCGAGCTCAAAACTTCTGTAAAATTGAAAACGATATATATGGTGCAGAGTTCATCTCTTAATTTAGTCGTTCCTGTAGATACCGATGTGTCAGTCACAGCTATAATCTTGCTTTCTGGATAATCAATCATTATTGATAAAGAAAATCAAAGTCATGTCAAACTGTACATAAGTTTTTAAATCAAAGAATTTTAATTTATGGACAGAAAATTATTTTACTCACTGAGCCCCTGGGAAATGAGCTATTACTTCATTGACATGAGCGTTCAAACAAATTTCATGGCGGCTTAGTGAATAAAATCCTTACACAATTGTTTGGAACTTAGTATTTGGCTTGTGTGATTTTTAATATTCTTGTCTTCGTGATAACACCCTAAAACTTTGTCTGTGGTGGAGCCGTACATTCCATAAAGAAACACTTCACAACCTATTAAAAACGACTAGTCATCTGCTATCGACAACGACAACGAGAATAAACTATGAGTTCTGTGTAGGGTGTTCTCTTCTTGCGCAATGTATGATAAAAATATTGAAGTGATAGATTTTGTATCAAACATTAGGATAGATACTTAATACAAATGAAGTAACAGATTTAAAGATTTTGTTGCGATGCGAAGCCGATTAAATTTTCGAAACTAATTATCTGGGTATAATTCAATTAATTTCTTTCTCATCTGTAGTCGTACATGCATGGATGGGTCAGTTGTAAGGTATGACCTAATTATTAATTATTTCAGTAATCTCCTTTGAACATTTCCCTTTTCACAGATTATTCCAAATCTTGACATAAAAACCAAAATCAATAAGCAATACGAAATGTAGAAAATCTACCTTTACCTTTTGTATTTATATGCAACACACATTATTTGGACAAAGGGAATATCACTTTTATCTACTTGTAATATTACGTTTATCGACCAGAGAGCTTTTGCAAAGGAATTCACTATGGGTGGTCAAGTAATGTGTTTTTGTGAAAGGGATAGACTTCATTCTATTCGTATAACCATCTTAAAATTTCTTTTATTCTTTTCTTTATTTACCAAAAAATAAATTTTTGTTTCTTCTTCTGCAGTGTACCAACTTTAATGGTAATCCTTTTTAGAATGTTTCGCTTCTCAAAAAAAACGGAGTAACTTAATTAAAGGAAGATCTATACGAAGATAGAAAAATAGAAGAATCCTGAAATTGATTGAATTTCAAACAATTTGTTGAAAATCCTTTAACTAAAATTCACTTTTTTCTAACCTATACACGCTATCCCCAGGTGTAAAACAAATATTCCGCATTGAAGGTTTTATCATCGCAAAATCCATTTAAAAAGGAGACGTAGGAATCATATATTTTAGGTTGTACGACACAGAAATTTGGAACAAAACTTAAGTGATTAATGATATAGTGTGGTAGCCATTGCATTACTACATATAATGAAAAGAAAAGCATATTACGTTGCATAAATCCCTGCCGTATATAAATGTGTACCAAGGCAAAAGTAGACCGACACGTGATATTGCAACTAAATTAAGGATTTGCTAATGCAACAAAGATTTCCTTTTTCGATTTATGTTAGCGCGAATTAAGTAATAATCTCTGAATGTTAAAATAAATTATTATGACGTTGCCACCTTGTCATCTCTATTTTTGGTGTGTTCTCATATTTTATTTATAGAATATCCAAAATAAAAAGAAAAGAAAATGAAACAACATGCACCGCAGAGATGTCCTTATTGGAAGAAATAACACCGACGATATGTGTATACTAGAAAGTGTACACAATGATAATGCATTTTATATGCCTCAAATGTGGCGGTATTAATGTGGATGGCATATAATAGTAAGAAATATACACCGCACATCCATTTAACATTCACATAAATCTTTATAGTTCTTTCATAAACTTTAAGTAGCTACAATACCTGACGGTCTATATAAAGAACAACTTTTTCTTCTTCTTTTTTTTTTGATTCGATTTGGATTATGTTCTAACATAATTTAGAGAGATTTTTATCGCTGCTAGTGTATAAAATTAAATGGTTGACGAGTGAAACGTGCCCATGCATTTTTAATTTGTATACATGTCGTTCATGTCGTCGAAAGGATTCGAATTGATGTTTTGATGCATTTTTTTCCTTCGTTCTTTTAAATGTTTTGATGTCTTTATTATAAACATTTTGATACATCATTGCAGGGACATTATATAACATTATTAATGGCAGATGTGGTGGATTTAATCGATTAGCTGACAAACCGATGTGAGTAAAATTGTATTTTGATTAACATAAAGAAATTCAAATTCCAAAAATTCAGACAAAAACCTTCGACTCTGCTAGGTCTCGAAAAACATACTATGGATGAACTTTTACTTGCATATGATCTCCATCACATTTCCATTTAAGACAATTTTTAGAGAAGTCTTCCCCTTTAAGCGGAAAGTTTATTCATAAGATACTTACTCTAGGATCACAAAGGCAGTGACACACCCTGTCCTTACAGAACCTAGAAGGTAATAGCCCGTTACAGATGACAAACATATCATCATTCCTAGTTAATTCTATGGATTAAAGTGTCACGTAGAGTTTAATGCAAAATCTTTTACTTCATCAGTTTTAACAAGAATTTTGCTACAACTATGTAAGACTACGTAACTGGAGTCCATCGCTTATTTATGTAGCTGTAGTCGATAACAGCTGAAATCAACTCTGAGACTCATAGTCTTCACTATTCACTATGGGGATATAATGTTTGTAGTTGTCTGGAATGCAACTCTTGTGAGTGGTATCGTATTCATTCATTCAAATTTGTCTACGTCATTGAAATCTAGACATAAGTTTGGTTCAGCCGTTTTTCAGCTGTTCCACTCATACGAACAAAATTGCTTTCACATTTGTATTGGCTCTTTGGTTTGAATGTGTGGATCAGCTGAAAAACAGCTGAAGCAAATTCATGTCTAAATGTCACTGATGTTGTTGATTGTACAAAAAAAGTGAAATTGGCCATATTTTCTGATTTGGGAGTTCGTTGGAAGTTGCGGGAAATGACGCAATTTATGAAACCAACAAACGTAACTTATGGCTGTTAATTAGTTCAATTGTGTCATTTTCTGCAACTCCTTGAGAAGAATTTCGTTCAATAAATGATAATCTGGATTTTTATTTTCTAAATTTCTGTATATGGCACGCACTCGTACGAAGAAAGAAATACTGAAATAAAAAATCTAGATTTTCGTTTGCTAAACAAACGTTGTGTGGAATTTTACAAACCTTAACAACCTCTAAATCACAGAATATGTCGAACTATACTTTTCTCTTTCTGTAATATCATTTTATCATGGGCCAGCTGATCAACCAACAGTTTTTCCTCATTTTGGTTATAGCGCATTGTGAGTAATTTAGGTAATTGGGCTGACATTTCCATTGTAATCAGGTTTGTATCCTCCGTTAAACTCTGAAAAACACAACATAATTGTCGATCTCAGCAACGCAAAATGGATCGTGTATTTTCAGCCTAACATTTATTGGAGACTTCATGATGTCTAATAATTCTTGCTGCCACAACAATGTGGTAATTTTTGAAACAATCACACGATTCATAAATAAAACCTGTCCTATTAGTGAGATTATTCCCTTGACTGTAAGTCAGGGTCTTATGCCAGAAAATACCTTAAAATGTGTGTCCCAAAGGTTATATGAAATGTTAGGAAAAAGGGAATTGTTTACCCCAATATTTTGCTTGTAAACACGATAACTTGAGTAATTAATAATTTTATTGAATTCCTGAGGTTAAGTTCGAAGATGGCCTATGTGGGATTAAGGCGAGGATTAAGGATCTGGAAGTTATTCCAGAAAAACACTATTTTTCACTGCTGGAAATTCAATCAGTCGTAAAAGATTACTTTGATTTTGTCTGTTAGTTATACCCATCTATCACGCATGATAGTCAGCAATCACGGTGATAATCAGCTATCACGATGATAGTTGGCTATAGTCAGGGATAGTCAGGTGAACGTCATCTTTCATGATTATAGTTGGCTATAGTCAGGGATAGTCACGTGAAAGTCAGCTATCACGAATGATAGTTTTCTATAACGGTGAAAGTCAGCTATCACGGGCGAAAGTAGCAGATTTCACGCCATGACATAAAATATTCATTCAAATGTATGGAATGACACTAAAAAAAATCAAACAGAAAACTTTAAAACTCCCACGAGTGTGAAGTTTGCGGCCAGAGCGAAGCGAGGGCCTTAATTCGCACGAGTCGTGCTATTTTATTCATAATTAAATGTTTTGTGAATGTAGTAAGTACCGGGGTGCTTCCTTTTTGTACATAATTGTGAGGGAAGAGCGTCTATCGTATTATTTTATATTGTACCAAAGTGAAAGAGTCCTCTAATCGTTCCACATTCGCATATTTTACTTTTGATTAGCTATAACAATAAGACTATGAAACTGAATAATAGACAACTTATACGACTGGAAAGTTTGCGGGCAGAGCGGAGCGAGGTCTTAATTCACACGAGTCCTTGTCTATTTATGATTTATTGTTGATTAAAAATCTGGCCGCAAATTTACAAAAAATAGAGAACAAGAAAAAGTACTTTTCCAAAGAATTTGTACTCAAGCGAAGGTTTTTATATCAGTTATTTGTGATGTTTCGGAAGTTAAACAACGGAAAATAAAATGAAATTGATTAAAAATATATTGAAGAAATTGTCAGTCAAGGGACCTGACTCGCCCAAAAGGTGAGCCTAGTTGAGTTGGGGATACAACTAAACAAATCTTGATAAAAGTTCTCAAAACAGCGTACGTTGCCATTGAGCGGCAGATTGAACATTTTTTACAGTAAACTATCATTGTACAAATAAACCAGTAAATGTGTACAACGAATCCTCCTTCAAATATAATTTTACTTTCACAGCTGAGGTCAAAAGGTTAAGAACATGCAGATGAAAATTTATTTCCGACCAAAAAAAAACGCACCGCATAATGAAAATGTTGTTTTAAAAATAAGAACATATTTGAAAACACGACGCATCCCCAGCACAACAACATTTTGTGAAGAGGAATAGAAAAAAAAACCAGAGACATTACGATCGTAAAAAACAATGCGACAAATTCAAACTATACATACGTCTACTTCAGAGTCCATAAATAAACACACATAACGACATAACGATAGTTAAAATGCATAATGAAATTTAAACTTTTGAAATTCCGTTCCCCTTAATAAAGTGTCCCGAAATTGAGTTTTTTTTCCTATTTTTTTATCAAATTGTTCAAATTCTTTTACAATGCACATATGTGCAACGTGGCACACGCTATAGAACGATTTCGTATTTTTTTGGTTATTTAAAAAAAAACGTCGACGAATGAAATCGAAATCCCCTAAGCTGAATTCACTTCGTTTTATTGAAAACGTTAATCAGAACCGAAAATAAAATTCTGTGTATCGGATGCTGTGTTTAATTACTACTTTAAAAACCCCATATCGAAACTGCTATATTTTCCTTCCATGTTTTTAATCATTTGTTTGAAAAATAGGTTAACTGTCTCCGTCGTAAATTTAGTTATCTTCCCGTCCTGCAAAAGAATTATTACTCAATCAACTAATTGCGATAAAATTACCTCTCATGTGAATATTTTACACAGCAAAACGATCGATATTTCGACACATCACTTAACTAACCAACAGGCCAACAACAACACATTCCCATTTTCCTTCATCGTGCAAGACCTACTCGTTCTAATTAAATTTCCTATAAAAATGAAAATAAATCCATTTTACGGTCGACATTAACCCTTTTTGCTCCGCCTATTCCACTAAAATGCCATCATCATTGGCTCGTCTTGCCATTCATGCTTCTTCTACACATAAATGACTTAGTCAGCATTCGTAATATGTATACAAAACGTTTACCATATAATATACCTACGCCTTTTATATGTATTTTCACTTTCATTTCCAACCATTCTTCATTACATGCTTTCACTTTCAAAAGGGTTGTTACGGGTTAGAAAAGGGTTACTTTTCGGAACTGTATTGTATTCCATTTACATAGGACAAGCGTACACAGTATATAGATGAAAGGATGGAAAAATAAACGTTGCAGGTAATAGATGGATGGTTATGAAGACATTGTGAGTTGCGGGTAAGTGATGTTGTTCTGTTGATTGTATTTTAATGGTTAAATTGTAATGTTTATATTGTCCGTGTGATGTTTTGGTGTTTGTTTGTTTTTAGAATTCTTGAACTCAGAACTTGTATACGCACATAAATATCATGTCGATTAAATTCAATGTCATACACATGGTGCACACAATGTACAATGTTAAAATAATTGTTCTTTTATCGGTAAATTCAATAAAACATTTTTATGTGGAAACCAGACTGGTCATAATCTACAAAATTGTATGTTTAAATTTCAAAAGTTTTAGAAGACGCAATTTGTTGTTATAGGTACTTATATGTTCATTTCGGTTTATCTATTAATGTGTATGTGGATGTGCAATGTAAAAATGTTGTTAATGCAAGCGAGGCTAATAACCTCTTTTAAATAACTCGAAATTTCAATTTCAGATAATAAGTCGATTTTTGTTGGAAACATTTGGAAGTCCACATATCTCTTACAGTCGTCAAGCGTGATCGTTGAATCAAATCTATGACTTCAGTTGCTTAATTTATTTTCTTGCGTTTGATACGTAATCTATTACTTCATTAGTTTTAACACATGCATTGCTTTATAAGAGCATAATAGCGATAATTCACTTTATATTTTGGTATTTATTGTCAATAGCAGATGGCCAGGCTTGGTTTAAGTTGAGCCACTGGGTCGAGATACAACACTGAGAACTAAATACCGAATAATATGCTCAGAGACTTTTTAACAATATTTACCTAATCATTTGTATGTGGTATGACTATATCGTCTTACAGTGTCTCAGCAGTACTAACTGCACTGGAAATGTAATGCAAACGTATTTATTTTTAGATCACGTCTTAGCCTGTAACAGACAGCTGTCATATGTTATCGATAACTACAGCAATAATAACCGATGAGCTTTGACTAATGCGGTCTTATAAAAGCAAAAAGCATGTTCAAAACAAATGAAGTAAAAGATTTCTGAAATCAATCTCTGAAAATCTTTCATCAAATGAAGTAATTGTTTGAACAGTAAAACTGTTAATATGCTTGCTGTCTGTGACAGGTTAAGAAAAGAAAAGACAATAGAGGGCTCATAATACATCGTCATTCTCATTACGAATTTAGTAATTTTCCACACAAAGTTATAAACACAATCGTAAATTATTTGAACGATCAAAAAGAAACGTGCTAAAAAAATGTTATTCATGGTGGATGTTAATTTCTGAGCTCTTAGTCAGTTTGATCTAGAAATATTAGGAAGAAGTAACGCGAGTAGATAGCTAAACACCATGATCCTACGAAGTGAGATGTAGAAAACTGGTGAACTGGTCATTGTTGTTATTCAAAAAAAAAAGCTATTTGCACAGACGAATCAATTCATTTTAATGAAAGATGTACGTCGTTCTGTGGGAATAAAAAATAACTTAGATCCGGGAAGTTGCATATTATTTGACTAACCCACAACAATATATGCAAAAAAAAAATCAAACAAAATCAACAAAGAAATCGAAAGTGGGCTTGATCAACAATTTTTTTTTTCTCTCGTCTTGTTGTACAACCATGAACAAGGCAAATGTTGAATACGATCAAATATTTGTGGTCCTTAACATTTAGAATAAAATCGAAAGTTTAACATTGTAATTCAATACGATTTAAACAAATGCAATTTCCGGTGTGAAAACCACAAGATTCGTTGCATGCATTTGTGGGCTAGTATGCATTTTTCTCCGAATAAATGATCACAGAAGTAAAGCAAATTTTTTTTTCTCTCGATTTTCATTCACAAGAAGAAGAAAAAAAATTATTTTAATTTCACAAGGTTCTTTTCGACATATTTATTTGTTAGATTATATTGATGCATTCGATGTGGTCGTTGAGTTGAATGCATTAAAAAGAATTTTGTGCGGAATTGAAATATGAGTTTTTTAATGACATAGTTTCGGATTCCATTATAAGTGATATCATTCAGTTGTCGAGTGGTTTGACATATACCTTGGACTTTTTATTTGATTTAGAGAAGACGAAAAAAAAATGCAATAATTTGGCCTCGTATTTTTCAGCGGATGTTATCGATAAGTTCGTTAAATTTGTGGTTCATAAACGTTTTTCTTTTTTAACATAAAACATTCACTGTTGGTCTATTCGATATTATTGTAACGTAATAACTACCTATAAGGACAAAGGCTTTTCCTTCGTTCGTTTTTTGTGTTAGTTTACAACATTACACAAAACGCATTATGACATCATCTTATTATCGTTTCGGCAATGGCCGACCAATCCCTTTTGTTAACTGAAATTTATTTGATGTACAGAAAGAAATGTTGTAATAAACCAACACACAGAATCGTAAATATATTTTTAAGAAGGGTAAAACACATCAAAAATATAATGCATGAATGTTATGTATAATGCCGAATCTGACCAGAGACTATTATTTATGATAAGGGTGCAGCAGAAATTTCGACCGAAAAAAGAGGGTTAGAAAAGTGAAATCGAAATTGCATTTTTCCCGAACTGAATGTATTTTCAGCCTTTTGATAGAGCACTAAGTATATAATTCGAATTGCATGTACGTTTTTATTTATTCAGTGCCATGTTCACGCCTTATGTCGCTGCGTATACAGCACAGACAAAATTTAATTAGTCAAACTGAAAACGTTCAAGCTATTTTCGTTCCTAAATTTAATTGATAAACACCCAGCAAGTATCACCCAGCAGCAATGTTTTTATTTTTCGTTTTAAAACATTTTTCAAGGAGTTTTACAATGTATAGGATCAATTACCATCCAGAAATCAGATGTTTGTACACACCCGAATGATAAATTAATTTCAAATTAAATGAAAAGGAAAGAAAGAAAAAAAATATTTTAGCAAATCATTTCGAAAATCTATTCTCGGAAAATTAATCATATTTACAAAACTCTAAAAAACAATTCATTTAATTTATTTTTAATTTAAAATAAAAAAAAAACCTTTCAAGTGTCTGAAGCAGGTATTAATCGTTCATTAATCTTATTGACTGAGAAAACAAAACACTGGCCGAAGGCAAATTTTTTTGTTTTGTTGTGTTGGGCTCTTCACTGTTCCATTTGTATTATAATGCGTATCAAAGTTGGATATTATTATGTATAACTGTGTACGGATACGGATTCGCCATTTTTTATCAATTTTCTATTGTTGTTTTCATTTTAAATGCCCCCATATCTTTCGCAATGAAAATGGATTTCAGAAGAAGAAGAAAAAAAATTCGAAAAAAGAAGAATTTTTAAAGGCCATCATTATCAAACAATATCCTCTCCTTTTGATTTTTTTTTGCGTTCGTTTCTTTTCTCTTTTTATGTGGATAAATATCCATCCTTTTGTTTATGGAAATCTCTAACACAGAGTAGTAGCCGCGGGGTGTTGAAAACATTATAAGCTTTGTTCTTGCTAATTTATTTCCACTTCCGTTTTTTGTTCCCCGAATTTATACGGACAAGATGCGTTTTTTTGTGCTACCGACGACTATATAAAAGGGAAGATTTTAAATTATGATTTTTTTTTCTGATTCCATTAAATTTCGTAATTGAAAGAGGAAAACTAAAGTTGTAGAATTTTCGAGACTGGTTGGTTTTCTCAAAGGCAGTTAAGTTAAAGTGATTTCGAATGGAAAATTGTTGCATTTTAAATGCATTTCCGAGTTTAGTTAGGTTTGACTTTGTTGTTAACATTGATCAGGAATTTCTACTAAAATTCATTCTACACTCACCTCGAAGTAGTTAGCAAAAAATTCATGTCTTTAGCTGTTTTTCTTAACTTTCCACAATTCAACTCACAATACGTCACATATTGGCACTTGAGATGCACTGTAGAGGGTGTGATTTACATATGAAAAAGGGAGCATGAGCAAAGATAATGAGATAAATAATGTTGATTGCTTGCACCTCAAGTGCCAATACACTCTGGACATATTACGTCAGTTCTCTCTCTCTCTCTCTCTCTCTCTCTCTCTCTGCGCGTTTTGTTGCAAGCAGTAAATCAGAGTACAAAAGAAGTAAAAAACTGATAGAATCGCATGAATATTCCTACGTTTTTTGAGGTGAGTGTTTATTGGTTTTTCAAATATATCATGCCGATCTACAGTACAAAGAAAGAAAGCGGAGCACTGCTTCTAGCATGAACCCTGAATTGACAAGTGTCATGCTAGAGGCAGTGCTGTGAAGAAAATTATAAGAAATCATTCAAAAAAGTGAAAATTACGCTTTTTTGTTTCTGATGTATTTCTATATCTTTAAATCGAATGAAGTAATAGATTCGAGCGTTGATTTATAATTCAGAGTTTGAAAGCAATGAATGAGTACAGAACGGAAACACAGAGAGACCTATGAATTGAGACAAGTTTAAATGCACATTCAATATATGGTGCGAAGTATAGTCTTCTTTGAAGATTCTCTAATTACTCCGTAAGAAAGAGTATTTTCCACTTATCTGTGGTATTTTATGCAGTTTTTCTTTGAAGATCTATGACACCTGGTACACTTATCTATGGTTTCTATTGCCGTTAATTATACTATGACACAGTGACCCCCAAATTAAATAGTCTCACAGATCAAATGGTGTAGGTTTCGAAATCGTCATTTCGCTTGATAAAATCCTTTTTTTTCTGAAAATTTCTTTTTAGTAATTCAATCATCACAAGATGTGCTACCATTATAAGCGTACACATTTCTCGTTGAGTTTCAATGTAACCCTTAGAATTACATCGAAGCGAATATCCGGTCAGTGTTACATAACATCATTTTCACACAAAACTCTATGGGAAATTTCATTATAACTTTTCAATAAAAAACTTGACCATTTTTACAAACATTAAATTTTACAAACCTTTTCTCAGGTAGTCCAATATATCGAATATGTCTATTTCTACACATTACACAACCACACATAATCCATTATTCGATTCCACCGAAAATGTATTAGCCTCGATGCCAAATGTTGTGCATATATTTTTTGAGACGTTGGGTAAAAAAAAATATGTTCGTAATCATTGAGTTATTGTTGGATAGAAGGGAAAAAAATTATTGAATCTATCATCTTCCACCTTCTGTTAGATGCACAACAATAACAACCTATAGATAGGGCTATTCTGACCGTTGCAATTTCAATGTTTCCAAATGCATTTACCTGGAAACGATGGCATTGTTTTCGATTTTTCAAAACGAATAGCAAAATTCGATATTCTCATAAAAATTAATAAAAGAAATTTTACCAGCAAATTCAATCTTCCGAATGAAAATGCTGTTCGTCGAACATTCAAATTCGGTAAACGATGATTAAAAGTCGATAGAGTTCACCATAACATACATTTCCCATATAGATTTGGTTTCATTGGGATTAATGTTAGTGGAAAGAATGGCAAATAGAATGTCATGGGTACGAAATGAATGGACGGTTTAAGCGATACTTGATCCATTTCGTTTAGATTTTTATCGAACCTCAATGACATGAATTGGCTGAACTGAAGAAGAGGAAGAAAGAAAAAAAAAACAACTTGCTCAGTTCATTATGACACGTAGTTTTAGGTCAGCGATGAAGAGAATTGAAAACTTTTTTTTTCTTTCATAAATAAAATATTTTCTAAAAAAAAATCCTAAAGCAAAAGCACCCAAAACCTGTACTAAGTTGCACGCTACTTATAAATAAGGAAACATATTACTTTCGTCAGAAGTTTGTGGTCCACGTTTTACATAGTATAAATGGTAAAACTCTTGTGAACATCAAATATATCCAACATGTATGTGTGTGTTGTAAGTATATGTCGGACGTATTCTACAACAGAAATATTTGAGTTTTCGTTTTGTCTCTTTGTATATTATACAAGTACGTACTAGGCATAACTTCTGTATTTTCTTTCTCTTCCACCCCATTCACTTTAACCCTAACCATCACACAAAAAAAGAACTGTGAAAAGTATATAGGGTTGAAGCTCTTTATAACTTATAGTGAAAAGGGGGGAGAACTTTGTCCGAAACTTTTATTTATGTACAGTCATGAGTGATACGAAATAAATCAAATATTTATGTTACGAAAATAATGTATTGTATAACGATATGAGTTTAATTTAAGGTTAGACGTTATAAATATATATATTGACGAGGATGTATTTTCTGATTTCCTCATGAAATGTAAACTGTGCGGCTTGATGGACTAGTTTATTATCGAATATAACGTTTCGAGAATATAATTCCGCTGGGGGTATGAAAGAGTGGAGGACACATATATAGTGGTCACCAAAATGTTATTCAAGATATGAGTCATATCAATACATTTTGTAGGAAATATTTTCGTTGGCGTCGATAATGGTAGCCTAGCCAATTGGAATTACAAAAAAGGGAAACAAATTTGGGTATTTTTCTATATCAAAATCGGTTACCCAAGGGATGGACAGTTAGGAATCTAATTTCAAAAAGGTCGGTGTGTTATTATATCCACGAAATTCCAGTAACCAGGCATGTAAAAATCAATTTTTTCATTTCACTATTTCATTTCCAATCTATGTAGTCAAATGTGAATCAAAAATTACGATCGCGAAGCTAACTTACACACAGATGATCTTGGGACGATTCTACAAAAACCTTAGGTCAAATTTTGATCAAAAATTCAACTTTTACCACCGAGGTTAACGAGAGTTGTAATGCTATTGTGAGAGGTGGGACGAATTTTTGACGAAAACTGCAGGAAAACTGACTCCCTAACGGTAAGTGTTAGAAGATGACAGTTGAAGAAGGTAATACAACTGATCAAATCGATACGGTACGTCATCCTTCTAGTTCAACAAAATATTACGACTGAAACCCATCGAAATTGAACATGTGTACACATCAACATCTTTAGGTAGAAATTCATCTCATTCATGAGAAAGCCGAGACGTAACATTTCGTACAATAAAATGATTTTACGTTTTTTCTACGTAACACGCTCTACTACGTACAAATAATTGAACATAGAAACGGTCCAAAACGATGTGTGTAAATATTCTTAGTGATATTCCATGACAAAGAAAATAACCTGGGTGTGTTTGGTTACTGAAGGTTTGAAGAGTAACAGGTCAGCCCATAAAGTTGTACGTAAAAAATGATACAGTGATGCTGAAGCCGATGCTAAAAAAAGATACGACTACGTCAGCCTTGAACAATTATAATCAATAATTGATGTATCGGTGGCACAGTAGATGCAACATTATAATTTTATTAAATAATTTGTATTTCGCTCACGTTATTCATTACAACGATTTATCGATAGAATGGTATACACCGTGCACGTCGTCCGATTAATTGACTTTCCGAAGAAAATCTACCGAAATATTAAAACCCTTTTCCTGTGATGGATGATGATACTATATACGAATTCATTCGCAGAGAAAATGGTTTTCCAAATAAAATAAATTTTATATCTCCGTATAAAGGGTATTATATAAAAATGTTTTCGGCACACACATATGTAGCACATAAACCAGCGCAAATATATATACGGTACGCTAAAATCATGAACGTATAAAATTGGACATCTCCACATCACGATAAACCAGAAAAACACATAATATATATACGAAATATACAGCAGAAAAAAGTCCTTGTTCAACTTCAATTCTCTTTCGAGAAGACGAAAGCAAAGAAAAAAAAAGAACCCGAAACCATACGTATGTTATATTTGGAATAGAGGCTTTGCAGAACATTGTGCTTAACTATGGACTTATGTACATTTTCACCCCTTTTTATTGTCCAAATGTTTATCATGATGCCTTTTACTCTTTGCGCCCCGTATACTTTACACCCACATTAAAAATCTCCCAATCGAATCATCCTTATGTATAGGGATCTGCTCTTTCGGAGGTTTTATTGCAATAAAAGCTAGCCCTTATATCGTCAAATACATCTCCTTCTTATTACTTTATGTGTTGTGTGAATAAAAAGTGTGTAGAATGGATGGACGAGTGTGTATAGCACTATACGACGAAAAAGAGGCATACATGCATATATATATATATATATATATATATATAGAGATGGGCGACTAACCCCACAATCGGTCGCACCCTTCCAAGTGTACCATAAACATGTATTAAAGTAAAAGAAGGGTTGCTTGCTGATCGCACATATCAGTACATGTATACACGCACTGTATATAAAAACCATTTTATTACATACATATCAGGGTGACACTTGGGCATTTTTATACCCGACCAGGTCAATTCATTATTGCACAGAGTATTTCTGTTTTAATATCAAATAAATAAAATGTCTCAACTCTCTGGCAATAAAATGCGAATGCTGTTGCCAAAAACAATGTTTGGAAGCAAAACTAAAATTTCATCGATAAATGGAATATCTCGATGATAGAGTCTCACGACATTTAGATAAATGTGTTGTTACAAAACGTTGTCTGTGTTGTGTGGGTATTAGGTAACGTTCAGTGTCAATCAATCGGTTCCCAATTCGGTCTCTGATATTCCATTTGGATGGATCAATATACATTGTCCCTACGTTGTTATATCATGTATCGATTTTTCGATTCAGTTTCGGTTTTCCATAAATTGCTTTTCAAGTGGAGATGTGTTTGAGCACTTAATTTAGATTCCAATCTTAAATACAATTTTGTGTCCTTTAGCAAACGACAAACATATCATTGTACAAACGTTAAATCTATTACTTCGGTTGATAAAGTTATTTTTTAGTGTTTGGTGCAATAGAGGGCTTCAGCCCGCGGTACTTTTACTTATCGTGATACGAGATATCAAATTATTTCACGTGTAAAGTATGGCGTTTTACTTTACGAGCGAGGGAAAGGGTTTTCACTAGTGAGGGAAAGGCCACATTACCTCACTAGTAAAGTAAAATCTTTCACTTCATTTTTTTCAACATACATTTCGCTGTAAGAAATTCAATTATCATCGTCACTGATTTTTGTCGATAGCTGCTGCTAGATGGTAAACGAAACGTTGGAGTATCTATGAGTGTATTAGTGTTGTCTCTAATTGTTGAGCGTGTTGAGGTAAACTCATTGTCATCCCTACAAAACATGCAACTTTCGTCCTTTAAGCTAACCAACACAATTTATCTATTTTCATCAAGAATACAGAAGTTCGTATTGAATATGATCAAAGTAGTGTTAATAATTCACAGTAAGGGTCATCACCACATTTCCTTCTTAGTTGTTACGCCATTTGGTACAGGTTTTATTTGAATATGTTTTCCCTTTCAATTCTAACAAAATCTGTTGTCGAAACAATTTTGATTTTGAATATCGAAGAAAGTGGGAGATTATTCATAATACCCAACATACATGATGGTTTTTTAACCGAAACATTAAAGGATTTACGAGAAGAATACGAGAGAAAAAAAAAACTTTGTGCAAAATTGAGAAAAGTCGGTATAATCAAAAAACCAAACTCCAGGGAACAATTCGAATAATCATCCTTAAAATTTCTTTACCTCAATGATATACGCAACGAATATTATGCTTTTAAATTCGTAATATATTGTGGCGATGCACCGATCTATTATTATAAAAACATTTTTCGAAAAAGGTCTCTCTATATGAAATTATATGATTTATCCCTCATACTCACCACCGACTCATATCATGGGAACTAAGTTCGGATAAAATGCAAAAAAAATAAAAGGAAAAAAAAGTAATAATTGCTCAGGCAGGATTAGTGCTCATTTATCAAAATATTACGAAAGGCTTACGAAACACCATAGCTGAAAAGAATTCAGTTTGTAACAGGTAAAATGTTTTTGTGTAAAAACGGAGATCAACGATTTTTTCTATTCGATTTCAGGTGATTTGACTATAGAAATTCTGTTTTTCCAACAAAAGCAAATTGTCACTTTTAACCCTTAAAATGTCTTTGTTGAAATATGGCAGGTATACGAAAAGGTTTTAACCCTTGTGTCAATTTAACCAAGTGAAAATGTTCAAATTATAAATTGACGATAAATATTGTATCATGATTTCAAAAAAGGTTTAATCTGTCGTTTTAAACTTATTTTTATTGTGTATCAATATTGACAATGAATAAACGTTGTTTTCTCTTTTCTCTCCCCTTCTGAATCAGGTGTTAATACGCTGATTGATAAGGTATATTTTACTGCAACATTATCAAGCATTAATTTGCATTAAACAGTTAATTTCAAGAAACGTTTGAAGAAATGTCTCTTACAACTCTGGTAAGCGTATCAAAGAACAATAGTGTAATCTGCTACTTCTGTTTCTCAAACAATTTTCTAGTTTTTGGTACACATTCTTATACTTCAATAGTTTTAACAAACGCACTATATAAGAGATATAAGAGGACGTATTCTTTGTCGTCGTTGTTGATAACAGATGACTAGAAGTTCTAAATTCAATGCTTGACATCCTTTAGTAGTTAATATAAAAGTCCTTTCGCAGCATACGAAGTCCCACGCATGCACAGTCTATTATTTGCAAAATAGTTACTATTTTGTCGAAATGCACATCCGGTTTGTATTAGGGTGTGTCGATTTCAATTATTTTTTTTAGTCATTCCGGGTTCCGCCCTACCGCGATTCACCCTCGCATTAGCAATAATAATCAGCAATTTTTTTTTTCTAAGTCAATATAAGCTTGCACCGTCACTTTTTCAAAAATTTTCGAGCTACACGAGATAGCTGGATTATGGGTCCGAACCAAAAAAAATCTACAGATGCTTTTGCAAAGTTTTCACTCTGTACGGCATCTAGAGGGTCTACTAGAACATACAAAAATTAAAAAAAGTTAAAAAAATGTTTTACCGTCATTTTGGTATAGCATCAAGTTTCACCGAGGTGGAATTTTCAAGAATTTTGTAAGTGGAAAAGTCATCTCACCTGGGTGAATTTTTTTCAAGTTATTGTTGTGATAGCTCATTTTGTAGGTATTTCAATAGCGCATCCAGCAAACGTACAGTTTCGATAGGTAAATTTAAATATTTTTTGGTTTCACTGTTGGAAGGCCCAAAAATGGGGCATTTCTTTGGGTATTTTCGAAAACATAACAAATTGGCTTCTCTTAAAAAACGAAATCTTACTATTTTCAGCTTTTAAATGTGTTATTCATGAATAATATTTGAATTTCTGTCAAAATTTTTCATTTACTTGCTGTATTTAAAATGTTAATTGTCTCCATACTCGAAGAAATGCCCAATTTTTGGGCCTTCCAACAGCGAAACCAAAAAATATTTAAATTTATCTATCTAAACTGTATGTTTGCTGGATGCGCTATTAAAATACCTACAAAATGAGCTATCACAACAATAGCTTGAAAAAAATTCACCCAGGTGAGATGACTTTTCCACTTACAAAATTCTTGAAAATTCCACCTCGGTGAAACTTGATGCTATACCAAAATGACGGTAAAACATTTTTTTAACTTTTTTTAATTTTTGTATGTTCTAGTAGACCCTCTAGATGCCATACAGAGTGAAAACTTTGCAAAAGCATCTGTAGATTTTTTTTGGTTCGGACCCATAATCCAGCTATCTCGTGAAGCTCGAAAATTTTTGAAAAAGTGACGGTGCAAACTTATATTGACTTAGAAAAAAAAAAATTTTGCTGATTATTATTGCTAGTGCGAGGGTGAATCGCGGTAGGGCGGAACCCGGAATGACTAAAAAAAATAATTGAAATCGACACACCCTAGTTTGTATAAATAAAAAATACTCGATTATGCCTCAGAGTTATTCAAGAAGAATCTATTCCACAGGACGAACGGTTACAAATCACTTTTAATTGAAAATTGAAAAGCTCCATCTATCCCCACCCTACTACACACTTAATAGAAATTTGCTGTTCTTGCGAAATTACAATTAGTTTTGGTCGCTGAATGAAATCGTTATCAAGAATACTTACGTTTTTGTAATAATTAAATTACTCAAGTGTTAAGATCTTTTCTCCATTGTATGTTAAAGAGCCCAGCGTACAAGGAAAAAAAAAGATGCTGTTGAGCGTCTCCCTTTATAACCCATTGTTTATCGAATCTGAAGAACTCTTTTGTATTAATGTACCTTCACACTTAAAGCCTTCTTCGGCGTATTAGTAAAGTGGTGCTTTCAACAACATGGTAAAATTGTATCACACGTACCATAAGGGTTTCTCAACGAAATAGCAAGAAAGAAAAAAAATCTTCACGTTTTATTAAGATGATGGAAAAAAAACTGTTAGGCAAAATTGTTTGAGTTCATTGTGTATGTGTTTTGCTGGATGGTTCAAACAAAAGTTGAGTTTCGCACTGCTCTTCAAGCTTCGATTCTCGATAATGTTATTTGTATTGAAGCTACACAACTCACTTTATATTTTCGTTGGAAATATGGTTCAGCCTTAAAGGTAATGGAGATGGATTGGGTCCATCCAATTGGTCTTTTCGACTCACAAAATCAATCGGTAGCTCCAAATTAATATAAATTGAAAACGAATGAATGAAATTATTTCCATACAAAAGTTAAACTGGGATGCTTCCAGTTCTTTTTCTTATGTCAGCACCGTCAGCACTGTAAACATTTTTCACTTAACAAAAATTCCGTAGCCAATTAATTTCACGAATAAAAAAAAGAAAAGGCTAAAAAACACAAGCACCTTTCATCTAATCAATGTATTTAGTAATAATATTTCATCCGAACTGGCACCTGCCACTTCTAAGAAAAACCCTACCACTAACCCTAATACATTTTTAAAATGCAGTGTTACATCAAAAGTTATAATGTTCCCTTTTTCCTCTATTTGAAATTGACCACTGAAATTATTTATTTTTATTTCTTTTGCATCGTTCCTGTAAAATATTATGCGGTTTCACAAATTTCGGTCGAACGTAAAACAAGGCATTTCTTAAATTACATAGAACGTTATGTACTCCGGCATGACAAAACACACATGGCGTGGTTAGATAATATAATATTTCTAGAGAGTGAAAAAAAACCTTTCGCATTTAAAATGGTTACAAATGATCCATCAAGACTGCACACCGCGTTTTGATTACTGTTGTGATATGTGTGCGTCGTAGATATCCCATTAAGTTTGTGTTATGAAATGGAAATTATTATTTCGTTTGTATTATCCTTTTGCGGCAATAACACCAGAGCCGTATACATATCTGGTCTGCCACGTCCTTCGATCAAAGCATACCCAACAGTTTTGCACAAAAAATCCTGTACTCACTAAGCCCCCGGGAAATGAATGATATCTTCATTGACATGAAGGTTAAAACTCATTTCCCGGTGACTTAGTGAGTGAAATAACTTTCGACCTAGTTTGGAATTTCTATTTTGCCTTGTGCTGTTGCGCCCCTCGCCTTCGGCTCGATCGCTAAACGCCACAATTGGCAAAATAAAAAGTTCCAAACACGGACGGAATCTACTATTACGTCATGAGTTTTAACATTGACGTGGTCAGCCAGAGTCCATTTTTTGATGGTTGATGAGTCCTGGACAAGAAAATTACATAGTAAAGAATCAGCCCATGTGCAATCAGCGGACAATATTACGCCCCATAGAGACCTAGCCCAGATTTTAATGTAATTTCCTAGTCCAGCACTACTACAAAAAATCGTGGTTTTTAATGACGATCCTCATGTAAGTTCATTTCAAGCAAAACATGTTTTTGCACCTAGAAAGCTTCATCCATAACATACGAAGCTATGGTGTACTCTATAAATAGCGATGAGCCATTACATTGTTCATCCACCATTTTGTTTTTTTTCGGACAAAACCTTATAACCCTTTCCACCAAAAAACAAACTTCGGGCTCATACATTCTTCATGCATATTGTATAGTAAACTACTATAATACGTGTTCGTTATCGGTATAAGTAAAACTTAAGTTGTTCTCTTCTCAAAGGAGAATTAAACTCTGATTTATTCAATCAATTGTTACAGTATTTATACTAAATTCTAACAAAGAACTTAATCTAAACAAAGAGGTGTTAATGAATCAACCTACGTAATTGATTCATTAGTACATTGACTCTAATGGTTCAACTTAATCCTACGTAAGTCATTAACTTCTAGAATGATTGACATGCGCATCCTGCATGTGCATCAAGATGAATCATACCATAACAATTATGTTCATTCTTAATTATTATGATACACAACAACAAAACATATATCATACAGCACACTCCATGTTACTTGTATATCACTGCTATATATGCGCACTATACTTGCGCATCAATAGCGTATTGCATATTATTTGCATACCATTGATATACATGCGCACTATACCTGCGCGTCATTAAGTGCACTATACGATCGAATAGTTATGCTGCTATGTACTCAAGTTCATATGACCGTAATATATCAATGCTTATATAGAATTATTCTACACAAGCATTAACATACTCCCAGCCGTAGAACTCCTGAGTTCTACTAAATTATTTCTTAGAATTACGGTATCAAATAATCTTAAATAATCAAATTCCTCATGTTATATGTAAATCACTACAAAAACATTTGTTTCCCAAGCTTTACTTAAAAAGAAAATGCAAGGTCTGCCTAATTTTGGCCATAAATACATGTTTTGAGTAGAAAATTACACAGTTAACTTCTAACGTTCCCACCGTTACGATGAAACGCTTATCAATTACCTTAAAACGCGCCCAAACTCCACATCCACGTTCAACTGCGTCAACAGAAACTGTGATTTGGAAAGTGAAAACGCCTGACGAACCTCTGGATTTGTCAACTGGTTTTGGAGACACTTTTGATAACCATTCGCCACCATTGCTTGGGTTCATCAATAGTGATCCAATTTCTTCAAATGGTCCAGTTTCTTCAAGTGGTCCAAATTCTTCAAGTGATCCAACATCAACTTATACTACGACCTCTTCGGTACCAATATTATTGCCTGAAGCACCGGTTTTGCCCGCATCCGGTCAAAGTACTGTTTTTCCACAATCAGGACCGACTGTTGCTACTACTAACATTCGAGTAGTCCCGCACTCATCCTTCGAAAGACAAAATGCGGCTGGACCATCTGGTGTGATAAACTCAAATGCACCACCTACAGGAACAGTTGGTGTTCCAAATGTGACAATGCCGAGTTCTACTGGTCGTGCTTCACCGATAATGCTGCCTGGTGTTTGCGTTAATGGCCGAGGTGAGCCGATTACAAATATTTCGACTGCTGATGTTGCTGTTGCCCATCAAAATAGAGCGTTATGCAGTGTATTGCACCGGTCATTATCAATCGAGCTCGTTGTTCGTGCAGGAACATGGTGGCCGCATGCTGTGTGGACCCTTGATAACAGAGTTTCTCGAGGATTCGTCGTGCGTGCACCACATCCGTTACGAGCTGCAGCGGTTCCATTTGTTACACCACCGATAGATGTTCATCGCGTCTTAAGCGTTCTTCGTATTCTCGAAATAGAATACGATTTTGTACTCGATCTTTTCTGAATAAATATTATTTTGTTGAGAAATTGAAACTGTGCATTTTTCTCTTATGTAACTGTAACACGATGCAAACGGAAACAAAAGTTTAAGTAAGTATGTACGAGTAAGCATGAGTGAACTAAAAAGTTTTATCATTATTGTAAGTATAAAAAGAATTTCATCAATTAGTCATAAACGTAAGTATATAAAAAAGTACTCCTTAATTTTAGTAAACAAAAATTACAAACTGCCATATATAATAGTTTCATTATGCGAATCGTAATTCAGTGCTAGGTTGCTCCAATTGCACATCACCTTGACTTATTTTCTTTTCATCGTTGTTTATTATGAATTTCTTCCGCTTTGAATGCTCTTTAATGAAAATACAAATTGCTGCAGTTATTAACACGAATATGATAATATACACCAATGTATAGTGGTGTATGTGATGAGTATTAACCGCTGGGTGTTGAAGAATTTTTCTTTGATCTGAAACTGCTGCTTGCAAATTATTCAATTCATTAGATATGTTATACGTTGGAAAACTCTCCATGGGTTGTTGAATCAATTGATCAATATCCATGTCAATATCTGTAGTAGCATTCAATGCTGGAGTTATAATGATTGGCTGGTCTTCATCATAAATATTTTCGGAGGCAAATTCAAGGTTCTCTGTTTGTATCATGCATTGCCGAGAAATAGCAATTATGCCAGAACCTTGCACAGTGCATGATGTTATGCTGTCTTTGCATATCATATTTAATATGCTTTTGTTTTGTACTGAAAATATAAAACTATTAGGCGTTATTAATTTAGACCACGCTTGATTTTTCTTCATTATAGTTGTATGACATCGAGGCGGTATTTCTTTTGATGCATGAGTAAGAATTGCCATTTCACATAATGCCTCGTCCTGTTGTACAGTATAGACTGGATATTTTTGTTTACAAATAATTACGTTTCCATCGAACTGCAAGCATTGTGCATATAGTTGAGGTGTTAACATATAATATCTGTCTTGTCGTTTGTTCAATGCAATATACTGATATGGCGTTGTTATTGCTCGAAATGTGTTGTCATGTTGAAATGGAACAGGAATTATATGGTGCAATGTAAACATATCTCTGCTTATCAATGGGATGGTAATTCTCAATAATATTTGATTCGTTGATACTCGTACTCTTGCTTCTAACAAATTATATATGTGTGCCACGTTTTCCGGGATGTTGTCACCAGGTATCATTAAATCGTTCGTAATATTTGAGGATATTGCTATTAGGTGTTGCTTAAGCTGAGCGGGGCTAATGACAATCGGTGATACTTTGCCATGATGGACGTGCGTAACCAAATCAAGTATTGCATTTTGTTGCGTTAATTGATTTTGAATCAATGATGTTATTTGTATTGCCAGCATATTAAACGTTGTACCGTGGTTTGTAGCGGTTTGGTTATGAATTAGCTCGATTTGGTTTTTCAAATACAATATTTGCTGTCTAATTCCTTCTTCTTGTTGTTTAATAATATTTAACGTTAGATCTTGAATTGTTGTTTGATTTCCGATTACTTTAACCAGATAATTGTTATCATTTTTCAATTCTTCGATCTGCTTGCTTATTTGCTGAGCATCATTGTCATCCATTACTCCGGTTACCACTTTTAAACCAGTTCCAATGAAATTGATCCATCCTCTACGCTTTCTAGACAACAATTTTTCGTTTGGCGATTTATCTCCGATATCATCGAGTACTCCCCTCCGTTTTCTCAACACGCTTGCTTGAGAAAACGACTTAAATATTTCGTTAGTTGTGCTTAATGATGAAAATTGTTGTTGCAGCACGTCAATTGTTGCGTTGCAATATTTGTCTCTTTCCATTCGATTGCATATTTCCTCCGATTTTCGTATTAAAAATTGAATTTGCTCTTCTTGTTTCCAATACGGTTCCATTCGAATGTATCCCGTTATTATCCATTTATCAGTGCTTAATCCCATTTTTCCGTTTTGTTCGAAAAATAGTCCAGGGCTATGCTTCAATGGTGTGTAGTCGCATTCTTTAGCACTGATTCCAAGTATTAGAGCAAACAATGCACATAGGAACAGGATACTTCCTTTCAATCCTTTTGCTCGAGTTCGACTAGCAATAGGTTGAAATTCTTCTGCTTGAGGGTTCAATTTCTTTTTGTCTTTCAAATTTTCATTATTTGCTTTTTTGACTGCTGATTTTTTAGATGTTGGTTCATTGTTCGAAAAATTGTTCTCAATATTTATGCCGTCATCATTTGCAGTTCCTGGTAATGGGCAAATTTGATGAATTGATCTAGTGATCACACGAGTTTTCAATTGAATTTTGCTTGTATCCACTTTTTTCGTTTTATAGTTGATTGCATTTGATGCGTCCGCTTTTGCAACTTTTATTTTTGCAACTCGTACTTTTCCATGCTCGTCTGTTGTTATTTCAACGATTCTGCCTATTTTCCATTTTAACGGTTTTACATGATCCTTTTTTATGACTACCATGTCGCCCATTTTTATGTTTTCTTTTTCAGATTTCCATTTTGTTTTTCCTTGCAGTTCTGATAAGTACTCGCTTGACCATCTGTCCCAAAATTGATTCCTCATCGCTACCAATTTGTGCCATAATTTTGCTTTCGAACTGTAAGGTAATAATCTGTCATCAATTGTGTTGAGTGGTGCTCCTATTAAAAAGTGTCCAGGTGTTAACGGCTGGATGTCATTTGGATCGTTAGACATTGCTGTTAATGGTCTAGAATTTAAGATTGCTTCTATTTCTGCTGATATTGTTCCAAGCTCGATAATTGTTATTTGGACTGAATGTAGAATTTTTGTTAAGTGAAGTTTTGCTGACTTTACTGCGGCCTCACTTAAACCGTTGAAATGCGGACTTCTTGCTGGAGTAAAGAACCAATCTATATCTCGTTCCACACAATATTTCCTGATTTTTCTCTTCCCCTTTTCACTGGTTATGATTTCATACAACTCTTCCAATTTATTATGTGCTCCTCTGAAGTTAGTACCATTGTCGCATATTAATTTCTTTACCAATCCTCTACGGGCAATGAATCGTTTTAGACATCCAATAAAGCCGTCAATGCTTAAATCTGGAGCTGCTTCCATGTGCACCGCCTTTGTTGTTAGACAAACGAATATGCAAACGTATCCTTTAGTTATTCGCTTGCCTCGTGGCATGCTGTGTATGTCAAATGGTCCCATGAAATCCAAACTTGTGTGCACAAATGCTCTTGCTATATTAACTCGCTCTGCTGGTAGATTCCCCCTAATTTGCTGCATTAACATGGGTTTCGACCTCGTGCATAATACGCACTCTTTAACTATCCTTGTTGCCAATCTTTTTCCTGATTCAGGCCAATAATACTGCCTGGTAAATGACAACAATGCTTGTGCTCCTGCATGATGATTCCTTTTATGAATGTCCTCCATAATCAATCGCGTTACGAAGTGATTTTTCGGTAATATTGCGGGATGCTTTTGCTCATAACTAATTTTTGCTTTTATTAATCGTCCACCAACTCTTATTATTCCATCTTCGTCAATGAATGGTGTCAATTGTCCAAATTTTGATTTGCTACCAATGCCTTTTTTAATCATTTTCATTTCCACATGAAATTCCTGTTGTACGTATTGCAAAATAACCTTAATAGCTCTTTTTTGTTCAATGGCTGATATTTCACTTGAATTGCTTGTTTTATCCTTCACTCTCAACATGTAGGCCACTACTTTTTTTAATGTTTCAAATGAATTTTTGTGATTGATTCTGTCAATGAAGTGCTCCGACGAATTCACTGTAAGCACTGTTTTTACTTTCTTTTCTTCACTTGGATCATTTACAAATGCTGGTTTTGCCTCTGGCCAATCACTTTCTGGTTTTATTAAAAATTCTGGACCGTGCCACCATAATTTCGATTTCTTTAGGTCCTCTGGTAGTAAGCCTCTTGAAATTAGGTCAGCTGGATTCTCTTTAGTATATATGTAATTCCATTCATCAATATTTGTTTTTCGTTTGATGGTTGCCACTCTATTGGCTACAAACGTTTTGTAGTTTTTGTCTCCCTTCACCCATGAAAGCACTATTTCTGAATCCGTCCAATAAAATGCTTTGCTAATATTGATGTTTAAGGCTTGCTTTAATTTTTCCCCCAGTTCAACCATTGTTACAGCTGCACAAAGCTCCAATCTTGGTAGTGTTGTGGTATTGATAGGTGCTACCCTTGATTTTGAGCAGATTAAGGAGCTTTGAATGCTGCCATTACCATCAATTGATCTCAAATAGAAGCAAGTGCCATATGCCATTTCCGATGCATCGGAGAATCCATGCAGCTGAATGTCTATTGCGTTTTGAATTATTACTTTTCTTGGAAAGGATAATTCATTCAATTTTAATAATTCTTTTCTGAATTTTTTCCATTTGTCTTGCAACTCTTCAATTAATTCCGTATCCCAATCCATATGGATTATGCATAGATGTTGCATAAACACTTTTGCCATTAAGATGACTGGATTTACCATTCCAAGAGGATCAAAAAGTTGCGCACTTTCCGATAAAATTGTTCTTTTAGTAATTTTTGTATTTTCTTTCGGTGTATACGATATTTTAAATATGTCATCCTTCGGTACCCATTTTATGCCTAAAGCTTTTGTTTCTTGCTTTTCTGCATTAATATCCAAACTAACTTCTTGCTTATCTTTTGGAATTGATGCCAGTAACGTAGGACTATTTGAACACCATTTGTGCAACGTAAAATTTGCTTTGTTACACATTTCTATCATTTGTCGCTGAAGCTCCACAGCTTCTACTATTTGATCACTTCCAGTCATCAGATCATCAACATTGAAATCTCTTTTTGCTGCTATGAATGCCAATGGATATTTTTCTTTATGTTGTTCAGCCAATGCGTGTAAACACTTTATTGCCAAATATGAGGCGCAAGTTGTTCCATAAGTAAGTGTGTTTAATTCGTAGTACTTCAACGGTTGATTTTCGTTTTCTCTCCATACAATCATCTGATACGGCCTTTCTTCTTTGCATACTTCCACTTGTCTGTACATTTTGGTTATGTCAGCGGATAGCGCATATTGATGAGTTCTGAATCTAACCATTATCGAAAATAAATCTTGCTGCAAAATTGGCCCGTTGGCTAATATTTCATTTATCGATATGTTGCTAGTTGATTTTGCAGATCCATCAAATACTACACGAAATTTGGTAGTGCTGCTGCCTGGATTTCGTACTGCATGATGTGGAATGAAATAGTTTTTTTGGATTAACTAAGTTCTTTCCAATTTCTGTCATGTGCCCAAGTTTCTCATATTCTCTTAGGAACTGCACGTATTCGTTTTTCATATCTGGATCGTTTTTAAATTTCCTCTCCAAATGCTGGAAACGGCGAATTGCCATTTTTTCCGAATTTCCCAAAATGGATGGATGTTTTGTAAATTGCAGATGGACAATGAACTTTCCTGTTTTTTCGTCTCTTTCTGTAGTATTTTGGAAAAACTTCTCACAAGATTGCTCCAGTTGTGTTAATGGTTTCTCGCTTTGAGCTTTTTCTTCGATTGCCCAAAATTTCGCCAATTGGGTTTCCAATGCACTTTCGGTAGCAATGCCAACATATGCCTGAGATGGTGTCAGTCCTAGCACTTTTCCTGTAACTATCCATCCGAATACACTTTCTTGTAAAGTTGGTAATCCATTACCGATTGATCTTTCGCCACATTTTAACAATTTGAAGAATATTTCTCCTCCTAAGATCAGATCGACTTTTGATGGTACGTTGAATTGTTTGTCCGCTAATTGAATGTCCTTAGGGATGTTCCAATTAGTTATATCAATTCTTTTTTCTGGCTGCTCAGTTGCAACCGTTTTTAACAAAAATACTTCCAAATTTTCCTTAAAGCTGGATACTGGTGATTTTACCGTAATAACTGTTCGTTTTTTCGCATTTGTTTTTACTTCACCTATTCCCAACAGCTCCATATTTGCGCACTTGTACGTTAATCCCAATTTTTTCTGCATTCGTTCGGTCATTAAATTGAGTTGGGATCCGGAGTCCAATAATGCTCTTACTTGCACTGGTGATCCATTTTTATCAATTATGTGCACTGCTACAGTGGCTAAGAACACATGTTCCACTTCTCTTTCGTTATCTCCTAATAACACTGTTTGCACTTTTTTAGCTTCTTCTATATGTAATAAGCTATTGTGTTTTTTGTCACATTTCGGGCAGTTGGATCTTTTACACTCGTTGGTTTTATGTCCCTTATTTAAACAATTGAAGCATCTGTTTTTTCTTATTTCCTTAATTCTCTCGGCAGGAGTGCTCTTTAAGAAAACAGGACAACTCCATATTTTATGCTCTTTTTCTTTACAATTGCAGTAATCACTATCACTTTTATTGAAGTGCTTGTTGCCTTTTTCGTTTTTATTTGCAACTAGCGCAGTGCTCACTTTCGATTTATTGTTTTGGTTGCTTTGCGGTTTTTGATAATTTTTACCACTTTCACTCGGTGCTTCATATTTGCTGCTTAAGTGGTGAATTCTCATGTTCATAAATTTCATGAAATGCCTGTAGCTTCGCAATTCGCCAACTTCCGTCAATGTATTTTCGTAAATGTTCATACTGAGGCCATCGATTCGTCCTTCCACTGCGTAGTAAAACATGTACTGCAGAAGAGCATCATTTATATTCATGTTATCGATTATCATATACGCTTGGTTGATGCTATCATACACTTTTTTCATTTGCTTGATTGATCTTGGATTCATTTTTTCTCCTTTAAAAATTTTATCCAGTGCGGTCTTTAAAATCGTATGCTTGTCGCGAAATCTACGGTTCAATATATCCCATGCGGCTTCATAACTTTCGTCTATGACTGGTAATGCCTGAACTAACGTTTTTGGTTCACCTTCCAGTTGTCCTTTTAAATATGCCAATTTTTCGGAGCCACTCATATTCGATTGATTGTCAATCATTTTCATGAACAATTGTTGGAACGGTTCCCATTCCAAGTAGTCACCTTTGAACTTTGGAAGTTCCAACTTTGGCAGTTTCGTATTTGATGTCATTGTGTTCTTATCTTCGATTGTTTTTGCGAAGATTCTGCCCATTCCACTTTCCATTTTAAAGTAGATATGAATGTCATACCCTGGCGTGAACATAACTTTAGAGTTCATTTCCGTGATCATTTCCCATTTTTTGATGATCATTTGGCGCATTGCTTTTGCGTCAATCTTGTCCATAATAGCTTCATTGTCATAGTATTCACGAAGCATTTTATCAAAGTTAGCCAGAGTTGTTTTTGCAATATTCACCACCATTGCAGGATCCTGGTTAGCTGAGACCATACTTATTATAGCTGGATCCGTAATGCCGCTTTGTGGATTTGGTCCTGGATTTGTATCCTGACTTTTAGTTAATTCCTCAAGGTGTTGAATTAATTCTTCACGATATTCCTTCACTATTTTTTCAATTCTATTGTAATAGTCGGAACTAAAGTACAAATGCGAGCTTTCTACCTGATCGCTTTGTTTTAATTCAGTGTTGTTTTTAAAGAAAATTGCCCAATCAGCATCAACTCTCTGAATTCTTTCTTTTAAGTATTGTACACTTTTTCTTTCCAACGCCAATGCTTGGAATGCTTGCACCCTTTGTTTCATGCGATCCCCAATCACCTGTTGCTCATTGAGCATCGCCGTGGTGTCTGACATTTTTTACCGGTTTTTAATTTATATTCCTTTCAGCGTCTCTATGTGACTGGTTTAGAGCTGCGATTTGTTTTTCCAATCAAGCCCAATACTTGATTTATGCTCCCTTCAGTAGTTCCAATAACTGCCCAGAGCTTTGACTTTCCGTTGTCAACCAAGTCCAAATACTTTCCTTTGCTCCTTTCGTAACGATTGCCTTAGAGCTGAGGGTTTACGGTTGCCAACCAAGTCCAAATGCTTAAAGAATTCCTTCAGGGCTGCAGTCCCTTAGAAATTCTTTTTACAATTTATTACTGTTACCAACGCTTTACACGTCAAACGTCGGGGTCACCAAAATTATGTATAGTAAACTACTATAATACGTGTTCGTTATCGGTATAAGTAAAACTTAAGTTGTTCTCTTCTCAAAGGAGAATTAAACTCTGATTTATTCAATCAATTGTTACAGTATTTATACTAAATTCTAACAAAGAACTTAATCTAAACAAAGAGGTGTTAATGAATCAACCTACGTAATTGATTCATTAGTACATTGACTCTAATGGTTCAACTTAATCCTACGTAAGTCATTAACTTCTAGAATGATTGACATGCGCATCCTGCATGTGCATCAAGATGAATCATACCATAACAATTATGTTCATTCTTAATTATTATGATACACAACAACAAAACATATATCATACAGCACACTCCATGTTACTTGTATATCACTGCTATATATGCGCACTATACTTGCGCATCAATAGCGTATTGCATATTATTTGCATACCATTGATATACATGCGCACTATACCTGCGCGTCATTAAGTGCACTATACGATCGAATAGTTATGCTGCTATGTACTCAAGTTCATATGACCGTAATATATCAATGCTTATATAGAATTATTCTACACAAGCATTAACACATATCCTATCCCAAAAATGTACAGACATGCTTTACCCCTTTTTTATGTCACGCAACCCGGCCATAGAATATCAACATAATTATCGCAAAATGTTTGTGGTTGAGGTTAGCGTGTACGTAAAATGAAGTAAATCAATGAATTTAACCCTTCAATTGAACCCTTATTTACAGTTAACAATGGAAACATTAAAAAAGGGTTGTTGTCGAACGAAATTATTGGAGGAAGGTAGAGTTAACGGGGTTAATTGCTGTTGGCACACTTTTTGGAGAGACATGTATATTCATAGAGACTTTTACAGTTCACTTTACACGGAACGATTTTTTATAGGTACATTCAAAACAGACACGGATTTTTAATGATTTTGATTTGGAAACAATTTTCTGTATTATAACAATCCATTCAAGCAACGAGGAACAAAACGTCCTTAACTCGACGAACGCTCCAAACCTACTTTAAAAAAATTATTCTCAATTATAATTCGTTTTGTACAACTCACCCAGACGAACCTACTTGAACATATGGTGATAAAATTTTCCAATTTTTTTATTATTCATGTTCTGAACGAATAATAAAAAAGGGAGAAAAAACCTGAAATTGACTAATTTTCAAGTCGCGTGGATATACCTACCCTTTTTTCGAGTAAATTACACAACATATTTTATAATAATAAATTTCGTTACGAAGTGTAACCCTTACACGCGCTCAGGTAGATTGGTTGATTGTTCGTTTCTCAACGAAGAATTTCACGTAACATAGGAAAAAAAAATTACACAAAATTAATTGGTCGCTTGTGTGTCTTGGCTCTTATAGATTAAATTTTTCGTTGAACCGAATAACCACCGCATGCATAATGCAATGAGCGAAAAATAAACAAAGAAAAGAAAAATAATTAGAAAAATAGGAATTGGAAGATATTAGGCTTTTGTGCCGTTTCATTTGGAATTTGATATTTATGGAGTACGAGTGTACATATGTGAGATACATATCAGATTACGTTGTTAAATGCATTGAGTCTTATGAAGCAAAATACTTAATGCGATGTGGTTTAGAAATTTATTTTCTTTTTTAATTTAAGATCTACTTTCTAGCAGCTCATATTGTGACCCGGTGCGTAAAACGTGAAGATCTTTTGTGGGCTAAAACACAAAAGAACTGACGCATCAAATCTTAGTCAATGAAAATACTAATTTTAGTTAATAGATAGTTTCACGATAAGTCTCAGTGATAATAGTCTCAAACTTTGCAAAGTTACTCACGAATTCTAATTTAAGTCAATTTCAGTTTCAATTCTCTTATATCTTTTGTTGAAAGTATTTTTTTAATGTTTCATGCACAATCTTCTACTTCATATGTTTTAACATCCAAACAATACAAATGTATAGTTTGACAATATAATTGAAAATTTGCAGAGTTCATCGTTTATTTCGGTTATCGTTGTCGATTACAGATGTCGTATTGAATTAGCGGTACATCACAGTTTTTGGTTTCTATGAAACCTTTCATAGGTACGATACGTGATTTGTCCAACTTAGTGGAGCCAACCACATACGCTGGCCGCGAGTGATAAAGTTCAGGGTTGAATTGAAATTTCATCACAGCTATGATTCACTATACTTTTTCGTGTGCAAAATGGTATAGTGTTCTTAGAGTATTGTACCTGTACCACTGTCGCCATTACATGATGAGAAATGGTATTAATGCAAAACGTCGAAAGTCGTATTTAATTTTCTCTCAGATTGAAACAGAGGTGAAATGTCTCTGATTTGAGGGGGTGAAGATCAATGAACTGTTTTCACTTCTAATCCGCTGTGGATTAACCAAAAAACATTTCACCAAATTATTCGATAAAACTAATAAAGATTTGGGTCAAAACTTTTCATTTCCAACCACGAATGATAACCGAATAACTCGAAAAACGTAAATCGAGCGGATTGACACAAGGGACTGGACTATTCACAGAAGGCAAAGCATATCACCTGTAAAATGATCGAATCTATTACAATCTATTTGACTGATGATCTTCAATAAAAAGAAACAAAATCTTTTACTTCACTTTACTGGTTTTAGCATTTATGTTAATATATAAGACGCTTGATCAGAGTACATTGCTTTATTTTGTCGGCGTTGTCGTTAACAGATGACAATAATTTTAATAGCTTCACCACATGGTTTGTACAAGCTGGATTTTAATAAATTTCTTCGAAAGTCTGATACATTTAATGTGACAGTGTGTTGGTAGGCACAAGGCTCCAGCGAGAAAAAGTGGTTTTCTTGTTCTTAAACCGTTCCACGATATCTAAGCTGCTACTTTCCAAATGAATGTTTATAAAATTTAAATTTTGTATGGTTTTTCAAGGTTGACCAGCATGCGAAAAAATGGTTTTCAAAAGGGAGTACCCAAACAGTGCTATAACAGTGAAAGGGCTCCGAAAAACCAGCACCAACATTATTTGCAACCAAGGAGAATGTAGGGAAGGAAGAGTAAAACGAGGCAGCTCAAAAAATTGTAGAACGAATCTGTAATCTCTTGTAGAGAACTATCCAAAGTATCCCTATTCCCATAGTCATACTTTTGTCGGATCATTTTAACTAAAACTCGGTGTGTTTCTTTTAACACTTTCATGAATTTGTAATATCTAACTCTCCTTTCGGTACGAATTCCCGCAGATTTGCATTTTTTGTTGTTTCATCTATACGATAAGATTACGAAGATCAACATGTGACCTCTACAAATATCCTTTTTTGACGGAAATGTGTAAAAAATGTGCTATACGTTTGTTACTAGCCGCACGCTTTTATGTTACTTTATAAAACTGATAACAAAAAATTGGATGTTCTACATTTTAACTTTAGCGTTGCATGGATGCAGGTACAAACTAAATATAATAAAAGTAGCAGAAATATAAATTTATATGTTCGCCTTATCTTACAGCCAAAAGGTTAACAAAAGATGTACGCGCACATATTTGTAACCGTCAAGTGATATAAAAACTACCTACACCTGTAGTTTCTTTTTTTTTCTAATTTTTCAAAAGCGGTGGTCTCAAACAAACACACAACATTTAAATGTAATCGATTAAACTTTAAACTATTTAACATGTATATTAAAGTCGACAAAAAAAAACCGATTGCACCATAAATTAAAAAACAAACATCCATTTATGTTTATCCATTAAAGTTACACCTTTGAAAGAAACAATAAAAAACCTTCGAAATTTTCAACCCTTCTTTCAATTTAAAAAAAAATCTAAAAAAAAAACTTAATAAAAAACCGCCAAATCGACTATAAAAATGTTTCTATAGGAAAGCCATGATTATAAATTTTTTTACCGACTTTGGTAAAAAAAAGAGTTAAACAAACATATGTGATATGGGTGTTGATTCATATTTTCCGTCGATTCAAGGGATTTGGTTTTTTAAGATAGAGAAATGGAATGTGTGGCACGTGTGCTGACAGGTTATTAATATTATAATTTCGTCTTCTAGAAAAGGGGTTATCATCATCATAATAATTATTATTTTTACATTTCGTCGGGAAATAAAACGAATTGAATATTGTGAGTGATTGATGATGTGAAACGGCTATAAGGGATAATAACACTATGTAATGAATCAGCTAGATACGTTTTTTATGAGATTCAAAAAAATATGAGTTTGTGAAATGAAGAAATCAACGAAGGAAATCATTCTATAGCTATTTTAAATACTAGTGTCGATTGGGGTTAATTTTGAGCACAAGACAGATTGACCAAAAACGAGCCGCAGGTGAGTTTGGTATATTTTTGTAAAATATTTACTTCGAAATAGGGAATGCAGTTCCGGGCCAGTTCTTTGGAACCGGTTCTCGGTACTGAAATCGTGGAACCGGTTCCAGAGGATTTTTTTAAACAACCATATTTTAGGTAGTTTCGAACAGAGTGCATGCTGAAAAATCACAATTTTGAGAATCCTTATCCCGTCTATTTTTATATATTAATTGTTAATCGCGCCCGAATTAATATACTTTGCCATACGGACGACACCACGTTTTTGTCTAGCCTACGCTTCCTTATAAAAGTAGTTTCCAAAACTTTACCTCAAGTGTTTGAATTAAATACCTTACTTGGCAATGGGGCAAATGATGGAAATGGTACTTCTTGTTTCACACAAGAAATACCATTTCCATCATTAGCCCCATTGCCTAGTAATGTGCTATAGCTTGAACGTAGTCATGATTATTGTTGAAATAATATGAAAATGAGTGAATGCGTTTTTAAATCATACCAGAGAGTTTAAATTAATTGGCTATAGCGATGTCAACTGTAAATGTCAGCAATTAAAACAAACAAATGATGCAAAAGACTTTGCACAATAATTTGAAAAAACGTTTGATGAATAGAAGTAATAGATTTGATAATTTTACTGATGCCATCCAAATTTCTATGACAGATTAAGAAACAAAAATGATAGTGAAGGTGTCGGCGGGCGAAAGCGACTTTCCTGACTAAATGTGGTTGACATTCATAAGCCATTGATTTTCTCCCTATCCAATATCTTGCATTTATGTTCATAAATATTGAGTAATGCTCAGCTTAATTGACTACTTGCCTGACCGTTTTAAATAAATTTGGTCAGAGCGCTGTCTAGTATTGAAATAATTGATTGTAGACGCTGCTGGCCTAGAAGCTAAGGTCTTCTTAATAACGTTATCAAGCACAGTATAACATAGTGCCTTTTTTTCTCTTCAAAACAGTTTTTCTTATTTAAAGTTTTGTTTTCTATGTTGCTGTATTATTTTAGTATTTGGAAACAATTTGGTAAGTGTGACAAGAGCTTTTTTCACGCATGGGAACAGCTATCGACCAGAAAAAATGTCGTTTCTAGGAACCAGCTCCAGACTAAAAAGAACCGTGTTACGGTTCTCAAAGAACCGGTTCTTGGTACCGGTTCTTGGTACCTGTTTTTGGTACCTGTTCTTGGTACCGGTTCTGCATTCCCTACTTTGAAACTTCTAGTGCAAAGAAATTTTTAATTACTTTAATGTCCTGGGAGCAATAAAATACGATTATTAGAGTCACAAAATGAAAAGACACTCTTCCATTTATAGGAGCGACTACTCATCTGACATAGTCAAAAACGATAAAAATAAGCACACACAACTCAGCTTACTTCCGGTCGAGAAATTGGCCGTTGTCGAACGTATCAACTACATCCACAAAATCATCAACTCGCTTACAAAGAATAACTTCGACGTCCGGTTTAATCATGAGACTCATTCATATCGGACCCGTCAAGTGAACCAACTGCATTGCTCCGACAAACATCCCGCTTTGATGAAATCGATGATGGAATACAACAGGCTCTGTGGTGGCCTTCAACACCTGACGAGCATAAAGTCTTTCAGATACAGAGTCAAGTTTGACGTCATGAAAGGCAGTGATCGAAAATACAGTGTGATATCGCATTATGTTTCCTTAACTGATTCGGAATTTAGTGCTGCCTTTGTGATGATTATTTTTGTGATATTTGTTTTTTATTTAACCTTCTAGTCCCTCAATTATCCGAATTAATTTAATTTAATTATTTATTTTGTTTTTCTTTGACAAATCTCTTTAAGAGGATTGATCTATCGACCTAAATGTATTTATCTTTGCATGTATAAATCATCGTTCGTATCCCACACACGTCAGTCAAGGGATGATAACTAAGGAATCGTTAAAAAAAACAACAAATTACCTAAGTCTTTTCAACCCAATGATAACCAGTTTCACGTTAAACCTTTACACGTAATACAGACAATTCGATTCTAATTGATGCAAACAGCCACCGAGGATTTCGATTACGATTAATAAACGTTACAATTATATTCTGAGCGCGATGATACAAATGAACGATAAGCTGTCAATGTGGTCTTACGTATAGTAAAATCCAAGTTAAATCAATTGAAGTAAAATAGCTTTAATGTCATTGTAAAAATTGTTAGATTAAAAGAAGTAATAGATCCGACAATTATACTGGTTACATTCTTGTCGTCTGTTCAATGTACCATATTTTTATTCTCCACGTTAACATTTCTTTTTGTGACCTCCAACATTTTTTCGAATTTTATTTTTCTGTTGATAAAGGATCATGTCTGAGTCAAGAGACAGAGATATTTATCAAAGCGACACTTCGACCCCGAAAACTTTCATACCCTGTCCTCTGCCAGATGATTCACACGCAAAACGACAGGTCTGTTCTTATTTAGGGACAGCGATGCTATCACAAATATTTTCTTTTCTTTTCCACAATTTGTTCAAAATTCCATTTTGTGTTATTGATATAATCAAATTCTTCATCATAATCTAACAACAGGTAAAATATAAAAAAAATGTTTCTAATCCTCAGAAACAAGTTAAACCTTTTTCTCTGTTTTGTTCGCTATATCCCATTTATTGATCAGGTGTATTATATATGCCAACGGGGAGAAAAAGGGTAAATTGTTGAACCTCAATCAATATAATATAAATTTTCGTTTATTATTTTTATTTATAAAATAACATTTTTAGTGTGCCTCTTCTTCAACACAGAGTCCTTAAAAAGCCCTTAAATTATGGTTAAATCGATGAACATGTCAGGTAGAAATGCTATTTTTTATATGGCTTAAAAAGGGGTAGATAACAAATAGAAAGGAAATTTATTTGCGGTATGTCTCAATCATCGAATCGATTTACCCCGTTTACTTTTATATGAACACAATGTGTGTGTATGTTATTTTTTAGTTGAGAGGCTCGGATCGTTACGTACAAAACATAATAGTAAAATCCTTTATTTATTGCATTTTTCTCTGAAAACATATTTATCAACCATTGACTTTAGCTGTTTTATTCGGAATTTATCTACCAGAAAATATGAAACGGTGTGTATTGTGTGGATTTTCGTAATAGCATATCGTTGGGTTGTAATCGCAACAGGAGCTCTTTTTTTATGATTATTAACTTCGAGTTCTTTCTTCAGAATTTTTTTTTCTTCTCTCCTCTTGCATTTATGTTCATAAATATTGAGTAATGCTCAGCTTAATTGACTAATTGCAATAAAACTGTAATTTACTTAAAGTGTTATTGACCATAATTGCTCGAGTAATCACTTAATTGTGTTTTCGTTTTTTTCCAGTCTCTCCAGCAATTTATTGTGGTTTAATGACGTTACTCGCTGATTCACTTATTGCGGTGAGATATATTAATAACTCAATAACTTTAATTAATGTTTAACAATAATTGATTTAATGGTCAATCGAAAGATTATTGTTTTCTCCGTTGAATAGATGTGTGAAATGTTCACCGAACTAAATACTTCCGATTCAAAAACTGTAACAATGGAGAGTGTCTTTCGTCTGCAATTGCTAATCGGTGCCCGACCCATAGCAATAATTTGACGCAGTATGTAGAAGTGTAGCATGAGAAATTGAGTAGTTGTTGGGACAGGGTTGGATTGGATAATTCAACTTTTTGCTGGTATTACATAAAACTTTAATAAACGGTAAACTTTTCGCTATAAAACCATTAAATCTGCTACTTTTGATATTTCAAGGATTGCTTAGTAGTCAAATCTACTACTTCTTTAGCATTACAATGCATTTTTCTATATAAGTGAATACAAGTCAAAGTTCATCGCTTTTGTCACCGTAGTCGATAACAGATGACCTTTTTTTCCAAAAAGACTGTGATATAGTGTCAATTCGATTCATTTGTCTTTATTGCGAAAGGTGTCTTTCGATCGTGAAGGGAGTGAGAATCTAGATAGGTCCTTCTAGGACTTCAGTCTTTTTCTATAATCATTTCACTATAGAAAAAGTGTAATCTAAATTATCACAGAAAGCAAGAACGCTGCTCAGACGGATTTGATTTTGGTGGACTTGATTTCATAGACAAAATTATAGCATAAATATCAAAATGTAACCAAATAACAAACAGCCAAAACTCAGCCCTATAAAGAACAATAAAAAAATTGTAATATTTTGCGGGTCATTCCGTTCCATTTTATGAACGCCATAAAATTTTTACCATTAATTGCTACCTTATAAACAACACGGTTACACTTCACGCCAACCAAGCACAACCATAAGTTTGTCTGCAAGATGAAACCATTTCACCAGATTGAGCGTGTGTCGCATTTTAAAACGAAACACAAACTAAACAAATTAGGTGCATAAGCTGTCAATGACATTAAGTTAAAACAGTTCATTTGTCATTTGAGATGATCATGGATGGTACACACACCGTCCCAGAATAGATATGATTCCCTTTTTTATGAATTCAGAGAAAAAAACGACCGTCTAAACATAAAAAATTGTTTAACTATCAAAAGCTGGTAGGGTGATGTATATGTTGTCGTTTTAACTAAATCCATGAGGTATGCATCAAACATTTCTTTTCCTATATCTTCGGAGCTACAATTCAAATAGAATTCATACAACCCCACTATACTCTTTATAGTCACACTAGCCTATCTGTAGTTAATGTTTGTTTAAATGCAGTATTTAAGACATTTCTTTCGGTTTCGGATATTTTTTTCTCTCTAAATAGTGGGGTCGTACTCACTTTTTTACGGATTTTTATTATTGTGTGATCGCGTTGATGAAAAGGCACACGACTAAGGTAAAGAAAGATATTTGAATTTATCTTTTATGAGTTTGTTTTTAAATGGTTTTGATGATGTTGTTAAAAAAGAACCTTAAAAAATATCAATTGACGCGTGCGCGGTAAATTTATGCTGCTGTTTTGGTACTTAATTTTAGACTTTTTTCCCTGTGTTAATATATTTTCTATTGTTGAGTAATGTGGTGCTGATGCTGGTGTTTTGTTGTAAAATATTTTATTTTTGTTTATTTTAATTCTACCAGTTGGTATTGCATTTCGATGAAAATGAATTTAGAATATTTAGAATATCAGGAAACTATTGACTGGATTTAATAAAATAAAACCTTCAATCATTAGTTTTCGCTTTTTCGCTCAATTGTCAGATACCAGCATTAGAAAAATTAAAGTCTGCACGAAGTGATGTACCAAACGATTTTTTTTGTTGGTTAATTTAATAAAGGGAGCTCCACTGATTATAGAAATGATATTATATTATTAAGGAAAGTGGCTGAGGGCGTGGGGTAATTTGGCACACGGTGCTAACACAACGCATTTTTTAACTACGCAAAAAGTGAACTCGCACACAAACTCCTCTTACTAAAATTTTGTAAAAGGAACAATTACCTTGATGATAAGGCTGACAAATATTTTTAGCATTAAATTTGCGTGTGCGAGAGTGTCAAAAATTGATTTTAGAAATGTCATTTTTCTGCTTCGTGTGCCAAATTACCCGATACCTGGCTGAGTGCTGATTTCATACAAGAACTTTTGTGTTAAAATCATTCATCTGTTGTGGGCAACGACGATACAAATTAGCGATAAACCCTGCCAAAGGCTGGTTTTATATATAGCAAATTCATGATAAAACGAATGAAGTAAAAGATTTTGTTTGAAATTTTTCTTAAATACTTCGATCGAAGGATGTAGTAGATTCGATGTAATTATGCAGAGCGTAATCTTGCCGTCATTTGCATTCAAAGGAAAATCAGATCACAACTTACGGAAATGTTAATCTGTCGCCGCATTTACTAAATTTTATTTTTGCAAGATTACAATGCACACCATAAGTGCGCTGCAGAATTTTAATTTTGGGTGAGTCAGCAATTGAATAAATTAATTGATTGAGATATTATACGGCATAATGACGGTAAAGTTGAAAAGTCAAGTTTTCGGATAATAATGTTTGTTGATTTGAGGCGAAGACGAGTTACGTACAATATTTTACATGCTAAGGAAGGCGAAAAAAATTGTCATTGATGACAGTGCAGAAGCATTTGAAATATTGCGCGTCACAAGGACGAAAAACGTAAATCGATCGGTTTCGCCTCGGATCAACCAGTGGCGCTTCTTCATAGAGACCAATTGGACCATGGTCCAGGGCGCTGGGAAAATGGGGCGCTGGAATATGCGAACAGAAATTGCATACTACATACTTTGCATGAAAATTCATGGGATGTTGCTTCAAATTGAAAAAAAAATTCGCTGCGCGGCTCTCCTAACACATCTTTCGTGTACTGTATGAGGAAATTACACAGACCGCTCGAGTCTTTATCGTCATCCCGTTGTAAACAAGTTCGTCAGTGTAGAAGTTGAAAAATGATGTAGAACACAGTTGGAAAACTTTACTTCCTGATCTAATGACACATTTTAGATCATATCTCTGGACGAGGGGGTTACACACCCTCGAAGGAATTGCTGGAACATCCGGTAATAGGAATTGAAGGAAATAGGAAATACTAGAAATTGAAGGAATTACGAGGAATTGACTGGAAATACGAGGAATTGACTGGAAATACGAGAAATTGAACGTAAATGAAAAGAAATACGGATAAGTATGATGAACAAAAGAACTAAGCGAATGCAAAAAAAAAACTTGATCTTCTCACTTCTTATTAATTATCGGATACTTCGGCAGCTATGAAACTGCAGTAATTTCGACGGATTTCGTTCGTTTTCTTTAAATTTGAAGGAAATCTTAGAAAATTATCGGAATAAAGAAAAGTAAAGAAAAATTTTAGAAAATTGTTTCTAAAAAGTAGACAATGAATTGGATAGTGTAACAGAAAATATAGTGGAATTATTAGAAATTAATAGGAATCATAGGAAATAATTGGAATTAAAGTGCAAATTTGCCAAAATAGAATTGATCCGGTAATTGAAGAAATTGAAAAGAATTAGAATCAATTAAGGCACAGGCAGTTCTTACAGCTGCAATTCAGCAAATAAGTGAAACAAAGACGAATATCGACGATTTGGAAAACCAGAAAGCATACATTTAGGAGTTTTTTAAACACTGGATTTTAGTTTACTTTTGATGGTATCTTTCTACAAGATTCCATTTTCAAAAAGATTCTGATGAAAAGATATCGTCAAAAATTAAAATACGAGACACGAAAATTTTGGCTGCAATTTTAGCTAAGCATCGATGCCTCTTCCCTTTGAAAACTGTGCTCACTTTTTTCTACGCATGGGATCCAGCCTAATTGAGCAAGATCCTGCAGGATCCCACCAGGATCCAGCAGGATCACCAGTGGTATGACAGGTATACCACTCGGGTACATAGGGCTTTAGAAAGAAAAATTTTCTCGGGCATCTTTTCAATATTTGGTAAAAGCTTGCTTGTAGTCGTAGACGTTTCAATTTTTTACTTTAATCTCACAAATAAATTTTGACCTATAAACATATTTACAAAATAAAAACAATCAAAAACGAGGCGCTAGATTGTAGTGGTCCAGGGCGCTCAGTATGCTAGAGGCGCCTCTGGGATCAACAAACATATCGACTTTTCTACTTTTCGGTCTTTGTGCCGTAAATATCTATGAATTGTATAATAACAATAATTGCGTTGCCTCGAGATAATTTATTATTCCTTTTATAGCCAAAACTTCGAACAACATGAACTTGATTTTCGTTGATTTTCTTGCAAACTGTCTAATGAGAGCCGAGAAAGTGTACCGGTAACACCAAAAATTTAGCGCCATTTTCGAGAAAACTTGTCAAACAAGAACGAAAAATGTTGTAAAAAAAACGTAGAATAATAAAAACTCGCAACAATGAAATTATATTTTCGTAAAGCATGTTATACAGGGGGTTCGTTAAAATGCAAATATAACACGAAAAATAAGAGGGTTATTCGGTATTTTATAGTATGTATATATATGTAATACAAATGGCTACCCAAGCTGGACCCTAGACAGGAAAAAAATACGCTCTACCTCTGTTGCCGTTTTTTTTTCAATTTTTTTTTTATTCAGATCTGAGTGAATTCATCTATTCTTAAAATCATACATCTTTTTTATGACCGATCGACACAAAGTATAAAAAAACGCAAGCTGCATTTGGATCGGGCACGGGTCAGATGGAATTGTATAATAAAAAAAATGTTAATATCAAACGGTCGGTCGGTTGATGAAATCATGTATAATAGTTTGTTGGAAGAAACGGAAAAAAAGAAGGGACTGGACCAATGAATAAGAAAAAAAAAAATTTGTTCTGCAATATTTTAATAGATTTTTTTTCACATTTATTAAGAATAATGTGAATTAAACTTTTCATGTGTTACATTCATAATGCTTGGATTAGTGTAAGTACGTCAAAGACGTTTTCCCCCCGTACAATTTCGAATAATACATCAAATATTCCATACAAGTTCGCCGAAATTAATCAACAAAAGAGTTCCTATATACTCATGTGTGTGGACTGTACCGAACAACAACAGATCCAATGTACAGTTTTATTTTTTCCGTACGGCTCATCCTCATAACCCTTATGTACACGAATATCCTCAACATTTGTATTTTCGTAACCATCGCAAAATGTCTACCGAATAATGTGTAGCATCTAACGATATAACCCTATTTTTGTAATTTTATATATTTCACCACCCTCTTCACAAATCCACCCTTTTTCCATACACTGCAAGAATGTGTGTGATGTTGTATACCATTTGTGTTGTTAGGTAGGTTTTTCCCCTTTTTTCTCTTTTCGCAAAAATCGAAACACACAAAATAATACAAAAAATATTGTGTGCTCTGCGTAATATATCAAATTGTTGTATATTTCCATCCTATCACACACATGATGCTAAACATAAAATCGGTTCGTATTATGCGAATTTAACGTAATTGCAACCAAGAAGGAAAAAAAAAACGTCAACGCATGCAAGACAATCAATGCAATTTCATTCGATGATGCGATAATTTATATTCCATGAAATTCGTCAATTTGGTACGGGACATTTGTGTGAAACTGTTGCAGTGTACGGTGAACGTGAGTGAATGAAAAGATTTTTTTTAGTCACTCCGACAGATGTAACTGTAACTGTCGGTAATGTCCTGACTCTTGGTCTGTTGTTTAATAAGTATACTTAATTAAATGAAGTCTCCCTTGTAGACTAAATCATAACAAAGTTGAATTAATTGAAGACGTTACTGGGTAGCTCAAACAAGTATCTTCTAATCGATTGCGTCTTTATCTAACTATACACTCAAGAATTATATAAAACGTTCAATAAGGGTATTCTAAGTCTCGCCTTTAATAAGGGTACTCACGAAGCTTAAATATACAAAAATATACTGAGTAGATGTCGTATTTATCTTCTACACCTCGTATATCTCGTACTTTGATATCTGTGAACTGAAAAGTAATTTTATTTTCGTCAGAGGTGTACATGCACAAAGGTATGACTAAGCTACTAGATTTTGGTCATTTCTTCGCCACTGTCGCCATGGCCTAATAAGATGTGGCAATTTTTTAAATGTTTTTAGACAAATAAAAAAAAATGCTGTTTGCGTCTCTCAGGATCATACCCCTGAACCAAGCACTAGAACAGAAACGAATTATATCAACTTTTCAAACTCAATTTATATGCGAAATTACTACTGCAGTGAGGAGCCCCATCTTGAAAATTCTGTTCTCGTGCTTGGTTCAGTGCTATGATCAGATAAATATCTACAGAGCTTTGCAATCTTGAGGTGATCAATATGTAAAAAAACGTTTTCCAAAGTCTTATCGCTCGGTAGACATTGGTCTGATTGGAAAACTATTTTATCGCATACACGACGTACATAATAGTAAACAAATTTACCCTAGAGAGCTAAAGGTTTTGCAAGCAAAATTACATCACTAAATTTTGAGATGTTTACCTACCGCTATAAAATACCTCAAGGGACTATATACTATAAGGGACTCGTACTAAACTCGCGCAAGCGCTCGTATACATATACGTCTCTTATATACAGCCTTAAATCAGTAATGTACTATACTTTGCTGGCTTCATGAGATCATATATACCCAAATCTGTCGTATTAAAATTTAATTATATTTCAGTTGACTGTTGTCAAACTTATACCAGATTATACGATATGTTCTGAGTATATTTCTGTATATTTCAGCTTCGTGAATTCCCTTACTATATATTGGAGAGCTTGCGCAAAGGACGTATAACTTATAACTCAACATATAACTTGGAAATTATAAGTCACATTCCAGTACTTCTTGTATGGAGGTGTGACTTATAATTTCCAACTTATAAGTTGACTTATAAGTTATACGTCATTTGCGCAAACTCTCCATTTACTGACATAAAATTAAATCAGCAAAGATATCAGGCCTAACGTCGTCTCATTTATAGCAAAATACTTATATGTTCTAACAAATAAAGTAAAAGATTTATTTTTTTCTATCTGAGCAAATACTTACATAAAATCAAGTAATAGATTTGATAACTTTTAGGAGTTTTCAGAAGGTGATTTTTTCTTTTTCAAATATCTTTTCACTTTTCAGTTGCTAGTAACATTTTCTCAAAGAAAGGTACTTCACTGAGTTGAAAGTACGACTACTGAATTGTGTATTTCGCAAAAAAAAATATTTCTCTTCAATAATCAAAACTAAACTTCGTTGAGATTTGCATTTCTAAACGACATCTTTGCTTTTAATTACAGAATATTTTCACGATGAACTCTGATAGAATATAAATAAAAAATGTGGCAAATACACACATGAGTGTAACTGATATGAGTGTTATTGTATGTTTAACCGCAAGACTCAACTATAAAAGGAAAAAAAAGTATCGGAAAAAAGTAAAAATAAGTACGTGGCCAGCATAACATTATCCCTCTCTCGAAATAAATTTAATATGCAATAAACCATTATTATCACCACCACCATTGGAGTTCGTTTTTTTTTTCTTGTGTCAATTTTTCCTTTTTTTTCGCTCTCTTCCTTATGGTTTTGTTTTGCGGAAAACTACATTAGAATTGATACGCTATTTTCCTGTGCAGTTTAAGGGTGGTCGTCAAGTAGTTAGAATAAATTTTTGGCATATTATATCTCGTTTGAATTTTTCTTGTACTGTCAGTTTACTTGTGTCCTGCTATAAATCATGACTCTTCTTTTATCCAGAGAATGATAAGTTATTTCAGCCGAAAATTCCGTAGGGGTTGGACTTTTAGTTTTTTACCATCGAAACCGACATCGTATTCTTTATATATGTGGAAAATGTGTGTACGTAGGTACGTTGTGTGTAGGACAGGGGTGAATTCGAATCAAGAGCGTTTTTTTTCGGCATAAGCTTAAATGAGGATGGTCGTTTGATTTGCAATTCTACCATGTCGCAAAGGATACTTGAAATGATATAAAGAAAAATTGGTTATACGATGGGGATATTAAAAGTTTATGTTGCTTTTTGAGGAAATGTTTTTCGAAAAGACATGGAAATAGCATTTGATAGTACCAGCAGCTCCACTGTAATTTGAATGGATAAATAGGATCGAAGAAAATAGAAACTATCATTCTAAAATACGAACAGTTGTCCGCACAGGTCAGGATATTATTTAACTCATAACAACAAACGATTTCGTGTTAATGAGTAGAAACCAGTTTAAACACTGGAAGTAGTAGAATTAAGATATAAATAAAAAACAAGTTAATCATCTGTTACCGACAGTAATGACAAAAATGAGCGATGGTCTAAGTTAACGGTGTTATATAATAATGAAATGTATGTTCAAACGAATGAAGTAATAGATTCTGTGTCAAACAATTGATCCAACAATAGACGTTACTTCGAACAAAATAAGTAACAAGAACCTTTCGTTTCTAAAAGTTCAATTTTAAAACAACACACTGCTTGCTGTAATATGACCATTATCGGGAAATGATTCTTTCCAATATTTCTCTGTCCACAGAACCAAATATCTCGATCAATTCTTTTTTTTTGCGTTTTGTCGAGAAAAAAGTCCCCATTTCTCAACTACATATGGTAACAGATTGAGTGATATGATACAAACTTTTTTTTTTCTTCTCTCCATACTATTTGTGGTTTTAACAGGACACACGAGCTATCATCCAACTATGTTTCCATTTCTTGTTGAAAATGTATACGCCGTGTTATATCTATATAAAACATTAGTAAAAATGGCGATTGTGAAAGTTTTGGCCTGTTTTGGAGATAAGTTTCTCTTTTATATGTCAAGATTTGACTAACGACAAAAAAGTTAAAAAAAAGGGGGAGTCTGAATAAAATGTACCGAATACCCGAACTTTAAGAAAATGTAAGCTAGAAAATATTTTCTCTACACAATGGAAGGTGAGAAATTGTTTTTTCGGTATAAACAAAGTGTTTTTTATTGATGGCTCTTGATTGCGTAATATAAATAAAAACCTAATGTCGAGTTAAAGTACAGATATGCCAGATTGTGGAAGGGAAAGGAAATAAAAGAAAATTACTGATCATTGTGGTTGAAATAAAGTGATAAGCAAAAAAAAAATTTGCTTTTCAACAAAAAAAGGAAAATCGTTGTTTGTATAAAAAAAAATATAAAATGGCAACAGCGCATGGGTCTGCATACCCGTTTACCATATCTTGTGAAACCCTATGCATAATATTGCATACTGTCGATGCATTATAATTTGAAAAATAAAATTCATTTGTGTTCGATTATATACTCTTTTCTTCGTATACAGCCAACCTTTTACATATTCAATCACAAACAACAATTGAAGACCTTCGGTAATATTCTGTATGCATTTCTCGATATATGAATACCATACTAATTCCCATTCGCTATTTTAATACAAACATTGAATGCCGTATTTTTCTATCATTTATTCAGAAACATGTAAAAGTAAAAATTAGTTTTTGCATAATCGAGATGGAAATAGAAAGTAAACGTTTTATAGGGGTAAATGTATCGTATACATAAGAGTATATACGTTGAGGTTTAAATATTGTTTGACCGGAGTAATAGGGTTGTTTGACAAGACTACCCAAAATGTAACTACCTTTAAAATAGAAAATACAAAGCGACTTTGAGGATAAAATAGCACAAAATACACTCGCGGAAAGGTGAGAATCGATCAAGAAAACCATATTGTCACAAATTTTCTGGAAAATGGATAGTTTGGAGGAAATTTGCGTGACAATCACGCAACCTACATATGTCAAATTTTCCTCCTATTTCCTAGTTTTCCTTGAGTGCTAGGTCATAGGATGAAATTCGGTGCTATTTGAACCACTCGTTCCGGAGATATGATGATTATGAAGTTGGGTTTGGGAAGGCTGGAAGGAAAATTCATAAAATATACGATTTTCGTTTCTTTCGAAACACATCTAAACTTTTACTCTAGGACTAGGATTTGCCCTTCGACATAAATTTCGTCCAACAAATAAAAATCAAGATTCAATTCCACATTTTAGTATTTCGTGTCAAATCGCACCAAAAAAATCCGAAAAATGAAATCTAGATTTACATTTGTTAATTTTTTGTGAAAACAATTTCGAACCACAACAACTTACAAATCAGTCGGTATTCACTTTTTTGCTAGTGTGTTTTTCAATGGTATCGAAACATGCGCGTTAATCGAAAAATGTGTGCGATTTTTTGATATATTCTAAAAGATTTGATAAAAATGTTCCAAGTTAACCAATGTTTCCAAAGATGTGTCAATTCAATTGGTATATAAATTGTATGCTCGAACTGGTTACAGATGTACCTATATCATAAGTCCATTTATCAGCCTACCATTTGACCATCAGGCAGGGTTATACTAAAATTTATAATTTTCTTATTCATCACAAATATTAATTACCTTTTCGAACGGGCAAACATATGGTCGAAGGGTTGCGGTGAATAACAATAAAAATCTATTTGTTGTTGAAAAACAAAACAAAAACAGATAACTAATTCCTTACATTTGTTTTATATTCAACTGGACAGCATTTTGTGGGTCTGTCGATCATCTATACAACTGTGGGAACAGCACATATTCATATCTATGCGTTTTTTTCGTATATTTCGGTAAAGAGTTTGACCTCTCTCACAACAAAAACAAAATATTTATTTATTTACTCAGGCCGGACATTGAATTAGGTGAAATACGATCGTTTATCTATCATGAAAGGGTAGAAGGGGTTTTTGTTTATTTTCCTTTATTGTGAAGTGTAGTGAAGCATTTAATTTTGATTATTTATTTCAAATATTTGTTGAATTTTATTTGTTAAAATTTCTGTAATAATTCTCATGTGAAACGGGGTACGTACGAACTAGATGCTTGAAAAACTATACACCAGAACCACTCGAAGATTTTTATTTTAAAATTTTAAAATAAACATTCCGAATGCCCAAACGATGGTATCGGTTAAAATGTTTTCACAAAAAAGAAATGCAACGCAAAATTGCTCTAAATTGCATGCAAATTGCATTTATGTGCAAGATAGGATGACCTTCTTTCGTCGTAAATTTTTCTTTCTTCCTTATTGCGAAAAATCTCATTGTCTGCATGTAGAGTTTTATGATTTCGTAACGTTTTGCATATTTGTTGTTGTTTATTTGTAAATTTTTGCATAACTGTTTCGTGTTTAAAGTGACAGTCATAAAAATGCCTGCGTTTGCTCTCTTTCGGTAGGACAGTCTGGCATACGGCTATGTGTCTGATTTTATTGTTTTTTTTTTACAGTTTAAAGGCATATTTTCATGACTTTTTCGACGAAGAAGGGTATATACCCAATGCATGGTTCAGTTTTCAATTTTTTCGTCTTTATCTCTACGTTGAAGACGTAATAAACATTCGAAAAAAATCCGTGGTTTTTGATGTTACATATAAGGTTTAGTGTTCGGTTACGTAATGACTCTGGGATGGGATACCAATTTTGTGACAAATTTCTTTTAAAATCCTAATTGGTCGGTCGTCCGTCAATTAAGGATAGTTTCAGGAATTGGCTAAATTTGCATATTTATTTTGACGTAACGTTTTCCTCACAGACAAGTAAATATCTCATAAAATTAACCATTTTGCCTTTAGAGTCGAAAGTCGTATAAAACGTTTAGTGTTACGTTTGGGTATGCCAGACAACGTTTCGATTTTCTGGAAAATTTCTTTCAAAAACTTGATTTCAGGAAAGTTACAGAAACGTTCTAGATTCACAAACCTGTTCAGTATGAGATGCTAATGGACGTTGAACTGAGTCAAATTACTTATATCACCTTAAAAGTCCGGTCAACGACAAACGACTTAATGTAGCGATAAGTTTTACCTGGCGTCGTATTATATTCAAACAAGTGAAGTTAAAGATTATTCTGACGAAAATAGACCAAATAAAGTAACTTAGACTATAAACGCAACTGGACAAAGAATTCAGCTTTGCATCATCACACATCTACATATTATAAGTCTACAATTAGAATCTTATTTTCCGATTATTCCCTTCAATTTAATTCTTAAAATTTTGCCATTATTTTCAAGCCCTTTTATTCTTATTGTAGTCAGCATAATTGCCCTCCATACAACACATCATTCAAACAATAAAAAAGTTTGTTGATGAAAACAAAATTTCTATCTGAAACTCTTTTGAAAATTTACAAATCGACAAAAATTGCGTGTGTCGCCATGTCATTTTGTTCGATTTCTTTTTATTATTTTCACAAAGTTCAAGAAGTTTTTTTTTCGTCAATGCATTGTACGTTATTTAAAAATCAAACAATTCTAAACAACAACCCCAATTTTAGGTATTTAACTCTACCTTTCTGTTGTTTTTTTTTATATAAATATTGCTGTGTGTAGATCTATGTATGTCGATGTCGAAGAGCCAAGAACATAAGGTTTCTTTTCGATTTCGGCAGGCGCCGCACAAAAGGGATAATAATACACCAAATAAATCCTTTAATTTGATGTTACGATGCTAAATATTTTTTATTTCTGTAAATTCGGCAAAATTAAGGTGAAAGTGATGGTGGGTACCTTCCGAATGTATATCCATTGACGAGGTAATTTTTATTTCTTATTTTTTTTCTGGATAAGGGTTTACGACGCACGTTTTTTTATTTTCGTATAAAACTTTTTAAATAAAACGAAAATGATTTATGCTATTGAAATTAAAAATATTTAGACCGCCTGTTTCCGTTCCCAGTTAATAATAACGTAGTACAGGTTTTTTGTATCCGTAACCGATATATTTAAGTGAAATCATATATTTAATGAACAATTACTGTGTCATACAATTTCATTTTATTAAATTTATTGGGAAATCCTACTATCGAACCATTCTTTAAGAAACAACAAGTCATCTGTTATCGACAAAAATCAGCGCGATTCTTCTTTCATGTTCTCTTATATCCATAACTAATGAAGTAATAAATATTATGCACGTATGACAAGGCGGTCGAGGCTTGCCGAGACGGCTTGTCATACGTGCATATTCTTTTTTATCGCATAAGCGAAAACGAGACAACAAGATATGCGAATGACACTTTGACAATTTACAGAATTATAATGTTTGTTTACATATCCTAGGTGAATAATTTTTTCGGGGAATCACACCGCGTATGCGATAATAGTACATTACTATACAAGTGAAGTAATTTGATATCTCGTATCCAGATGAGTAAAAGTATCCGAGGGCTTTAGCCCGAGGTACTTTTACTCATCGTGATACGAGATATCAAATTATTTCACGTGTAAAGTATGGAGTTTTACTTTACGAGCGAGGTAAAGGGTCTTCACTAGTGAGGGAATGGCCACATTACCTCACTAGTAAAGTAATAGTATGTTGTGTTACAAGTATTGTAATGTTGATTTTTTCAGCACTAGACCCAAGTTTTCCTTACGAGCGGAGCGAGTAAGGAAAATTGGGTCGTGTGCTGAAAAAATCTCATTACAATACGTGTAACACATTTTACAATGCTTCTGCACCGAAAACCGTTCACTTCATTATTCAAGCATTTTTTCATAAATCCTTTAGTGGGAAAGTAACTATTAATCAACATGGCACGTTAAACAGGTGAAGTAACAGATTCAAGATTCAAATCATGATTAAAATGGTGATATGATACTTACTTACTTTACCGGTAAGTGAATTATTGTTATTTCATTTTACCAATATTTTCATTAAATTGGTAGCAATTTTGACATTATAATGGTAATAGTAGATTAATGAACATGTCTTTTACCAGACTCATTATATAAACGTTTGTCCCTGCGTTTGTCTCGTATACAAGAAAACCATAAAAATAAAAAATTACATTCCGAGCGCTAGTGTTTTAAGCAGGTTTTCTAATTTGAGAGTTGTAGTGGTTTGTACAAGAATTTCGAAAGGCTAGATTTTTATTTTCTGAATTTTAGTTAGGCGTGCGCTTGCAACAAGAACGGAATACTAAAAGAAAAAATCTAACAACCGTAACAACTCCATCGTCCATCGTTTGATATCCACATTAAATTATTTTCAAACTTTGATATCTTTGGACGCTGGGCAGTTCCATCAGAGATTATACAACGTTTTTCATGTTCTAGACAATACTTTAGAACACGAAAAACCTGTTAAAGTATTACAACGTGGTTAGAAATTTCCCATTTTTAGCTGGAATTGTCCACAAAATCGTAAAAAAACTAAAAAAAAAATGAGTCTAAACAAGCATTGTTAGCATATCCATAGCATTATTATTTCTATTTCGAAATTGATTTCAATTTAATCTTCTTGGATACCAAAAAAATATGTATATTGCCATGAACCAATGCACATAGTGGAAGAAGTTCCATAAAAATAACGAACACTCATTTCTCATCAAAGAGTCGACAATACGTAAATAATATGTAAATTTCAATGAACATAAAAAAGACGAACTCCACCCATATGTGATGTCTCATCCAATAAGAATATACTCGAGCACATTGCATTAGCATTTCAGTCCTAAAAAAATAAGTTGTTTGTGGGGTTATACTAAAAAAGAATAATAAAAAAAGAGTAAAAACAAGAGGGTTGTCAAAAAAAACGCGCTTCAGTATTGCGTATGCATGATTATATTTATAGCGCACACACGACTACACACGGTCCTCGTCTTCTTGACTTTTTATATTTTTATAGACTCTTTAAAAAAAGAATTATTTTTCTCAATGGCGGAACAGGAACGGTATACATTATATATTAGACCATTTGAAATCGTTTTTTTGTCAAGGGATTTAAAATTGTATATCATCTACCTACAAGAAAAAAAAGTTTACTTTTATTTAGATTTTATGTGTTTCGTTCAAAGGGAGTATAGATGGATAGCTCACATGTACGATGTACGGAACACATACTCGTTAGACGACGAAGGCATTTTTTTTTTTGTTTTTAAAGGAAGAAGAAAAGCGGAAACTCAATGACTGGAAATTTAAATAAAAATTATTTTTCATTTTTGTTTTTTTATAAATTATGCATACATTTATGAACACACAAAGATTTATTGTATATTCCAGCATATAAATTCCTCTTCAACGATGCCTATTAAATAGAAATAAATTAAAGAAATTTATATGCTTCGACTTGTCGCGTGACATTCAAACATTTGATCGTAAATATGTTTATGATAAATTTGACTGCCATACAAGTTTTAATATTATGCGATCTACGGGTACATATTAGATTTATTCTACGGTTTTGTGGTTATTTAGTTTTTCATTCCACTTTTGTTCTATGGATTAGACTATGATAACTTTGATATGATATGGTAGGGTATCCGATTGAAGCGAAAGATAATCATAAAATGAAGTCTGATTCCAAAGAAAATGAGAAATTGTTTCTGCTTCTTATTTACAGCGGAACAAAATGATAGGATAGAATCGAAAATGAAAGACAAATTGATAAGTTACGGCATTGGCAGTACGAAATCAATCATCACCACCCTGTGTCTATATGCATATGTCGAGTTTAATAATAACGTGATATTGGCATTACCTGGTACTGCTTCATGTATGTTTTCGTGGTATTTTTAGCGTTCTGTTGTCGCTTTGTGTCCAAAATTCATAACGAAAATTTGTAAGAGCATTATCCTTGGGTTTCACTCGGAGAAAGAGTATAAATTACGGTAATTTTGTCGAATAATGGGTCTATGTCTGATATGTTGCAGTCAGCACAACTTGAAACTCGCAGAAAAGTTAAAAATGGGAAAAGTTCATGATTACCAAAAAGATTACAGAACTGAAAGAGCACCATGACATGCAAGAGATGGCGACAGGAATGGTTTTATGACAGCACCATTTTTCACCAAATTAAATCTCGCAGATCTCTTTCTAATTGGGATATTAGGATAGTAGATGATTGGACAGTTACGTCATCTGTCATCGACGGTAGCGACAAAAATGAGCGACATCTCTGAGCTTTTATAGTATGTTAAAACTAAGTCAGTACAAGAATTACCATCAAATCTCATCAAAATATTTACATCAAATGAAAAAACTTGCTAATGTGAAAGATTAATACCACCGACTATGGATCAAAAGGACGGCTATTAGCAAGCACTTAGTCATCAGTTATCGACAACAACGACAAAAATAAGCGATGGGATCAGGTTAGTGATCTCTTATATAGTAAAGTACACATTTTAAAACTAAAGGAGTGCAAAATATGGAGTCTAATACTTTTAACAAAAGGTGTAACAGATCTTATCGTTGTCTAATGACAATACACGCATGCCATTTATAAAAGGTCGCTCACACTTCTCAGAATCAATTACCGATACGACTACAAAATTGTGATATGGAAACCCCTTAACTGCAGCTCACTGCCGTTTTTCATTCTTTTTTTTTGCATTGTCCATTTTAAAGACCAAAAATGCATAACCATAGCGGACTACTATAAAGAAGATATAAATTGTGATCCGTCCATTTTTATCTACCCTTCTTGAACACATACATTTTATAAGTCCAGTGTGTCGTGAAAAACAATAAATTTTATAAAAAAAATTGCTTTTTTCCGTATAACAATGCACTTTTTTTCGAATTGACCATTCTAAATCCAATGCAATCGGCCATTCGTCATGTGCAACCATACAATGGAACAGTTGCATAAAACACTACGACAAAAGACTGACAAAAGGGTCAGTTTATGACCGAGGGACTTCCTACCCTTGCTTTAACAGAAACCTTTATCATCCTTTAGGCAATGTGTGCAACATTTTTTTTTAGACAATAGGCTGTACATAATATTGCGCATAAGTAAAGTAGATCATGCATTTTGTATGTTTCTTTTTAAAACGATGATTATCGGGTTACAACAACTCGGCATTCTATTTTTTGTTAAAGATTTTTCTCTGTTCAAAAGAAGTGTTTTTTTCTACTCACTGTTGGAATTTGAGCCGTTTCGGGTAAATTATGAGTTTCTATCCATTTTTTTTGTTGTTGCTTCAAAAACAGTTATCACATGTCTTGACCAGAATTCCATCATGCAATGATTTATGCAACTCTTTCACGGTAAATGAAATTAGTTTTTTTCCCATAACCAATTCATTAAATTGGTAAAATTTCAAGATTTGCACTAAAATTGTGAACCTTTCGAGATTTCTATCATCGAAATAAAATTCATTTTTCATTATGTAATTGTTACAGCAGAGATTCTGTGTGGGAATGCAGGAATTTATTGAATTTTTCCTTATAATAATACACCTCTTCGCTCTTCCAAATGGGAGTTGTGACATTTTGTGTAATATATGATGTTACATTCAATCTTTTGCACTTTTATGCATTTTGTGCTGGTCCATACAATTGAATTTTGAACAAAAATCGATGGTCTATTGTATGGAGAAATAAATGAACAAAAAAAAGGATGAGACATCTATACGTTGTTGTATTCTTATGCTATTGATTGCAATAATCCTTTTGAGTAAAATTAAATTCATCAATTTTAGATCATCAATATTGAATGCACTGCTTGGCTTGTATGGAAAAAAATATTTACAATAAAAAATTGATTTTCAAAAATATATTTATTTGAACTCACAGTTAGGGAGGTCTTACAAATTTAGTAAAAGCGAACAACGAACAAACAAGGAATAACTATCTGAAAGTTATAATATATTTCGTCATTTGTTAAGTACAGCAACGATAAAATAAGTAGTAAACTCTGTCTCATATCTCTTATATAGAAAAGTGTGCATGTTTCAACTAATGAAGTAAAAGATTTTTTTTCAGTCTGTTAAAATAGCTCATGATGTACTCGTTGTTTCTCAAAAGAAAATTCGTGGAACGTTTCACGTTCCTTAAATTTGTTTTATTTCGGTAAGAAAGAGACTAAAACTAAACTGTTTTCATGTTATGAAGCAAACGTACATAACTTGTTGGGTCAAAGGAACATATCATAAAGATGCGACATAATAATAGTCTTAAGAGGTATAAGAAGTCTGGGACACAATAGAAAAATCAAAGAAAAAATATTAACAAAATCAAAGGCATACAGAGACAGACACATGTATCCCAATTGAATGAACTGTGGTGTGGTGGACTGACATTTATGAAATGTTATTTCTTGTCACATATAATTTGGATTGCCTCTGCAGAGAGACATCATCATTTCCACAAACAGAACCTTTATCTCAATGAAAACTAATTCAACAAAAACAACCATTAATTTATGGAAAAAATCATCCGCTAGGTTTTTATAAGTATAGATAAAAACCGTCCATTTGTTGTGTACAATAAATACTCGTTTCCATTCAAACAGTTTTTTGTTCTCAAACAAACGATACACGTCTGTGCTTTCCAGGAATATTCTAACGATGACACCGTGATATTTTACATTATCGGTTTGTGTGTCGATACTCTGCTGGTAAGAAATGATCAGGCTTAAAATGATGTCGCGAAAAGTATTGTTGGATTGATTTCGGTCAGAGCTTAGATATACAAAATTAAGTTTACCGGTTGTTAACCTTTAACAGACGTCAAAGATATCACCAGGAAAAGTAACGTATCTGTTACTCTTTACTATTTAAATATTTGCAGTAGATTGATAAAAATCGTTTACTTCATTTTCTATAACAGAGTTACAGAAGACGAGGTTAGTCCATTTGTGGCTTGGATCATCATATTTGGGCATCGATGTAAGACAAGAGTGATTGATATATTAGAACTGGTTTGTTCGCGGTGAAAAGAGTCGCTAGCAAAATCCATGTTTAAATTTATCTGACACGGGAATCGAGCCCTGACCCGGAGCAATCCCATTCATTTATTTATGCTATTCGTTTCACTACGTAGGTAGATCCCAGCACTCGGGATTCTGTCGAGGATTTTGTTGGGTTCTTTGTTTTTTCTTTATCAGAAGGAGTTTCTATAAACATCTAATTCTCCCAGACTTATAAGATAAGTGGACAAGATCTTGCTCATAAAGACATTTATTCCGACACATGTTACCATACGTGTGCGCAAGAGCAAGAAACAAATCGAGATAAAATCTAAACACAGAAACTGTTTACGCTAAAATCAAAGCGAAAATTCGAAGCTCACAATAAATAAACCTGAATGGTGTACGCTTTGTGCTGAACAAGAGACTTAACAACACCTTAAATCTTTATCAAACACAATCAAATTGACAATGAAAACACTTTCAAACAAAAAATTATTTTGTTACATAATATGTGTAATTTCTTGTGTTAGAAAAGATGAAGAGAGAAAAAAATAATGATCTTTATCGCCATAACAACCCTTCTTTAATTCCGCCATATAACCACACAGTCATAAAAAATTTATTGCTTTTTAAAACTATTCTTCTGATTCAACCCAATGTAACACAAATAATGCAGGATTTTTTTTTTTATCGTCTTAAGGTATAAAACCGACGACATAACAAGACGGTACAATAATTTTTTTATAAATAAAAAAAAATCTAAACAAATAATGACGAATAATAGATCCATCCGAACACACGTATTAGCTCTACGTATAAAATAAAAAAAGGGGTTGAAAGAGGTGAAGAAGACTTTTATGCCTTATAGGTACCGATACCAAGTAATCAAATAATAGGCATCACAAAGTGAAGCAAAAAATGTGTTAACAAACAAAACAGAAAGGTTTTTTAGTCTGATTCTTTTTATGTCGTCAATTGTATGGAGCAGGGAGCAGCTAATTCACCGATTTTTTTAAACTGATAGTTTTTGTAATTGTCGTTTGAACTGCACATCTACCTCTCAAATAATGAGGTCAATAACGTAAAACCTGGTAGTTAACCGAAAGGTGATCTTTGCTTTGCAGTTAGGTGATTGATTTTGTGGTTTCTTTTAGTAAGTAAGAATTTGTAGTTGCCTTTGTAAACCTATGTTATCCAGCATTAAGACTCCGATCAGGTTCAGGAGTTCAGGTCTAACGTATTTAGCTTATTTTTTTCCTTAACCTGACCTGATTTAAATCATTTTTCGTTTCAGATTTCGAGAAGACCTAATGAGATCGATTCATTCAATTTTAGTTGATGGAATACTAACTCAATTTTAATTTTAAACATAGCACTGCTCCTAGCATTAACATAGAAAATATTCGAAGGCTGATGAATCAGTATCTGACAGTATCTATGTCGACGTTTTGTACTACAGCCTTGCTTGGAGAAGGAAAATGTATATGAAACTGTCAAATTTTGTATATATCACCCGCGTATCTGCAGCTGCGTGACCTCCCCAAGTATACAGTCTTGGTTTTGTAAAGATAAATGATTGGTTTCTGTTGTATGAGTTCAATCGAAAAATCTTAAGTTGTTGGCTCTTATCACTTAACCTCCAAATTTGGTGATTGTCAATTTATTGTTAATGCCGAGAGCAGTGTTTTGTTTTAAATTGCGAGACCATTTTTGACTAACATTTTCTCTAACTTTGTGGAAATTTAGATCATTTTTGGATCGCTTATCACTTATCTTTGGATCTCTAAAATTGATTAAATTGGAAAAGTAACATTAAAAATGTCATTATGCTAGGATAGATAAATAAGTGTCCAAACAGGGAATACGTCGTGTTATTAAACAACTCCATTTACTAAATAGTTAGGAAAATACCGAATTTGATTGTATTCATTTATAATGACTCACTTTGAACTTTTGGAATTTTCAATCGAACCTACTCGTAGGGTAAAAAGGTCAGTTAGGAGCCCTCTTTAATATAGTTACGAGCCCCTGGTTTTATCTCTTTCAAGCACATATGTGTGAATTGATTTTCAGTAACTCGTAACTAACCTGTTTACCCTATACGTCTTCATTTCAGGGAACCTTACTTATCGATTCTCAGAATGTATGCATTAAAAGAGTTTTTTTTAACGTTGTTACGTCTTATCACAGCTGTAGTATATATGTAGCCCTATCACAGCGTTAAAGAGTTTCAATTTCTGGTTTGTGAGTCAAAACCAACCTTATGGATAAAAGAATTCTAATCAAATGAAATACGGAAAGGGATGAAAGTATATGGTGACAAAAGGAATGACTTTTTCGGCGTAATATCATAATTTCAAACAATTTCAGAAGCCAGAAAATGTACGAAAAAGTATTTCCAACACATCAGAACATCAAAGAAAAGATTTTTTTATTTAATATTACATTCGATGTGTGACACTTTTCTAGTTTTTTTTTTCTTCTTTCCGCATGTGAAAGGGGAAAAAATGAAAGAGTGATGAAAGCTGTGATGAAAAACGTTGAAGTAGACGTTCGTAGGCGAGAGACATTCGTAATTTATTTAATTTTCCAATGTATTTTGTTAGGGTACGTATAGGTTTTCCGAAACCAAGTACAAAGTAATCGACTCTATGATTTATTTGATATAAAGTGTATCAATTTCTATATACGTAGACAATTTATGATAGGTACATACACATGGATAGGGTGTCGGATTTAAGACAGAGTGTGATATCAGTTTTTTCATAAAATTAAATATTTTAAATAAAGTTTTTGGCTCAAATAAAAATAACCGACTACCTATATTCCACATTCGAGCCTTATATTGGTAATATAAGTGGAATAGATTACGAAAATTGGAATGTCAACTCAATTGCTGTGGAAATTTGAGTATTTGTAGCGGATGAAATTCTTCTAGAGGTTGCTAGAGAAAATGGAATTAAATTTAGTAAGATAAGTATTAATCAGCTGGACAGGTCCTCAAATAAGATCAGTTGCTTTGACACCTCACTACAATGAAGGCGTGTCTCAGTCTGTTTCAATCCGATATTAGAAGATAAGTTCAAAATTGTAACATATTTTGGAATGTTCATTACATACCCAGCTGAAGAGATGAAGATGAAAATAAAGATCTACACTACAGATCTAAGACTTTCAATAAATGGTTAATTTTCATATATTTTTGGCGAAATAAAAATAAGGATAAATGATAAGTTTCCATAGGTTTTTTCCTTACTTCCTTTCTTATGTAACTCAAAGTGAGATTCAATCAAAAACGTTTAGTGAGATTCAATCAAAAACGTTTTTGTGATTAATTTAAAATCCACAAAATCTAGCGATACAGTTGCAGATCTAAATAGTTTTTGGGATTAAAAGATATTTGAGTTCATAGTGTGGGAAATTCTACCTTCCACCTAATGTCAGTACTACATTCGTCTTGGTAGGATATTATCCCCAGCTCGCAAGCACCAAGACACTACACTACCATCTACTTTTGAGAAAAACACATTACTTTGGGCATGTTGCCAGTTGAACGATACTGTGTATTCTGAACTATTTCCGTACGATTCCATCGTATTTAAGTCCAGTTCTAAGGCAACTCGACCAATTTTAATTTAATGGAATACTTTGATTATTTTATTAAGTGACTTATTCAACAGTGAAATCACTCCTCCAATTGCCCTTGCAACTATTTCTGACACACTCCCACCTTGACCTTGCAGCTCAATGTGGAAAGGTCAAACCAATTTAAATCGTTTCTTAATCGAAATCACGTCCAATGACCAACCAAATAATTGCGACGATCTGTGAATTTGATTCGAACCACCAGATCAATTACTGACCAATTTAACTGATGCCAATAACCGATTTCGTCTGGGCGTTACGACGACCACCAAATTCTATTTGTCCAACTAATTGAAATTGCGTCCACGCCAACCAAATTGTGAAGCGTTAATGACCAACCAAATTGAAGCGTCGCTGACCAACCAAATTGAAACGTCAGTGACCAACCAAATTAAGACGTCAATGACCAACCAATGGTTCGAATGTTGCACCTCCGACCAACCAATTGTTAAGTTGCGCCCGATGACCAACGACTAGGATGTTGGATTTATGTGTGAACTCGTCACACAACCAACCTGGATGTTGCGCCATTGTCCAACCAATTAAGTTGCACCCAATGACCAACCGAATGGTTTGCTGGATTTATGCGCGAACTTGTCACACAACCAACCTGGATGTTGCGCCATTGTCCAACGAATTAAGTTGCACCCAATGACCAACGAAACAAATGACCAGCGAAACGAATGACCAACCAATAAGTGGCCAACCAAATTGTACAACCAACCAAACGATTTGACCAACCACTTCAACCAATGATCGGACCGACGACCGACCGATTGCAAATTGGCCACACGACCAGACGAATGTACCAACCAAATTGAATCCTACCAACTGCGCCACTTGTGGGAAATTCTACCTTCCACCTAATGTCAGTACTACATTCGTCTTGGTAGGATATTATCCCCAGCTCGCAAGCGCCAAGACAGTACACTACCATCTACTTTTGAGAAAAACACATTACTTTGGGCATGTTGCCCGTTGAACGATACTGTGTATTCTGAACTATTTCCGTACGATTCCATCGTATTTAAGTCCAGTTCTAAGGCAACTCGACCAATTTTAATTTAATGGAATACTTTGATTATTTTATTAAGTGACTTATTCAACAGTGAAATCACTCCTCCAATTGCCCTTGCAACTATTTCTGACACATAGAATATATGAATAATAATTCAAATTATCTGAGCAGCGGACGAATTTCAATAGATAAGTGCTTAAGTAGATTCTTACAACCACAAACTTTTAAGAATAGCGTCTTATCAGAATCAGCTTTATATGCGACTATAGTTGACAACATTTTAGATTATCACTACAAAATAATGATCGTTGACCTATCTCCATCAGGGCCGGATTAAGATCTTCAGCGCACTGGGCTGCTGTCATTCCAGTGTTCCCACTCATCCTAAAACTCGTAAAATTCCTATAATGAATTCATACTCTCTTATTTCTCCAACTTCTCTCATTTCTCCATATTGAATATATAAATGAGAGAAGTAAGAGAAAAGACTGAATAGTTTAATTTTTGAGACAGTACCCTCGAAGTTTAAAATAAAAAAGAAAAACTATAACTGAGGTGAATTTGGCCGGGTTGTTGCTTTGATGGTGGAAGTAACCATTGAAACTTCGCTATACCTTATTTTTTAGAGTCTGTCAAAGTTCGCCGAAGGAGGAAAATTTACAGATTTTAGCAGATTTCGGAAACTCAATATTTTTTTTTTTTAAATCGGAAAACTGGTTTTCTTTTGTTTTTAGATCATGCCTAGCATTCCCAGTACTAGTCTCATTAAATTTACGAAAAAAAATTTCGCCGAAAAAAATTCGCCATGCAATCATTCGATGAAAACTGAAACTATTTACCACTGCTGCGGAACATCCAAAAACTTTTTCATCGTTAAAAGTTTGGAAACTGAACGTGCAACGATAATAGCGAAGAAAAAAAAATCTTTTTTGAATCAATTTTAAAAATTACTCAACTTTCACCTCAGTTTTAAAATATCATTTTTAAGAAAATTCGGAAAAACTGAGGGAAAATCGGAAAATTCGTGAAATTTTTGTGCACTAAAAAAAACTTTGAGCCCTCAGCTTTCGTTTGAGACCAATATCACCTGCGTAGGTTCGATTACCGCTACACAGAAATTCATCAAACTTACCTCTGCATCGAAAACTTCAACCGGATGAAGATGGCGCTAGAGGTCACTTTTTCAAAGTCTCCTAATCGTTTTTGAATCCCCAAATGCATATTTATCAATGGTAAAAAATTCACGCCTTTATACCAAAATGCACCAAAATTAGTCTTGCCCTCATGAGAAAAACACATGTTGGCGCAAGTAGTTACATTCAATAGTTGTCCTCCAGAATTGCTTGAAATAAAACCCTTATTTGAATGAGTGATGAACTTTTCGTTTTTTTATTGAATGCATTAAATGTGATCAATCCAGCTACGACGAAGTTTTGAACTTGACCAAAAAATGGAAAAAGTAGTATAAGTACAGAAATAGTAAAAATTGGTTTTTGATTCACACCCACCCTGAACAAAAATAAGTTTTACCGAAAATGCACCCAAAAATTGATTGCTATTCTAAATAGGGAAGGTTCATCTTGAAAAGTACTCAATTCCTTAGTCGTTGTTACCAAGCCTTTCCTACTTCAACACATATGATACATTGGAGTCGGTAGGATGTGATGTTTTATTTGCAGTTAAAGATGTCATTTTCTTTGAAGTAGTTGCATCGTTAGTAGATGAATGTGCTAACTTAGGTGTCACCGAAGTAGTTGGTGCTTTTCTAACCGTACTCAACAATGGATGTTGGGATTGAATGGTAGCAGTTACTGCCGAAGGGGTGGTGAGTTTTCGATTATCGATTGGATTCGATTTTGGTAGTTGCGTTGATCGTATTGATGTTAGTATGTTACTGTTAACAGATTGTAGAGCCTGTTTGAAAATTTTGATTATTTTCCTTTGCATAAATTTAGTCTGCAAACGAAATTCATTTAATTTACCGTTTTAATACCACTTGCACTGTTGTCAACGTTCATTGCTTGCATTTGACTTTTTCCAACACTATTGATGGAATTCGTCAAATGGATATTTGATTTGCCGACATCAATCAATGTGAATTGAGCATTACTGGATATACGTCTCTTAGTCAACTCCAAAACATCATTTAGTGTATATCTGCTAGACATATTGTCTTCACCGTCAGTCAGGATAAAAATTTGAGTTTCCTCACTCGCCAAAACTGTCATCATACAAAAATTAAAAGTAGTCCACCTCTTACTATCGTGGAGTTCGTCGTAGCAATACCTGCATCAGGAATAGATGTAAGCATATCTCCCCACGCATCATACAGTGCAGTGCCTCCTCCATATGCACATTTATCTTGAATTTTTCGAACAATTTCGTGAATTTGTAATTTTGATTTTAGGGCAGTGAATATTTTTTCCGCTTTATCATTGAATAACGTCAAATCAAATAAAACTGAATCGGGCCATGTGTTGAACATATCTTTTATTGTGGTACACACAGATCCTATTTTTGAACCTTGCATGCTTCCACTGACGTCCACAACTGCATATATGCATACATTTGGTTGATGGCTGCTGGCGTTTCTCGACATTTTTGTTTACAGCTGAATTTAAATAGAAATTTTGATTAAGGGAGATAAATGTTGATTCGGTACATTACAATAGCGCTTTGTTTAGTCCTAGTCAATCCTATTTACTAAACATTCTCAATGCAAATAAAGTCTACTGGAAAGCAATGGCTGAGTCAATTTATACACTGAAAATCGCAAAACACGCAAGTGGTCCTTTGTTTTAGGGTCCAAACAACAAAGCCTGTAGCAAAATGATCTGTTGACCAGTTGTTTATTATGTACCTAGATTACGTAAGCACAGTCGAGGTCCAGGTGCTTGTCAGTCCGTTTATCCTATCCAATGAACCAGGAAACAATTATCTCTAGATGTGTCTGCTGTATGACTTCAGGTCTCGACAGTGGTCCTCCCGTCTTAGTGGTCAGCCATGTGGACGTTTAACGGGGTTGCATAGACAGATACCGCTACTTATTACCCAACTCATCATTTTGCTATAGGAGTTGTTGTTTGGTTTGGAAGCTACATGCAATAGACCACTTGCATGTTTTCAGCGAAAAAATTGGCTCTACAGCTTCCCGTCATGTGAGAATAATTCACGGGTGAATCACCATTTTCTATACATAAAATTTACCATGTCATACAAATTCGATTTTTTAATGAACCGTTCTTGTACATTTACTAATATGGTGGTCCGTGTGACCTCCCCAAATTGACAGACTTGGGCAAAACAAGAAATCTCTAGGTAATGGTAACAATTGAGATTGGCAGACTATTAAGTGATTTCTAACAGAAAAATACGAACCTGGACAGTCTACGCAAACTTAAAAACTGAAGTAGTCTTTCAGTAGCATCGTATTAAACAACAATTTAATTATCTTATCAATGGAAATTACAAAGTGGACATTTCATTTTGATAAGTTTTTGCAAAATCTACGATTTAATTGCGTAGAAGCAGAGACGGATTAACACAAAACGTTAGGATACTGGTATCCCAACTGAGATACACGTATTTTGTATCAAGGATACCGGTATCCCGACATAGAACGTGTGGATTTTCCTTTTACAAAACGTTAGGATACCGGTATCCCAATTGAGATACACATATTTTGCATCAAGGATATCGGTATCCTTACTCACAAAAAGTGGATTTTCCTTTTACAAAATGTTAGGATGCCTGCATCGCAACTGAGACGTTGCGAGATTCCTACCAGCAAGAAATTCCTTATGGGCGCGAAATTACACTAATAAAGTAGGAATTTCGCGTGGCGCGAGATTCCTACTTTAATAGTGTAATTTCGCGCCCATACGGCGCGAAATTACTACTAGCCGGCACCGAAGCTGACTTAGACATCACTCAATTAGAAGGCCAAAGGCACCGAAAGCCAACTTTGATTTTTTTCAGCCCTCTATTTGAGTGACTTCAAAGTCAGATTATGAAGCACATGCTATGATTAAGATTAACATTTTCAACAGCACGTATTTAAATTCTGTGCCAATGTTTCCATCCGTTTGAAGGTGAACATACATCATCTCTATGTCTATTTCATTCTCTGTTCGATCGGTAACATTTACTAAATACTGATTTAAGTAAGAAATAGTTATTTGTTTAACTAGGAGAGAAAATAGAAAATTCCAGCAAGGACGATGCTTGCGGCTAGAGCGAAGCAAGGGCGGTAATTTCGCTCGAGTTGGAATTTCCTATTTCTCCCAGAGGTGAACACAACGTTTTTCATGTATGCATGTTGTGTTTTGCCCAAGTGATAGTTCGAATAAGAAAATTTCTCTTTTCTTCCCACAAGAGAGAAAGTGTTGAACTTTTCTCACTAGAAATGTCATAAGGCAAAATACAACCAGAACAAATACAGACGTTGAAAGGGCAACACGCCCGATATAAGAGTGTATCCTTAAATCAGCAACACATCGCTAAAGTATGGAATCCACCTCTGATTATAACGCGCCTAAGATTTTTTTTTTAAATAAGGTTTGAAAGTTCAACAGAATTTCAGTTCAGCAAAATTTACGATTGCGTCTTACGAGTCACTAGTGTTTTCTTGTCAGTTTCACAAAAAAAAAAACTATTGGAAATGTCTCAAAATAATTCTGGTCAGCCAATGGATTTTTAAGGTGTTGAGAAAGAATTTTAAAATCTCAAACTCTATTGCAGGTTCGCGATTGCTTGAGGATTTTAAATTACGTTCGTTCTTGGGCGTTGGTGCATTCGGAGCAGTTATCAAGTGCCAGAAACTACTTGAATCGAAAGAGTATGCGATAAAGGTGACATCAGGAGACGCTTTGCAAGAGGTGCAAACTCTTGTTAGTATTCCGCCTCACAAAAATTTGGTTCAGTACATCACATGTTGGAATGACCGATTCTCTAAAGCCGATATACAGGAAGTAAAAAAAATTGTTGGAACGAACAATCAAGCTATCGATTGTTTCAGGTTGGTGACGCCATTTCTTTCTCTTTCGTTTCTAATTAAAGTTGAATTGTAGTGATCCAACAAAGATTCGGCTTTGCATTCAAATGGAGCTTTGTGGTGAGAGTCTTCGTACTTGGCTGTTGACACACCAATCAGTTGATGAAAAGAAGACAATTGGTTTGTTCATGCAGATGGTCGCGGGGATAGAGCATATTCATAAGTCTGATATTATTCATCGTGACCTGAAACCAGAAAATATTTTTATGGGAATTGACACAGACTCCCTTCTTAAGATCGGTGATTTTGGTATAGCAACGGAACACAAATTGAATCAGTCAGCAGTCCATACTCAAAATGTCGGAAGTCCCGCTTATCTTGCTCCTGAACAGCACACCGGCCGATATAGTAAAGCCGTTGATTTGTATGCTTTGGGAGTGATTCTGTATGAATTACTCTACCCTGCGATGCAGCCTGCCCCATGCGCCAAATGGTCGCAAATGATTACTGACTTAAAGCAAAACAAAACGATTATACATTCGGTGAAAAACAGATGGCCAACAACAACCGATCTCATACTACAATTGACATCATTCCATCCAAGAGATCGACCGTCATTCAATGAAATTTATCGTACATTTGTAGTCCCAAGTAGTTCGAAACGACAGCCTAGTGGATCGAGTCAAAATTCTAGTGGATCCAATCGTCTTTCTAGTGGTCACCAAGCTTCTTCTATTACCACAAAGCCAACAGTAATCCACAAGGGCATTACTTGCGATGGCTGTGGTAAGGAAAACATAGAAGGAATTCGATACAAATGTACCGAGTGTGAGGAATATAATTTGTGCGAAAGTTGTGAGACTAGAACTGGGTTGCATCCACAAAGCCACATTTTCAATAAGATAAAGGTACCAGGCAGCTATAAAAATTTAAACAGCCTTTTCGCTGATATGAACAAATTGAGCTTGACGAATACGCCAAAACCGTCTTATCAAAATAACACTCAACCCACACCGCCTTATCAAAATAATCCTCAACCCACACCGCCTTATCAAAATTACCATCAACCCACACCGCCTCATCAAAATTACCCTCAACCCACACCGCCTCATCAAAATTACCCTCAACTCACACCGCCTTATCAAGATTTCCTTCAACTCACACCGCCTTATCAAAGTTACCCTCAACCCACACCGCCTCATCAAAATTACCCTCAACCCACACCGCCTCATCAAAATTACCATCAACCCACACCGCCTTATCAAGATTTTCTTCAACTCACACCGCCTTATCAAAGTTACCCTCAACCCACACCGCCTTATCAAGATTTCCTTCAACTCACAACGCCTTCTCAAAATTACCATCAACCAACATCATCATATTCACAACCAAGCACCTGGTGCTTGACACAACAGGATGAAGATGACGACGATCAAGATGACTACGATGATGGTGACGATGATGAAGATTACGAATATTCCAGCTATTCGCGAGGGGCCGTTTGCAATTATTGTGATAAACACGTTCAAAAATGGTATCAATGCAAAGATTGTCCACGTACCATTGAAGGTTACTTTGATTATTGTTCCCATTGTTACCACAAAACTTCGGGAAGCCGGTATGATCACACTCGATATCACCGCTTTCGCAAATATCGATGCTGAATCAAACTAAGAAAGCACGACATAGTAGAGAAACAAGAAGATTGTTTCAAAAACGTTTTTTGGCTCCATTTCATTGGTTACAATTACATCGAGAAGAAAGTGACATACTCTAATAAAATTTTTAAAAATCACTTCAATTTATTGACCATGGTCAATGGCCTGTGGTGAATTACAATGGAAAACTCATCATAATTGTAGTTCCCATTAACACAAAATTGTTCTGGTGTTTTCGGCCTAAGATACTTTACAATAATAAAAATTAAGATTAAAATATAAATTTAAAAATAAATTGAATAAAATAAAATAATAAATTTTGCGGAAATAGTCACTATATAGTAACTGTGGCTATTTGCTCCAAAACGAATTTTGGTTGGATTCCGAGGTGGAATCAAAATTCCCAGATCAGAAAACACATTGAATTTCCATTTTCTCTCCCTATAGTATTCGCTCAGAAAAGAAAAATTAATAGCCAAAGGATCATTGCTTCAAGATTTTATTAAGATGTACATTTAGTCTTAATATCTGAATGTTAATCAGATAATCAACTCAACCACAGTTTCACAAAATAATTTGGTGAATCTATTTTGTAGACTATCTTTCCTTTGATGCATTGTATATAGTTAAAGTGTTTGGTTTGATCCTACAGAGTTTATTCTTATACGAATTGTATGTTTTAGGAAAGTATTGCGTTCGATCCTACTGAGTTCTATCATATGAAAATTGTATTAGGAATGTGTTTTGTTCAATCAAATTAATAAATTTTTTCTTTGAAGAAATGTCAAAATTAGGCGTTTTACTGCACATTGAATAAAGGTTATTTCTTTAGCATCTACCGAAAGCTTTGAATAATCTTACTACACTATAAGATTTCAAAATACAACAACCTTTACGTGCACCAACACACTTCAAGCAAAAGTGTCCGTTCAGTACAGTGTCAAAATTTGTTTGATACACTGTCTCGCATCAGTGCTCTATTTAGAGTACAATACATACCACTAATGTTTGAAGAACGTTGCGTGCACGAATGACGTAAATGCGTATTTTTGGCACAATTTGTCATACGATTTATCAATTGGAAAAAAATAGTCGAAAGCGTTATCAACGTGCATCCGGCCAATAATTATTTCAAAACCATTATCTACATTAATAAATGTCACTTACTTAATTTTAATTAATTGGATGTCACATCCTCGGTCACATCTGAAATTTTTATCTTGGTTTTCATTTTTTTATCTCCTCTTCTTTTTTGAATTTATTGGAGAATTTGCGAAAATGATCTATCTTACTACTAAATTTGAATTAATACGTTAAAAAGTACACCTGTTATAAGCCAGGTGATTGCTAGTCTTAAATTATAAGTCTTCTTCTTCCTCGCTTTATTTTTGCTTACGACTTTTAGTGTAATTTGACAAAAAAAAAGATTTCAATTGATTTAAGCTAACGATTAATGTATGCAAATTTTTTTTTTCTTATTTTTAGTCATTCATAGGGTGTTTTTTTTTAAATGGACCAGGATTCGTCGGAGCTACTTCTTAGAGATGATATATCGCACCTGGCGTATGTTTATCTTTAGATCCGTGGACAGGACACACTCACCAAAAACAGCATAGTTCATGTATTTTTCTGAAATTAATATTTTGCTTTCGAGTTTAGGAACAATATTCACTTTCTACCAAAAAACAAATATCCTAAACCTGTCACTACTAAAACTAGATAAAAGCTCTATCAAGACATTTTTTGATCTTAACATAAACATTCACCACGTGTGATATATCACCTTTTGAAGTTTCAGGGCATGTAACATATCTGTGCTTGCCCCGTATCTACTGGACAAAACCTATACAATGAACATGTATGCCCAAAGCCTGTAACGGCAGTAAATTACGGACAAAAAACTCCCTTTTTCAACTTTTGGTGGAAGCTCACTCGCCAATAAAAGAATATTAAAAATAAACGACTGGGACATATAAACAAAGCTTCGCTAAAAAATAGCTCCGACGGAGCCTGGTCCACTTTCAAAAAAATCTCTTTTAACTTTCAGGTCACCGTTTAATTCAGTTCAATTTAAGGCCGAGGTGCATAACTCATTGATCGTGTTACGGGTTTCGAACTTGGAATTTCGTTCTTTTCTTGTTGCGTTACTCCAAATCGATGTTGTCGTTGTCGCATCTGACCAACCCAACAGTGGTTTGGTCTTCCCCTTGTACGCACCTGGTCTATCGAAAGAGTTTTTCTTGCAACATTGCTTTCATCTAATGATAACCACAATGATATTAAGAATAATTACAAGCGATTCGTTCGAATGAAATGAGATGGCGGCATAGTACTTGGTTTGTATCAAAACTGAAGACTCGAAGACTCTTAAGCATGATAATCTTACGAAGTTGAGACACTATAAATATATTATGCGACGAAATTATTCACTCCAGTCGACCTGTGAAGAGTAAAATTTGTGATGCTCTACAATTAAAATTTTATGAACTGGGACAAAACAAAAAATTAATCTTGCATTTCTTGTGCATGGTATTTCGAATAACATTTTTTCAAGCTCAGTGTGTAACATAATGTACTCCAAATATCTAATAAGTAACGAAAAAATCGGAAAATCGGTTTCTAGGTTTCTGTAGAAATGTACAAAACTGAAATTCAATATTACACGAGCCACAAATTGCATTTACTTTCCATTTCTTTCTTTTTTAGGGTTTCTCTATTATAACGTTCCACTGTGGTCAGTATAATTCGATTTTCTAATCCTTTATACTTATACGCTTTCTGAAACAAGTCAACCACCGCCTAATCATCGCTATCAACTTTCTTTCGGTTCAACAGTCACTTCTCACTGTCTGTATTTACAAGGAATTTCGAGTAGGTAACTTAATTATCAGTTCGTATAATCTAAGACTCTTTTACGACGGAATAACTGTCGCATTCTCCTCCTGTCAATATTTCTTACCACTTGCCTTTAATTATTAAATTAAATTTAAGTTTGTGTCAATCTTCGAACATATTTTATCACAAACATCATTGTACCGCATGGTGCCGTAAAAATGTTCACCCTTATGCGATTAATCATTTGAAGAGAAAAAAATCAGGAAACAGGAAATTCCATAATATCGAAATTTAGCAACTTGGTTCGATTTTAACGACAACCCGACTCGATTTTTTTTAAACTCTCTACTAATAATTTGAAACTATAATTCTCAATATTGTGTCATGGGTTCGACGTGGAATAGATATGCGGATACGTTAGTGTAGACGTAAGTGTAAAAATTTGAATATTCCAAAAAAATGTTATGGATTTTCAATGCAAGATGGCATAGACACAGAAATATATTAATACCAAAAGATACACACTATAGAGTGACGTAGTCGATGTGTTGTATTTCCGAAAGAAACGAAAACGAAAACATATCCTTACTGAACTATGAAATGAAAATTATTATGAACGTGTTAAAAATGATATATTATGGTTGCACAAACGGGTACACATGGATGAAAATGTATAAATGAGAAAAGGGATATGAATGTGTCAAATATTAGATGAATTAAGTATGGGATAGCGATATGAACTCATGGGATTCGAGCAGTAAAAAAATTAAGAAGAAAAAAAAACTCTTTTAGCTCATTGGAGCGATTAAAAATGAATATTTCTTCCGTTCGATGTAAAAAAAACAAGTCGTAAAAATGTTGAACAAAATTTTTTATTCATAAATTGACAAAATAAATAAAAAATCAAAACAAATTTAAGCTTCTCATGAGGCTACACAGATGAAAAGAAATACTTTATGGGAACAAATCTACTGCAAAGTTGATGTATAAAACTTAGAATTCGTTGTGGGAACACAAAAATACTTTATATAGCGTTGAAGCCTAGAGAAAACCTTCGCAAAGACAAGAACATTTTTCTTTTCTTTTTTAATTCAGAAAAACTTTTGCTAAAAGCTTCTCTTAGTGAAAAACGTATACATGTCCAACTTAGGCCAGAGTATTTGAATACCTTTGTGAATTTAAATTCGAAAGAAAATAATAAATAAAATGGAAACGCTGAGAAACTTTACAATTTACCTACGACATCCATCCATGTAACATGTTACCGAAGGTATGTATATAAAATTGCGAAACCGAAGTTTACTTTCCAATTCAACTGAAAGTTAAATTTCTACTCGAGGTAACGGATCACAAGGGATGTTTGTGTGGCGAAAGAATAATCGTCATATCATCATTCGGAAAAAGTAACCCTTGGGATGAAACTGTGTGACAAGTCAGATTCAAACTTGTGATTGTGATAGATTACTTTGTGGTACACTAGTTAAGTTTATAGAAAATGCAGAGGTATAAACTAAAAAGTCATCGACAGAAGCAGGAAGATTACACATTAGTCAGTTTATGTATGTTCAGTACAGTTCCAAACGTTGGTATGAAGCAATTTACTCATTTAGAACACTTGCCCAATTATACACCATTCGGCTCAAAACATTTGTACAATTTTACTGACAGGGATGAAATTCTGATCAGATTTAAGTCATGCTTTGATACCTATACCTGACCTTATTTGCTGATGATGTTGTTTTTACGACGAAGGAAATCAAACGAACTGACCGAAAAACATGTGTTATTCGCACGGCGACAAAATTGTAAATAACTCTAGTTAACGTCGTTGGTCGTTTCTTTTATAGCAATATAGCATGTTGAAACAAAATGAAGTGTAAGATTTTATTCTAATCTGTTGTTAAGTATTTTGATCATATATAACAGATTTCACATTTCTCATGATGGGTATGATGCTTGCAGTTGTTGAACATTCAAAATAGAATTATTATACGTTATATAAAGCCGTAATATCGCGTAATTCGGCCATGGTTGAACAAAACAATGAAGATTATTAACTGAGACCATTTTGATTAAATTCAGTAACAAATGTTCCACGACAAAAAAAATATGCAAAATGGTATACTTGCTGTTGTATTTACGTAGGAAATTAATAAAATTGAAAAGAAAATGCAACTGAAGATTTCTTATTATTAAATTAGTGCTCAAAACGTACAAGTCGGTAGCAAACACTCAAACCTACAACAACCTATCGTTACATTTATAAAACTTTCTTCAAACGCCATCTGTTGTCGACATTTTGTTTAGAGCATCACCATCGATGGTTTATGATGAAAGTTTTGTTTAATCTCATATTTGAAACGGAATTTGTCTTTTCGTAACGACATCGATTTATTTTTGCCAAAAAGTGTATCGTCAAAATTTGAAAAATGTTCGTAAAATATGATGAATAGAGCAGAGGGCTGTGATAACGGCATAAAATATTTAATTTTACTTGTTTGACTTAAAAATGTGTATATATTCGTTTCCTTTGAGTTTTTATTTTCTTCAAGTGCAAGAGATTTCATTATAGCTGTATAACTATGAATCGTATGAAACAAATTTTTCAGTAAAATGTCGGCATTGAATGTGTCTACAGCTCGAGTCGGAGAGCATAATTAAAAGATATTCTGAAAAGATTGCATTGAGTGAAGCGATTGATCCGTACAAAATCTATTTGGACACGATCCAATACAATAAGATCTAATTGTGTCATTTTGGCAAGTATTGTGAATGACGCGGCGCGAAATTCCTAGCAGCCGTTAGACTTGTCGAAAGTTAGTCTACACCAGATGAACTTAGCATAGAATTTTCAACGTTCTTCAAATACAATCCATATGATATCACATTGAAACAAAGCTCGATTATACACTTATGCGCAAGAGACAGCATCGATTAGTATTCCATGTACCAAGGTCACGAAGGCGAGTGACACACACATTTTGACAAGTAGATACATTTTGTCACAAATGTCTTAACCTGTTCTTATAGAACTTTGACATGTCCGAAGTAAGTTCATTGTATGTACGAAGTTTTTTATGTGAAGTGAGAAACTGTAGTATGTAAGTAAAGAGAATAAAAGTTTCTAAGCTAAAATTTACTACTGTATTGTACATATAAAATTATTTCACTTCCACAAAGAAAATATGGAAAATAATCATGAATGATTGTCGCTGATCCACAACAATTTTAAGGCTGGTTTGTGGCGTGTTTACATGTTGGAGCAATTGTATACTGTAAACACATTGGTCTTATCGGCTGACGATCAAAGTAAAACCGATCTTTCCGGTCAATGGAGTCATCCCGACATATCGACAATCGATCGGTTTTTACCAATGTCTGAAATAAGCTTTGCAAAACGAGAAAGAACAGCATTGAAAGGTGAGTTTGTTTATATTAAATCGCTATTTTCTTCTCTCCATACAAATTTTGACATGAGACCATACCTATAGAGTTTACTTTCATTGTGATTCTTTATATGTACATGAATTGTTGCGGAAGATATTTATTTAGTGGAAATGAAATGTCCATGCAGCGTAGCAAGACCTCCTCAGTCTTAAAGATCGCTTCATTTTGCTCGAAAACGACTCAAATAAATTAAACCGGTGGTGTTACAATTGAAATTTCGAAATATAAACATATAATGGCGACTCGAGTGCGATGATCGCTAATTAAGAAAAAAATACGACCATTTTTTCATTCGTGATAATTCTATTATTCACTTATTCACTATTGAACGACATCTGCTGATCGAGACAATAGCCAATACATGTAGGAGAAAAACGTAGGCTGAGTTATGAGTTGGCAACACTGATTTGAATCAGTGGAAGGAATCGATACGGTAACGCTGTGGTACTGTAACAACTTGTAAATCTTGTAAATGCACTTAACAAAGAGTGTCTGATGCAGCACTAAATGAAATCAGTGCTGCCAGTTTAGAATTTTTACCCCACGATTCTCTAACTTTTTCATACATGAATGAGGTCAGTTAAGCAGATTTAAATCACTTTTCAACATTGCATATTTTTGCTGTATCACATCATTTGAGGTACATATTGTATAAGTATGAAATTATTGCTACCAGTTCTCAACGAAAACCAATTTTTACATTACGCTGAAGCTTGTCAGCACTACCAACTCACAAAAATACTGAATTTTTTGACCAGAGAACTGACAAACAGATGGCGACAGTATCTGACATAAATATTTATGGTAATCAGTGCCAAATGTTTTCAGAAATGATACAATAGTCATTCATTGTTCTGCCTCTGACGAGTAAAGTCGGTTAAAATTTTTATTTCTTGGCGTGATACAATAAACTTTCAAGAAAAAATTTCATCAAAGAAAAATCAAAAAGTAATTGGCTCAGTTCATCTTGCAAATTTTGGATCATTCATAACCATTAAGTGGACAAATCTTCTCACTTTGATCAAGTAAAATGGGTTACGATGTCGAGCGTTTCGTTGGTGAAGTGGTGGACAACGAGCTTCTATGTCAAATTTGTGCATCGGTTCTGCAAGATGCCATGGAGACACCGTGCGAGCACTTTTTTTGTATGGAGTGCATAAAGAATTGGCTTTTGCTAAAGAAAGATTGTCCGATCGATCGACAACCGTTACGGAAGGCTCAACTTAGAAAGCCGAGTCGTTTGCTTCGTAATCTACTAGGTAGACTGGCGATCAAATGTGATTTTGGTAAGTGACCTTAAATTTTCTTTTTTTAAGCTGTCGTTGGTCGTAACACAACTATTTTCCGTTCTTATTTACAGAGGAGTATGGATGCAACATGGCCGTGAAATTGGAAAATTTGGACAACCATCGGAGCATTTGCAATAACAATCCGGATACAGAAATTACATGCAATAAAGGATGCGACCTGCCAATCAGACGACGTGATCTGGCGAACAATTGTCTTGTCCACTTGAAAAATAGAATCCATGGTCAGGATGAAAAAATATCGCATCTATCGACGACAGTGTCCGAGCAGCGCGCCCGAAGAAAAGACCTCATGACAGATATTGCCAGAGAGCAAAGCATGATCGTCGCGTGTGAGGATGAGATCGAAAAACTTCACAAATTGGTTTCACCAATCAGCAAAGTGAGATTACTTTTAAATGTGGACAAGGACATTTTTCAAATTTCCGAAAATTTGAAAACGCATCATAACCAAGGTATTTTGGAAAATGAGGACAAATCTCACAACGGGGTTGCACAGTTGGTTCATCAATTAGAACCGTCAAATCCATCCTTCAGTTTGTGTGTACTGAACATTGGGCCTTTCATTGCTATGGGATTGGCAGGTAGAGAGTCTTCAGGAAGCGCGATTCTTGACACATCTTTAGTTTATTTGAACGATGGAGCTGTACTGTTCCGTAAACAAGTAATACGTACCGGAGAAGCGTGGAAAGAGGGTGATCATATTAGCTGTAACGTTAATTTTCCAATCAATGGATCTAATGATTTGTCGTCCCATAACAGGAACAAAGAAGTTTCATTTTACAAAAATTTTAAGAAAATCGTAACTATTCCGTCGGTAGAACTTCCTGGATATTTTCCAACTGTCTTTATTGGATCTTTTTGAATTGTTTACATAAGAAGATTAAGTCGGTCGTGGAATTTAGTCTGCCCTGAAGCGAGGCAACAAGTGAAATTTTTGGACTGAAACTTTTAAATGTATGTATTTTCAAGGCTTACAAGAATATTTATTGTGATTTTTACTCTACTTTTACATTTGTTGTAATAAATATCGAAAATTGAATAAAAAAATTTGCTCTAAAAAATATTTTATTTTAATGAAGAACCAATACATTTCTGAACCAATGAATTCTGGATTCCGGGAGACAGTGATAGTCGTTGAGGCTTACATCCATCAGCCACACTTCTATATCACTCAAAAACAAAAGCCGCAGATCAAATGTTTTCCATCTTTCGAAATCAGAAAATATCACACGAAGATCTGCATGCGCGACCCGATGGCGATGGAAAAATCATACCAACTATTAAGGTTCGACCTGATTTCACTTGACATGCTTCGAATCAGGTTTACTCATTTCCGGTTCGAGTGAAAATTTGTCCCAAACATTACTGGTTGACCTGACCTGAAAAATTTTCAGGACAAATATGACCTGTTACGAGAATTGCTTACAATCGACAGAAGACCACTTATATTGGAGGGTGGCACAGGTCCTTTTCTCCACTTACAAAAGAACTGATATCGGTGGGCTGACACATACAGCTTCAAGACGCAAAACCTATAAAAAGCTGTTATTCCCCATACAAATTTCCAAACTTTAAAATTCAATGTTTCAGCCAACTTTTAACCGATCTAAACTGGCGATAGCTCGTGCAGCTAGTGTGTATGTTCAGATTACGAATAAAAGATTGAACAAAGATGTGAAATTCAAAAAATTCTGAAAGATGCTCCTAGATCCTATGGTTCAATAGTTTCGAAATTAGTCAATCCAGTAAGGCAAAATTCAGCAGCCGCTTGTACTTTGGCTTTAAACAATCAGTAAATTTGATCTGTTTTTGAAAGTGGAGGAAAGCAGTATTTATTGGCTAACAACAGAACAGAAGGTCTTTATCAGATTTTCTGTTATTGGTACTTTCGTTCGCCATTACAGTTTAAGTTCGAGCAGTTTAAGCACGCCATTGAGATTGGAAAAGTTTACAGCTTTTTTGGTCAGTTTACTGACTGAATTGTTGCTTTATGTAAAGTTTTGATTTTGGCTCAAGATGAAGTCCGTACGCCTTTTAAAAAACGCTCGGACCCAATCGTAAAACTCTGAAATCTCGATCTAAAAATGTAGAATAAAATTGGAATTTCACTTCTCAACCTCGGAGAAACTTGACGTCATTTAACATTTTTTTACCTGCTTTTGACTTCTGTATAAGACCCTTTGACGAATAACACGCCAAAGTAGAAACGAAAATTATCGTTGAAATTTCAAAAGAAGGTATACAAATTGCCTAGTTGAACTCTTCCGAAAGAATGTCACCTCTTTCACTCTCGTTTTAATCCAATACGGACACATAAACAACGATACATCGATGGAATATTCCATGGAATTTCCATCGTTTTATCGTTGTCTTATGAGTGCACTGTATTGCATTATACATTATTCCGGAACAGTTCTACTAGGGTGTGACACATTTTTACAAGCTTGTGGTTTATGTTTACACCAAACGAGCGTAATGGATTTTTTCGACGGGTTATTGTAGTTAAGGCTTTTACTTATGTTGTTGTCGCTTGTGAGCGAGTTATCTCCGTAAAAATGAAGTCGATAGCTCAAGCGAATTTTCCAACTTTGAAATTTAATATTTCGGCCATACAATAGCATTTTTGAATTAAAGTTGCTGTCTGCAATATTGAAAATATTGTGTAGATGAGTGTCGAGTCGATGAATGTGACAATGGAGTAAGTCATCCTGAACCCAATATCACATTTGTCGTCTTAAGAGATAGGGATAAACGAGACTCGGACAATTTTTTGTTTTTGTTTAATTCGCTCTTGCGTTTTTACGCGGATTTGACTGTACTTGGACGACTTGGACTTAGAATATGGCCCTTCCTTCGTGGTCTTCATTGTTCTGTTTTAGCTCGGTTGAAGTCTTGAATATGGTGAAAAACTGACGCTGGGACTCTGAGTGAACGATGGATCAATGGACGAAATTTCTTTTCTTGCACAGATAATCCGTAGACCCTATAAACCCCTGTGCGTCTTTCTCTTAAGACTACAAATGTGATATTGGGTTCAGGAATGAATTTGTTAAGAGGTAGAAAAGACGAGGAGGAGACGATTGCTTCATGGATCAGCGAGTTATGATTCACTCTTCAATGAGTATATAGAAGAGAAACGGGCAAGGTAGGTTTAGTCCCAAACACACCGAGATCGCACAAACAATATTTTCATGGACAATTTGATCAAAATTTTAAATATCTTAACAAATGATTTGTTTTTTAAATTGTGAATAGTGAAAATAGCCAATACGACATGTAGAAGAAAAACGTGGGCTGAGTTATGAGTTGGCAACAATGATTTGAATCAGTGGAAGGACAAAATACTGTTTCGAGACGGTAACGCTGTGGTACTTTAACATCTCTTGAACAAAGAGAGTCTGATGCAGCACTAAATGAAATCAGTGCTGCCAACTGAAAATCAATTTTCAACATTGCATATTTTTGCTGTAACACATCATTTGAGGTACATATTGTATAAGTATGAAATTATTGCTACCAATTCTCAACGCAAACTAATTTCTACATTACTCTGAAGCTTGTCAGCACTACCAACTCACAAAAATACTGAATTTTTTGACCAGAGAACTGGCAAGCAGATGGCGACAGTATCTGACATAAATATTTATGGTAATCAGTGCCAAATGTTTTCAGAAATGATACAATAGTCATTCATTGTTCTGCCTCTGACGAGTAAAGTCGGTTAAAATTTTTATTTCTTGGCGTGATACAATAAACTTTCAAGAAAAAATTTCATCAAAGAAAAATCAAAAAGTAATTGGCCCAGTTCATCTTGCAAATTTTGGATCATTCATAACCATTAAGTGGACAAATCTTCTCACTTTGATCAAGTAAAATGGGTTACGATGTCGAGCGTTTCGTTGGTGAAGTGGTGGACAACGAGCTTCTATGTCAAATTTGTGCATCGGTTCTGCAAGATGCCGTGGAGACACCGTGCGAGCACTTTTTTTGTATGGAGTGCATAAAGAATTGGCTTTTGCTAAAGAAAGATTGTCCGATCGATCGACAACCGTTACGGAAGGCTCAACTTAGAAAGCCGAGTCGTTTGCTTCGTAATCTACTAGGTAGACTGGAGATCAAATGTGATTTTGGTAAGTGACCTTAAATTTTCTTTTTTTAAGCTGTCGTTGGTCGTAACACAACTATTTTCCGTTCTTATTTACAGAGGAGTATGGATGCAACATGGCCGTGAAATTGGAAAATTTGGACAACCATCGGAGCATTTGCAATAACAATCCGGATACAGAAATTACATGCAATAAAGGATGCGACCTGCCAATCAGACGACGTGATCTGGCGAACAATTGTCTTGTCCACTTGAAAAATAGAATCCATGGTCAGGATGAAAAAATATCGCATCTATCGACGACAGTGTCCGAGCAGCGCGCCCGAAGAAAAGACCTCATGACAGATATTGCCAGAGAGCAAAGCATGATCGTCGCGTGTGAGGATGAGATCGAAAAACTTCACAAATTGGTTTCACCAATCAGCAAAGTGAGATTACTTTTAAATGTGGACAAGGACATTTTTCAAATTTCCGAAAATTTGAAAACGCATCATAACCAAGGTATTTTGGAAAATGAGGACAAATCTCACAACGGGGTTGCACAGTTGGTTCATCAATTAGAACCGTCAAATCCATCCTTCAGTTTGTGTGTACTGAACATTGGGCCTTTCATTGCTATGGGACTGGCAGGTAGAGAGTCTTCAGGAAGCGCGATTCTTGACACATCTTTAGTTTATTTGAACGATGGAGCTGTACTGTTCCGTAAACAAGTAATACGTACCGGAGAAGCGTGGAAAGAGGGTGATCATATTAGCTGTAACGTTAATTTTCCGATCAATGGATCTAATGATTTGTCGTCCCATAACAGGAACAAAGAAGTTTCATTTTACAAAAATTTTAAGAAAATCGTAACTATTCCGTCGGTAGAACTTCCTGGATATTTTCCAACTGTCTTTATTGGATCTTTTTGAATTGTTTACATAAGAAGATTAAGTCGGTCGTGGAATTTAGTCTGCCCTGAAGCGAGGCAACAAGTGAAATTTTTGGACTGAAACTTTTAAATGTATGTATTTTCAAGGCTTACAAGAATATTTATTGTGATTTTTACTCTACTTTTACATTTGTTGTAATAAATATCGAAAATTGAATAAAAAAATTTGCTCTAAAAAATATTTTATTTTAATGAAGAACCAATACATTTCTGAACCAATGAATTCTGGATTCCGGGAGACAGTGATAGTCGTTGAGGCTTACATCCATCAGCCACACTTCTATATCACTCAAAAACAAAAGCCGCAGATCAAATGTTTTCCATCTTTCGAAATCAGAAAATATCACACGAAGATCTGCATGCGCGACCCGATGGCGATGGAAAAATCATACCAACTATTAAGGTTCGACCTGATTTCACTTGACATGCTTCGAATCAGGTTTACTCATTTCCGGTTCGAGTGAAAATTTGTCCCAAACATTACTGGTTGACCTGACCTGAAAAATTTTCAGGACAAATGTGACCTGTTACGAGAATTGCTTACAATCGACAGAAGACCACTTATATTGGAGGGTGGCACAGGTCCTTTTCTCCACTTACAAAAGAACTGATATCGGTGGGCTGACACATACAGCTTCAAGACGCAAAACCTATAAAAAGCTGTTATTCCCCATACAAATTTCCAAACTTTAAAATTCAATGTTTCAGCCAACTTTTAACCGATCTAAACTGGCGATAGCTCGTGCAGCTAGTGTGTATGTTCAGATTACGAATAAAAGATTGAACAAAGATGTGAAATTCAAAAAATTCTGAAAGATGCTCCTAGATCCTATGGTTCAATAGTTTCGAAATTAGTCAATCCAGTAAGGCAAAATTCAGCAGCCGCTTGTACTTTGGCTTTAAACAATCAGTAAATTTGATCTGTTTTTGAAAGTGGAGGAAAGCAGTATTTATTGGCTAACAACAGAACAGAAGGTCTTTGTCAGATTTTCTGTTATTGGTACTTTCGTTCGCCATTACAGTTTAAGTTCGAGCAGTTTAAGCACGCCATTGAGATTGGAAAAGTTTACAGCTTTTTTGGTCAGTTTACTGACTGAATTGTTGCTTTATGTAAAGTTTTGATTTTGGCTCAAGATGAAGTCCGTACGCCTTTTAAAAAACGCTCGGACCCAATCGTAAAACTCTGAAATCTCGATCTAAAAATGTAGAATAAAATTGGAATTTCACTTCTCAACCTCGGAGAAACTTGACGTCATTTAACATTTTTTTACCTGCTTTTGACTTCTGTATAAGACCCTTTGACGAATAACACGCCAAAGTAGAAACGAAAATTATCGTTGAAATTTCAAAAGAAGGTATACAAATTGCCTAGTTGAACTCTTCCGAAAGAATGTCACCTCTTTCACTCTCGTTTTAATCCAATACGGACACATAAACAACGATACATCGATGGAATATTCCATGGAATTTCCATCGTTTTATCGTTGTCTTATGAGTGCACTGTATTGCATTATACATTATTCCGGAACAGTTCTACTAGGGTGTGACACATTTTTACAAGCTTGTGGTTTATGTTTACACCAAACGAGCGTAATGGATTTTTTCGACGGGTTATTGTAGTTAAGGCTTTTACTTATGTTGTTGTCGCTTGTGAGCGAGTTATCTCCGTAAAAATGAAGTCGATAGCTCAAGCGAATTTTCCAACTTTGAAATTTAATATTTCGGCCATACAATAGCATTTTTGAATTAAAGTTGCTGTCTGCAATATTGAAAATATTGTGTAGATGAGTGTCGAGTCGATGAATGTGACAATAAAGTAAGTCATCCTGAACCCAATATCACATTTGTCGTCTTAAGAGATAGGGATAAACGAGACTCGGACAATTTTTTGTTTTTGTTTAATTCGCTCTTGCGTTTTTACGCGGATTTGACTGTACTTGGACGACTTGGACTTAGAATATGGCCCTTCCTTCGTGGTCTTCATTGTTCTGTTTTAGCTCGGTTGAAGTCTTGAATATGGTGAAAAACTGACGCTGGGACTCTGAGTGAACGATGGATCAATGGACGAAATTTCTTTTCTTGCACAGATAATCCGTAGACCCTATAAACCCCTGTGCGTCTTTCTCTTAAGACTACAAATGTGATATTGGGTTCAGGAATGAATTTGTTAAGAGGTAGAAAAGACGAGGAGGAGACGATTGCTTCATGGATCAGCGAGTTATGATTCACTCTTCAATGAGTATATAGAAGAGAAACGGGCAAGGTAGGTTTAGTCCCAAACACACCGAGATCGCACAAACAATATTTTCATGGACAATTTGATCAAAATTTTAAATATCTTAACAAATGATTTGTTTTTTAAATTGTGAATAGTGAAAATAGCCAATACGACATGTAGAAGAAAAACGTGGGCTGAGTTATGAGTTGGCAACAATGATTTGAATCAGTGGAAGGACAAAATACTGTTTCGAGACGGTAACGCTGTGGTACTTTAACATCTCTTGAACAAATGAAATCAGTGCTGCCAACTGAAAATCAATTTTCAACATTGCATATTTTTGCTGTAACACATCATTTGAGGTACATATTGTATAAGTATGAAATTATTGCTACCAATTCTCAACGCAAACTAATTTCTACATTACTCTGAAGCTTGTCAGCACTACCAACTCACAAAAATACTGAATTTTTTGACCAGAGAACTGGCAAGCAGATGGCGACAGTATCTGACATAAATATTTATGGTAATCAGTGCCAAATGTTTTCAGAAATGATACAATAGTCATTCATTGTTCTGCCTCTGACGAGTAAAGTCGGTTAAAATTTTTATTTCTTGGCGTGATACAATAAACTTTCAAGAAAAAATTTCATCAAAGAAAAATCAAAAAGTAATTGGCTCAGTTCATCTTGCAAATTTTGGATCATTCATAACCATTAAGTGGACAAATCTTCTCACTTTGATCAAGTAAAATGGGTTACGATGTCGAGCGTTTCGTTGGTGAAGTGGTGGACAACGAGCTTCTATGTCAAATTTGTGCATCGGTTCTGCAAGATGCCGTGGAGACACCGTGCGAGCACTTTTTTTGTATGGAGTGCATAAAGAATTGGCTTTTGCTAAAGAAAGATTGTCCGATCGATCGACAACCGTTACGGAAGGCTCAACTTAGAAAGCCGAGTCGTTTGCTTCGTAATCTACTAGGTAGACTGGAGATCAAATGTGATTTTGGTAAGTGACCTTAAATTTTCTTTTTTTAAGCTGTCGTTGGTCGTAACACAACTATTTTCCGTTCTTATTTACAGAGGAGTATGGATGCAACATGGCCGTGAAATTGGAAAATTTGGACAACCATCGGAGCATTTGCAATAACAATCCGGATACAGAAATTACATGCAATAAAGGATGCGACCTGCCAATCAGACGACGTGATCTGGCGAACAATTGTCTTGTCCACTTGAAAAATAGAATCCATGGTCAGGATGAAAAAATATCGCATCTATCGACGACAGTGTCCGAGCAGCGCGCCCGAAGAAAAGACCTCATGACAGATATTGCCAGAGAGCAAAGCATGATCGTCGCGTGTGAGGATGAGATCGAAAAACTTCACAAATTGGTTTCACCAATCAGCAAAGTGAGATTACTTTTAAATGTGGACAAGGACATTTTTCAAATTTCCGAAAATTTGAAAACGCATCATAACCAAGGTATTTTGGAAAATGAGGACAAATCTCACAACGGGGTTGCACAGTTGGTTCATCAATTAGAACCGTCAAATCCATCCTTCAGTTTGTGTGTACTGAACATTGGGCCTTTCATTGCTATGGGATTGGCAGGTAGAGAGTCTTCAGGAAGCGCGATTCTTGACACATCTTTAGTTTATTTGAACGATGGAGCTGTACTGTTCCGTAAACAAGTAATACGTACCGGAGAAGCGTGGAAAGAGGGTGATCATATTAGCTGTAACGTTAATTTTCCAATCAATGGATCTAATGATTTGTCGTCCCATAACAGGAACAAAGAAGTTTCATTTTACAAAAATTTTAAGAAAATCGTAACTATTCCGTCGGTAGAACTTCCTGGATATTTTCCAACTGTCTTTATTGGATCTTTTTGAATTGTTTACATAAGAAGATTAAGTCGGTCGTGGAATTTAGTCTGCCCTGAAGCGAGGCAACAAGTGAAATTTTTGGACTGAAACTTTTAAATGTATGTATTTTCAAGGCTTACAAGAATATTTATTGTGATTTTTACTCTACTTTTACATTTGTTGTAATAAATATCGAAAATTGAATAAAAAAATTTGCTCTAAAAAATATTTTATTTTAATGAAGAACCAATACATTTCTGAACCAATGAATTCTGGATTCCGGGAGACAGTGATAGTCGTTGAGGCTTACATCCATCAGCCACACTTCTATATCACTCAAAAACAAAAGCCGCAGATCAAATGTTTTCCATCTTTCGAAATCAGAAAATATCACACGAAGATCTGCATGCGCGACCCGATGGCGATGGAAAAATCATACCAACTATTAAGGTTCGACCTGATTTCACTTGACATGCTTCGAATCAGGTTTACTCATTTCCGGTTCGAGTGAAAATTTGTCCCAAACATTACTGGTTGACCTGACCTGAAAAATTTTCAGGACAAATATGACCTGTTACGAGAATTGCTTACAATCGACAGAAGACCACTTATATTGGAGGGTGGCACAGGTCCTTTTCTCCACTTACAAAAGAACTGATATCGGTGGGCTGACACATACAGCTTCAAGACGCAAAACCTATAAAAAGCTGTTATTCCCCATACAAATTTCCAAACTTTAAAATTCAATGTTTCAGCCAACTTTTAACCGATCTAAACTGGCGATAGCTCGTGCAGCTAGTGTGTATGTTCAGATTACGAATAAAAGATTGAACAAAGATGTGAAATTCAAAAAATTCTGAAAGATGCTCCTAGATCCTATGGTTCAATAGTTTCGAAATTAGTCAATCCAGTAAGGCAAAATTCAGCAGCCGCTTGTACTTTGGCTTTAAACAATCAGTAAATTTGATCTGTTTTTGAAAGTGGAGGAAAGCAGTATTTATTGGCTAACAACAGAACAGAAGGTCTTTATCAGATTTTCTGTTATTGGTACTTTCGTTCGCCATTACAGTTTAAGTTCGAGCAGTTTAAGCACGCCATTGAGATTGGAAAAGTTTACAGCTTTTTTGGTCAGTTTACTGACTGAATTGTTGCTTTATGTAAAGTTTTGATTTTGGCTCAAGATGAAGTCCGTACGCCTTTTAAAAAACGCTCGGACCCAATCGTAAAACTCTGAAATCTCGATCTAAAAATGTAGAATAAAATTGGAATTTCACTTCTCAACCTCGGAGAAACTTGACGTCATTTAACATTTTTTTACCTGCTTTTGACTTCTGTATAAGACCCTTTGACGAATAACACGCCAAAGTAGAAACGAAAATTATCGTTGAAATTTCAAAAGAAGGTATACAAATTGCCTAGTTGAACTCTTCCGAAAGAATGTCACCTCTTTCACTCTCGTTTTAATCCAATACGGACACATAAACAACGATACATCGATGGAATATTCCATGGAATTTCCATCGTTTTATCGTTGTCTTATGAGTGCACTGTATTGCATTATACATTATTCCGGAACAGTTCTACTAGGGTGTGACACATTTTTACAAGCTTGTGGTTTATGTTTACACCAAACGAGCGTAATGGATTTTTTCGACGGGTTATTGTAGTTAAGGCTTTTACTTATGTTGTTGTCGCTTGTGAGCGAGTTATCTCCGTAAAAATGAAGTCGATAGCTCAAGCGAATTTTCCAACTTTGAAATTTAATATTTCGGCCATACAATAGCATTTTTGAATTAAAGTTGCTGTCTGCAATATTGAAAATATTGTGTAGATGAGTGTCGAGTCGATGAATGTGACAATGGAGTAAGTCATCCTGAACCCAATATCACATTTGTCGTCTTAAGAGATAGGGATAAACGAGACTCGGACAATTTTTTGTTTTTGTTTAATTCGCTCTTGCGTTTTTACGCGGATTTGACTGTACTTGGACGACTTGGACTTAGAATATGGCCCTTCCTTCGTGGTCTTCATTGTTCTGTTTTAGCTCGGTTGAAGTCTTGAATATGGTGAAAAACTGACGCTGGGACTCTGAGTGAACGATGGATCAATGGACGAAATTTCTTTTCTTGCACAGATAATCCGTAGACCCTATAAACCCCTGTGCGTCTTTCTCTTAAGACTACAAATGTGATATTGGGTTCAGGAATGAATTTGTTAAGAGGTAGAAAAGACGAGGAGGAGACGATTGCTTCATGGATCAGCGAGTTATGATTCACTCTTCAATGAGTATATAGAAGAGAAACGGGCAAGGTAGGTTTAGTCCCAAACACACCGAGATCGCACAAACAATATTTTCATGGACAATTTGATCAAAATTTTAAATATCTTAACAAATGATTTGTTTTTTAAATTGTGAATAGTGAAAATAGCCAATACGACATGTAGAAGAAAAACGTGGGCTGAGTTATGAGTTGGCAACAATGATTTGAATCAGTGGAAGGACAAAATACTGTTTCGAGACGGTAACGCTGTGGTACTTTAACATCTCTTGAACAAAGAGAGTCTGATGCAGCACTAAATGAAATCAGTGCTGCCAACTGAAAATCAATTTTCAACATTGCATATTTTTGCTGTAACACATCATTTGAGGTACATATTGTATAAGTATGAAATTATTGCTACCAATTCTCAACGCAAACTAATTTCTACATTACTCTGAAGCTTGTCAGCACTACCAACTCACAAAAATACTGAATTTTTTGACCAGAGAACTGGCAAGCAGATGGCGACAGTATCTGACATAAATATTTATGGTAATCAGTGCCAAATGTTTTCAGAAATGATACAATAGTCATTCATTGTTCTGCCTCTGACGAGTAAAGTCGGTTAAAATTTTTATTTCTTGGCGTGATACAATAAACTTTCAAGAAAAAATTTCATCAAAGAAAAATCAAAAAGTAATTGGCTCAGTTCATCTTGCAAATTTTGGATCATTCATAACCATTAAGTGGACAAATCTTCTCACTTTGATCAAGTAAAATGGGTTACGATGTCGAGCGTTTCGTTGGTGAAGTGGTGGACAACGAGCTTCTATGTCAAATTTGTGCATCGGTTCTGCAAGATGCCGTGGAGACACCGTGCGAGCACTTTTTTTGTATGGAGTGCATAAAGAATTGGCTTTTGCTAAAGAAAGATTGTCCGATCGATCGACAACCGTTACGGAAGGCTCAACTTAGAAAGCCGAGTCGTTTGCTTCGTAATCTACTAGGTAGACTGGAGATCAAATGTGATTTTGGTAAGTGACCTTAAATTTTCTTTTTTTAAGCTGTCGTTGGTCGTAACACAACTATTTTCCGTTCTTATTTACAGAGGAGTATGGATGCAACATGGCCGTGAAATTGGAAAATTTGGACAACCATCGGAGCATTTGCAATAACAATCCGGATACAGAAATTACATGCAATAAAGGATGCGACCTGCCAATCAGACGACGTGATCTGGCGAACAATTGTCTTGTCCACTTGAAAAATAGAATCCATGGTCAGGATGAAAAAATATCGCATCTATCGACGACAGTGTCCGAGCAGCGCGCCCGAAGAAAAGACCTCATGACAGATATTGCCAGAGAGCAAAGCATGATCGTCGCGTGTGAGGATGAGATCGAAAAACTTCACAAATTGGTTTCACCAATCAGCAAAGTGAGATTACTTTTAAATGTGGACAAGGACATTTTTCAAATTTCCGAAAATTTGAAAACGCATCATAACCAAGGTATTTTGGAAAATGAGGACAAATCTCACAACGGGGTTGCACAGTTGGTTCATCAATTAGAACCGTCAAATCCATCCTTCAGTTTGTGTGTACTGAACATTGGGCCTTTCATTGCTATGGGATTGGCAGGTAGAGAGTCTTCAGGAAGCGCGATTCTTGACACATCTTTAGTTTATTTGAACGATGGAGCTGTACTGTTCCGTAAACAAGTAATACGTACCGGAGAAGCGTGGAAAGAGGGTGATCATATTAGCTGTAACGTTAATTTTCCAATCAATGGATCTAATGATTTGTCGTCCCATAACAGGAACAAAGAAGTTTCATTTTACAAAAATTTTAAGAAAATCGTAACTATTCCGTCGGTAGAACTTCCTGGATATTTTCCAACTGTCTTTATTGGATCTTTTTGAATTGTTTACATAAGAAGATTAAGTCGGTCGTGGAATTTAGTCTGCCCTGAAGCGAGGCAACAAGTGAAATTTTTGGACTGAAACTTTTAAATGTATGTATTTTCAAGGCTTACAAGAATATTTATTGTGATTTTTACTCTACTTTTACATTTGTTGTAATAAATATCGAAAATTGAATAAAAAAATTTGCTCTAAAAAATATTTTATTTTAATGAAGAACCAATACATTTCTGAACCAATGAATTCTGGATTCCGGGAGACAGTGATAGTCGTTGAGGCTTACATCCATCAGCCACACTTCTATATCACTCAAAAACAAAAGCCGCAGATCAAATGTTTTCCATCTTTCGAAATCAGAAAATATCACACGAAGATCTGCATGCGCGACCCGATGGCGATGGAAAAATCATACCAACTATTAAGGTTCGACCTGATTTCACTTGACATGCTTCGAATCAGGTTTACTCATTTCCGGTTCGAGTGAAAATTTGTCCCAAACATTACTGGTTGACCTGACCTGAAAAATTTTCAGGACAAATGTGACCTGTTACGAGAATTGCTTACAATCGACAGAAGACCACTTATATTGGAGGGTGGCACAGGTCCTTTTCTCCACTTACAAAAGAACTGATATCGGTGGGCTGACACATACAGCTTCAAGACGCAAAACCTATAAAAAGCTGTTATTCCCCATACAAATTTCCAAACTTTAAAATTCAATGTTTCAGCCAACTTTTAACCGATCTAAACTGGCGATAGCTCGTGCAGCTAGTGTGTATGTTCAGATTACGAATAAAAGATTGAACAAAGATGTGAAATTCAAAAAATTCTGAAAGATGCTCCTAGATCCTATGGTTCAATAGTTTCGAAATTAGTCAATCCAGTAAGGCAAAATTCAGCAGCCGCTTGTACTTTGGCTTTAAACAATCAGTAAATTTGATCTGTTTTTGAAAGTGGAGGAAAGCAGTATTTATTGGCTAACAACAGAACAGAAGGTCTTTATCAGATTTTCTGTTATTGGTACTTTCGTTCGCCATTACAGTTTAAGTTCGAGCAGTTTAAGCACGCCATTGAGATTGGAAAAGTTTACAGCTTTTTTGGTCAGTTTACTGACTGAATTGTTGCTTTATGTAAAGTTTTGATTTTGGCTCAAGATGAAGTCCGTACGCCTTTTAAAAAACGCTCGGACCCAATCGTAAAACTCTGAAATCTCGATCTAAAAATGTAGAATAAAATTGGAATTTCACTTCTCAACCTCGGAGAAACTTGACGTCATTTAACATTTTTTTACCTGCTTTTGACTTCTGTATAAGACCCTTTGACGAATAACACGCCAAAGTAGAAACGAAAATTATCGTTGAAATTTCAAAAGAAGGTATACAAATTGCCTAGTTGAACTCTTCCGAAAGAATGTCACCTCTTTCACTCTCGTTTTAATCCAATACGGACACATAAACAACGATACATCGATGGAATATTCCATGGAATTTCCATCGTTTTATCGTTGTCTTATGAGTGCACTGTATTGCATTATACATTATTCCGGAACAGTTCTACTAGGGTGTGACACATTTTTACAAGCTTGTGGTTTATGTTTACACCAAACGAGCGTAATGGATTTTTTCGACGGGTTATTGTAGTTAAGGCTTTTACTTATGTTGTTGTCGCTTGTGAGCGAGTTATCTCCGTAAAAATGAAGTCGATAGCTCAAGCGAATTTTCCAACTTTGAAATTTAATATTTCGGCCATACAATAGCATTTTTGAATTAAAGTTGCTGTCTGCAATATTGAAAATATTGTGTAGATGAGTGTCGAGTCGATGAATGTGACAATGGAGTAAGTCATCCTGAACCCAATATCACATTTGTCGTCTTAAGAGATAGGGATAAACGAGACTCGGACAATTTTTTGTTTTTGTTTAATTCGCTCTTGCGTTTTTACGCGGATTTGACTGTACTTGGACGACTTGGACTTAGAATATGGCCCTTCCTTCGTGGTCTTCATTGTTCTGTTTTAGCTCGGTTGAAGTCTTGAATATGGTGAAAAACTGACGCTGGGACTCTGAGTGAACGATGGATCAATGGACGAAATTTCTTTTCTTGCACAGATAATCCGTAGACCCTATAAACCCCTGTGCGTCTTTCTCTTAAGACTACAAATGTGATATTGGGTTCAGGAATGAATTTGTTAAGAGGTAGAAAAGACGAGGAGGAGACGATTGCTTCATGGATCAGCGAGTTATGATTCACTCTTCAATGAGTATATAGAAGAGAAACGGGCAAGGTAGGTTTAGTCCCAAACACACCGAGATCGCACAAACAATATTTTCATGGACAATTTGATCAAAATTTTAAATATCTTAACAAATGATTTGTTTTTTAAATTGTGAATAGTGAAAATAGCCAATACGACATGTAGAAGAAAAACGTGGGCTGAGTTATGAGTTGGCAACAATGATTTGAATCAGTGGAAGGACAAAATACTGTTTCGAGACGGTAACGCTGTGGTACTTTAACATCTCTTGAACAAAGAGAGTCTGATGCAGCACTAAATGAAATCAGTGCTGCCAACTGAAAATCAATTTTCAACATTGCATATTTTTGCTGTAACACATCATTTGAGGTACATATTGTATAAGTATGAAATTATTGCTACCAATTCTCAACGCAAACTAATTTCTACATTACTCTGAAGCTTGTCAGCACTACCAACTCACAAAAATACTGAATTTTTTGACCAGAGAACTGGCAAGCAGATGGCGACAGTATCTGACATAAATATTTATGGTAATCAGTGCCAAATGTTTTCAGAAATGATACAATAGTCATTCATTGTTCTGCCTCTGACGAGTAAAGTCGGTTAAAATTTTTATTTCTTGGCGTGATACAATAAACTTTCAAGAAAAAATTTCATCAAAGAAAAATCAAAAAGTAATTGGCTCAGTTCATCTTGCAAATTTTGGATCATTCATAACCATTAAGTGGACAAATCTTCTCACTTTGATCAAGTAAAATGGGTTACGATGTCGAGCGTTTCGTTGGTGAAGTGGTGGACAACGAGCTTCTATGTCAAATTTGTGCATCGGTTCTGCAAGATGCCGTGGAGACACCGTGCGAGCACTTTTTTTGTATGGAGTGCATAAAGAATTGGCTTTTGCTAAAGAAAGATTGTCCGATCGATCGACAACCGTTACGGAAGGCTCAACTTAGAAAGCCGAGTCGTTTGCTTCGTAATCTACTAGGTAGACTGGAGATCAAATGTGATTTTGGTAAGTGACCTTAAATTTTCTTTTTTTAAGCTGTCGTTGGTCGTAACACAACTATTTTCCGTTCTTATTTACAGAGGAGTATGGATGCAACATGGCCGTGAAATTGGAAAATTTGGACAACCATCGGAGCATTTGCAATAACAATCCGGATACAGAAATTACATGCAATAAAGGATGCGACCTGCCAATCAGACGACGTGATCTGGCGAACAATTGTCTTGTCCACTTGAAAAATAGAATCCATGGTCAGGATGAAAAAATATCGCATCTATCGACGACAGTGTCCGAGCAGCGCGCCCGAAGAAAAGACCTCATGACAGATATTGCCAGAGAGCAAAGCATGATCGTCGCGTGTGAGGATGAGATCGAAAAACTTCACAAATTGGTTTCACCAATCAGCAAAGTGAGATTACTTTTAAATGTGGACAAGGACATTTTTCAAATTTCCGAAAATTTGAAAACGCATCATAACCAAGGTATTTTGGAAAATGAGGACAAATCTCACAACGGGGTTGCACAGTTGGTTCATCAATTAGAACCGTCAAATCCATCCTTCAGTTTGTGTGTACTGAACATTGGGCCTTTCATTGCTATGGGATTGGCAGGTAGAGAGTCTTCAGGAAGCGCGATTCTTGACACATCTTTAGTTTATTTGAACGATGGAGCTGTACTGTTCCGTAAACAAGTAATACGTACCGGAGAAGCGTGGAAAGAGGGTGATCATATTAGCTGTAACGTTAATTTTCCAATCAATGGATCTAATGATTTGTCGTCCCATAACAGGAACAAAGAAGTTTCATTTTACAAAAATTTTAAGAAAATCGTAACTATTCCGTCGGTAGAACTTCCTGGATATTTTCCAACTGTCTTTATTGGATCTTTTTGAATTGTTTACATAAGAAGATTAAGTCGGTCGTGGAATTTAGTCTGCCCTGAAGCGAGGCAACAAGTGAAATTTTTGGACTGAAACTTTTAAATGTATGTATTTTCAAGGCTTACAAGAATATTTATTGTGATTTTTACTCTACTTTTACATTTAGTTGTAATAAATATCGAAAATTGAATAAAAAAATTTGCTCTAAAAAATATTTTATTTTAATGAAGAACCAATACATTTCTGAACCAATGAATTCTGGATTCCGGGAGACAGTGATAGTCGTTGAGGCTTACATCCATCAGCCACACTTCTATATCACTCAAAAACAAAAGCCGCAGATCAAATGTTTTCCATCTTTCGAAATCAGAAAATATCACACGAAGATCTGCATGCGCGACCCGATGGCGATGGAAAAATCATACCAACTATTAAGGTTCGACCTGATTTCACTTGACATGCTTCGAATCAGGTTTACTCATTTCCGGTTCGAGTGAAAATTTGTCCCAAACATTACTGGTTGACCTGACCTGAAAAATTTTCAGGACAAATGTGACCTGTTACGAGAATTGCTTACAATCGACAGAAGACCACTTATATTGGAGGGTGGCACAGGTCCTTTTCTCCACTTACAAAAGAACTGATATCGGTGGGCTGACACATACAGCTTCAAGACGCAAAACCTATAAAAAGCTGTTATTCCCCATACAAATTTCCAAACTTTAAAATTCAATGTTTCAGCCAACTTTTAACCGATCTAAACTGGCGATAGCTCGTGCAGCTAGTGTGTATGTTCAGATTACGAATAAAAGATTGAACAAAGATGTGAAATTCAAAAAATTCTGAAAGATGCTCCTAGATCCTATGGTTCAATAGTTTCGAAATTAGTCAATCCAGTAAGGCAAAATTCAGCAGCCGCTTGTACTTTGGCTTTAAACAATCAGTAAATTTGATCTGTTTTTGAAAGTGGAGGAAAGCAGTATTTATTGGCTAACAACAGGAACAGAAGGTCTTTATCAGATTTTCTGTTATTGGTACTTTCGTTCGCCATTACAGTTTAAGTTCGAGCAGTTTAAGCACGCCATTGAGATTGGAAAAGTTTACAGCTTTTTTGGTCAGTTTACTGACTGAATTGTTGCTTTATGTAAAGTTTTGATTTTGGCTCAAGATGAAGTCCGTACGCCTTTTAAAAAACGCTCGGACCCAATCGTAAAACTCTGAAATCTCGATCTAAAAATGTAGAATAAAATTGGAATTTCACTTCTCAACCTCGGAGAAACTTGACGTCATTTAACATTTTTTTACCTGCTTTTGACTTCTGTATAAGACCCTTTGACGAATAACACGCCAAAGTAGAAACGAAAATTATCGTTGAAATTTCAAAAGAAGGTATACAAATTGCCTAGTTGAACTCTTCCGAAAGAATGTCACCTCTTTCACTCTCGTTTTAATCCAATACGGACACATAAACAACGATACATCGATGGAATATTCCATGGAATTTCCATCGTTTTATCGTTGTCTTATGAGTGTACTGTATTGCATTATACATTATTCCGGAACAGTTCTACTAGGGTGTGACACATTTTTACAAGCTTGTGGTTTATGTTTACACCAAACGAGCGTAATGGATTTTTTCGACGGGTTATTGTAGTTAAGGCTTTTACTTATGTTGTTGTCGCTTGTGAGCGAGTTATCTCCGTAAAAATGAAGTCGATAGCTCAAGCGAATTTTCCAACTTTGAAATTTAATATTTCGGCCATACAATAGCATTTTTGAATTAAAGTTGCTGTCTGCAATATTGAAAATATTGTGTAGATGAGTGTCGAGTCGATGAATGTGACAATGGAGTAAGTCATCCTGAACCCAATATCACATTTGTCGTCTTAAGAGATAGGGATAAACGAGACTCGGACAATTTTTTGTTTTTGTTTAATTCGCTCTTGCGTTTTTACGCGGATTTGACTGTACTTGGACGACTTGGACTTAGAATATGGCCCTTCCTTCGTGGTCTTCATTGTTCTGTTTTAGCTCGGTTGAAGTCTTGAATATGGTGAAAAACTGACATTGGGACTCTGAGTGAACGATGGATCAATGGACGAAATTTCTTTTCTTGCACAGATAATCCGTAGACCCTATAAACCCCTGTGCGTCTTTCTCTTAAGACTACAAATGTGATATTGGGTTCAGGAATGAATTTGTTAAGAGGTAGAAAAGACGAGGAGGAGACGATTGCTTCATGGATCAGCGAGTTATGATTCACTCTTCAATGAGTATATAGAAGAGAAACGGGCAAGGTAGGTTTAGTCCCAAACACACCGAGATCGCACAAACAATATTTTCATGGACAATTTGATCAAAATTTTAAATATCTTAACAAATGATTTGTTTTTTAAATTGTGAATAGTGAAAATAGCCAATACGACATGTAGAAGAAAAACGTGGGCTGAGTTATGAGTTGGCAACAATGATTTGAATCAGTGGAAGGACAAAATACTGTTTCGAGACGGTAACGCTGTGGTACTTTAACATCTCTTGAACAAAGAGAGTCTGATGCAGCACTAAATGAAATCAGTGCTGCCAACTGAAAATCAATTTTCAACATTGCATATTTTTGCTGTAACACATCATTTGAGGTACATATTGTATAAGTATGAAATTATTGCTACCAATTCTCAACGCAAACTAATTTCTACATTACTCTGAAGCTTGTCAGCACTACCAACTCACAAAAATACTGAATTTTTTGACCAGAGAACTGGCAAGCAGATGGCGACAGTATCTGACATAAATATTTATGGTAATCAGTGCCAAATGTTTTCAGAAATGATACAATAGTCATTCATTGTTCTGCCTCTGACGAGTAAAGTCGGTTAAAATTTTTATTTCTTGGCGTGATACAATAAACTTTCAAGAAAAAATTTCATCAAAGAAAAATCAAAAAGTAATTGGCTCAGTTCATCTTGCAAATTTTGGATCATTCATAACCATTAAGTGGACAAATCTTCTCACTTTGATCAAGTAAAATGGGTTACGATGTCGAGCGTTTCGTTGGTGAAGTGGTGGACAACGAGCTTCTATGTCAAATTTGTGCATCGGTTCTGCAAGATGCCGTGGAGACACCGTGCGAGCACTTTTTTTGTATGGAGTGCATAAAGAATTGGCTTTTGCTAAAGAAAGATTGTCCGATCGATCGACAACCGTTACGGAAGGCTCAACTTAGAAAGCCGAGTCGTTTGCTTCGTAATCTACTAGGTAGACTGGAGATCAAATGTGATTTTGGTAAGTGACCTTAAATTTTCTTTTTTTAAGCTGTCGTTGGTCGTAACACAACTATTTTCCGTTCTTATTTACAGAGGAGTATGGATGCAACATGGCCGTGAAATTGGAAAATTTGGACAACCATCGGAGCATTTGCAATAACAATCCGGATACAGAAATTACATGCAATAAAGGATGCGACCTGCCAATCAGACGACGTGATCTGGCGAACAATTGTCTTGTCCACTTGAAAAATAGAATCCATGGTCAGGATGAAAAAATATCGCATCTATCGACGACAGTGTCCGAGCAGCGCGCCCGAAGAAAAGACCTCATGACAGATATTGCCAGAGAGCAAAGCATGATCGTCGCGTGTGAGGATGAGATCGAAAAACTTCACAAATTGGTTTCACCAATCAGCAAAGTGAGATTACTTTTAAATGTGGACAAGGACATTTTTCAAATTTCCGAAAATTTGAAAATGCATCATAACCAAGGTATTTTGGAAAATGAGGACAAATCTCACAACGGGGTTGCACAGTTGGTTCATCAATTAGAACCGTCAAATCCATCCTTCAGTTTGTGTGTACTGAACATTGGGCCTTTCATTGCTATGGGATTGGCAGGTAGAGAGTCTTCAGGAAGCGCGATTCTTGACACATCTTTAGTTTATTTGAACGATGGAGCTGTACTGTTCCGTAAACAAGTAATACGTACCGGAGAAGCGTGGAAAGAGGGTGATCATATTAGCTGTAACGTTAATTTTCCAATCAATGGATCTAATGATTTGTCGTCCCATAACAGGAACAAAGAAGTTTCATTTTACAAAAATTTTAAGAAAATCGTAACTATTCCGTCGGTAGAACTTCCTGGATATTTTCCAACTGTCTTTATTGGATCTTTTTGAATTGTTTACATAAGAAGATTAAGTCGGTCGTGGAATTTAGTCTGCCCTGAAGCGAGGCAACAAGTGAAATTTTTGGACTGAAACTTTTAAATGTATGTATTTTCAAGGCTTACAAGAATATTTATTGTGATTTTTACTCTACTTTTACATTAGTTGAAATAAATATCGAAAATTGAATAAAAAAATTTGCTCTAAAAAATATTTTATTTTTATGAAGAACCAATACATTTCTGAACCAATGAATTCTGGATTCCGGGAGACAGTGATAGTCGTTGAGGCTTACATCCATCAGCCACACTTCTATATCACTCAAAAACAAAAGCCGCAGATCAAATGTTTTCCATCTTTCGAAATCAGAAAATATCACACGAAGATCTGCATGCGCGACCCGATGGCGATGGAAAAATCATACCAACTATTAAGGTTCGACCTGATTTCACTTGACATGCTTCGAATCAGGTTTACTCATTTCCGGTTCGAGTGAAAATTTGTCCCAAACATTACTGGTTGACCTGACCTGAAAAATTTTCAGGACAAATATGACCTGTTACGAGAATTGCTTACAATCGACAGAAGACCACTTATATTGGAGGGTGGCACAGGTCCTTTTCTCCACTTACAAAAGAACTGATATCGGTGGGCTGACACATACAGCTTCAAGACGCAAAACCTATAAAAAGCTGTTATTCCCCATACAAATTTCCAAACTTTAAAATTCAATGTTTCAGCCAACTTTTAACCGATCTAAACTGGCGATAGCTCGTGCAGCTAGTGTGTATGTTCAGATTACGAATAAAAGATTGAACAAAGATGTGAAATTCAAAAAATTCTGAAAGATGCTCCTAGATCCTATGGTTCAATAGTTTCGAAATTAGTCAATCCAGTAAGGCAAAATTCAGCAGCCGCTTGTACTTTGGCTTTAAACAATCAGTAAATTTGATCTGTTTTTGAAAGTGGAGGAAAGCAGTATTTATTGGCTAACAACAGAACAGAAGGTCTTTATCAGATTTTCTGTTATTGGTACTTTCGTTCGCCATTACAGTTTAAGTTCGAGCAGTTTAAGCACGCCATTGAGATTGGAAAAGTTTACAGCTTTTTTGGTCAGTTTATTGACTGAATTGTTGCTTTATGTAAAGTTTTGATTTTGGCTCAAGATGAAGTCCGTACGCCTTTTAAAAAACGCTCGGACCCAATCGTAAAACTCTGAAATCTCGATCTAAAAATGTAGAATAAAATTGGAATTTCACTTCTCAACCTCGGAGAAACTTGACGTCATTTAACATTTTTTTACCTGCTTTTGACTTCTGTATAAGACCCTTTGACGAATAACACGCCAAAGTAGAAACGAAAATTATCGTTGAAATTTCAAAAGAAGGTATACAAATTGCCTAGTTGAACTCTTCCGAAAGAATGTCACCTCTTTCACTCTCGTTTTAATCCAATACGGACACATAAACAACGATACATCGATGGAATATTCCATGGAATTTCCATCGTTTTATCGTTGTCTTATGAGTGTACTGTATTGCATTATACATTATTCCGGAACAGTTCTACTAGGGTGTGACACATTTTTACAAGCTTGTGGTTTATGTTTACACCAAACGAGCGTAATGGATTTTTTCGACGGGTTATTTTAGTTAAGGCTTTTACTTATGTTGGTGTCGCTTGTGAGCGAGTTATCTCCGTAAAAATGAAGTCGATAGCTCAAGCGAATTTTCCAACTTTGAAATTTAATATTTCGGCCAAATCTTAACCGATTTGGAAGTGTGATAGCTCGATGCCCAGATTACGAATAATCAGCAACTTTACGCATACAATAGCATTTTTGAATTAAAGTTGCTGTCTGCAATATTGAAAATATTGTGTAGATGAGTGTCGAGTCGATGAATGTGACAATGGAGTAAGTCATCCTGAACCCAATATCACATTTGTCGTCTTAAGAGATAGGGATAAACGAGACTCGGACAATTTTTTGTTTTTGTTTAATTCGCTCTTGCGTTTTTACGCGGATTTGACTGTACTTGGACGACTTGGACTTAGAATATGGCCCTTCCTTCGTGGTCTTCATTGTTCTGTTTTAGCTCGGTTGAAGTCTTGAATATGGTGAAAAACTGACGCTGGGACTCTGAGTGAACGATGGATCAATGGACGAAATTTCTTTTCTTGCACAGATAATCCGTAGACCCTATAAACCCCTGTGCGTCTTTCTCTTAAGACTACAAATGTGATATTGGGTTCAGGAATGAATTTGTTAAGAGGTAGAAAAGACGAGGAGGAGACGATTGCTTCATGGATCAGCGAGTTATGATTCACTCTTCAATGAGTATATAGAAGAGAAACGGGCAAGGTAGGTTTAGTCCCAAACACACCGAGATCGCACAAACAATATTTTCATGGACAATTTGATCAAAATTTTAAATATCTTAACAAATGATTTGTTTTTTAAATTGTGAATAGTGAAAATAGCCAATACGACATGTAGAAGAAAAACGTGGGCTGAGTTATGAGTTGGCAACAATGATTTGAATCAGTGGAAGGACAAAATACTGTTTCGAGACGGTAACGCTGTGGTACTTTAACATCTCTTGAACAAAGAGAGTCTGATGCAGCACTAAATGAAATCAGTGATGCCAACTGAAAATCAATTTTCAACATTGCATATTTTTGTTGTAACACATCATTTGAGGTACATATTGTATAAGTATGAAATTATTGCTACCAATTCTCAACGCAAACTAATTTCTACATTACTCTGAAGCTTGTCAGCACTACCAACTCACAAAAATACTGAATTTTTTGACCAGAGAACTGGCAAGCAGATGGCGACAGTATCTGACATAAATATTTATGGTAATCAGTGCCAAATGTTTTCAGAAATGATACAATAGTCATTCATTGTTCGGCCTCTGACGAGTAAAGTCGGTTAAAATTTTTATTTCTTGGCGTGATACAATAAACTTTCAAGAAAAAATTTCATCAAAGAAAAATCAAAAAGTAATTGGCTCAGTTCATCTTGCAAATTTTGGATCATTCATAACCATTAAGTGGACAAATCTTCTCACTTTGATCAAGTAAAATGGGTTACGATGTCGAGCGTTTCGTTGGTGAAGTGGTGGACAACGAGCTTCTATGTCAAATTTGTGCATCGGTTCTGCAAGATGCCGTGGAGACACCGTGCGAGCACTTTTTTTGTATGGAGTGCATAAAGAATTGGCTTTTGCTAAAGAAAGATTGTCCGATCGATCGACAACCGTTACGGAAGCCTCAACTTAGAAAGCCGAGTCGTTTGCTTCGTAATCTACTAGGTAGACTGGAGATCAAATGTGATTTTGGTAAGTGACCTTAAATTTTCTTTTTTTAAGCTGTCGTTGGTCGTAACACAACTATTTTCCGTTCTTATTTACAGAGGAGTATGGATGCAACATGGCCGTGAAATTGGAAAATTTGGACAACCATCGGAGCATTTGCAATAACAATCCGGATACAGAAATTACATGCAATAAAGGATGCGACCTGCCAATCAGACGACGTGATCTGGCGAACAATTGTCTTGTCCACTTGAAAAATAGAATCCATGGTCAGGATGAAAAAATATCGCATCTATCGACGACAGTGTCCGAGCAGCGCGCCCGAAGAAAAGACCTCATGACAGATATTGCCAGAGAGCAAAGCATGATCGTCGCGTGTGAGGATGAGATCGAAAAACTTCACAAATTGGTTTCACCAATCAGCAAAGTGAGATTACTTTTAAATGTGGACAAGGACATTTTTCAAATTTCCGAAAATTTGAAAACGCATCATAACCAAGGTATTTTGGAAAATGAGGACAAATCTCACAACGGGGTTGCACAGTTGGTTCATCAATTAGAACCGTCAAATCCATCCTTCAGTTTGTGTGTACTGAACATTGGGCCTTTCATTGCTATGGGATTGGCAGGTAGAGAGTCTTCAGGAAGCGCGATTCTTGACACATCTTTAGTTTATTTGAACGATGGAGCTGTACTGTTCCGTAAACAAGTAATACGTACCGGAGAAGCGTGGAAAGAGGGTGATCATATTAGCTGTAACGTTAATTTTCCAATCAATGGATCTAATGATTTGTCGTCCCATAACAGGAACAAAGAAGTTTCATTTTACAAAAATTTTAAGAAAATCGTAACTATTCCGTCGGTAGAACTTCCTGGATATTTTCCAACTGTCTTTATTGGATCTTTTTGAATTGTTTACATAAGAAGATTAAGTCGGTCGTGGAATTTAGTCTGCCCTGAAGCGAGGCAACAAGTGAAATTTTTGGACTGAAACTTTTAAATGTATGTATTTTCAAGGCTTACAAGAATATTTATTGTGATTTTTACTCTACTTTTACATTAGTTGAAATAAATATCGAAAATTGAATAAAAAAATTTGCTCTAAAAAATATTTTATTTTAATGAAGAACCAATACATTTCTGAACCAATGAATTCTGGATTCCGGGAGACAGTGATAGTCGTTGAGGCTTACATCCATCAGCCACACTTCTATATCACTCAAAAACAAAAGCCGCAGATCAAATGTTTTCCATCTTTCGAAATCAGAAAATATCACACGAAGATCTGCATGCGCGACCCGATGGCGATGGAAAAATCATACCAACTATTAAGGTTCGACCTGATTTCACTTGACATGCTTCGAATCAGGTTTACTCATTTCCGGTTCGAGTGAAAATTTGTCCCAAACATTACTGGTTGACCTGACCTGAAAAATTTTCAGGACAAATATGACCTGTTACGAGAATTGCTTACAATCGACAGAAGACCACTTATATTGGAGGGTGGCACAGGTCCTTTTCTCCACTTACAAAAGAACTGATATCGGTGGGCTGACACATACAGCTTCAAGACGCAAAACCTATAAAAAGCTGTTATTCCCCATACAAATTTCCAAACTTTAAAATTCAATGTTTCAGCCAACTTTTAACCGATCTAAACTGGCGATAGCTCGTGCAGCTAGTGTGTATGTTCAGATTACGAATAAAAGATTGAACAAAGATGTGAAATTCAAAAAATTCTGAAAGATGCTCCTAGATCCTATGGTTCAATAGTTTCGAAATTAGTCAATCCAGTAAGGCAAAATTCAGCAGCCGCTTGTACTTTGGCTTTAAACAATCAGTAAATTTGATCTGTTTTTGAAAGTGGAGGAAAGCAGTATTTATTGGCTAACAACAGAACAGAAGGTCTTTATCAGATTTTCTGTTATTGGTACTTTCGTTCGCCATTACAGTTTAAGTTCGAGCAGTTTAAGCACGCCATTGAGATTGGAAAAGTTTACAGCTTTTTTGGTCAGTTTACTGACTGAATTGTTGCTTTATGTAAAGTTTTGATTTTGGCTCAAGATGAAGTCCGTACGCCTTTTAAAAAACGCTCGGACCCAATCGTAAAACTCTGAAATCTCGATCTAAAAATGTAGAATAAAATTGGAATTTCACTTCTCAACCTCGGAGAAACTTGACGTCATTTAACATTTTTTTACCTGCTTTTGACTTCTGTATAAGACCCTTTGACGAATAACACGCCAAAGTAGAAACGAAAATTATCGTTGAAATTTCAAAAGAAGGTATACAAATTGCCTAGTTGAACTCTTCCGAAAGAATGTCACCTCTTTCACTCTCGTTTTAATCCAATACGGACACATAAACAACGATACATCGATGGAATATTCCATGGAATTTCCATCGTTTTATCGTTGTCTTATGAGTGCACTGTATTGCATTATACATTATTCCGGAACAGTTCTACTAGGGTGTGACACATTTTTACAAGCTTGTGGTTTATGTTTACACCAAACGAGCGTAATGGATTTTTTCGACGGGTTATTGTAGTTAAGGCTTTTACTTATGTTGGTGTCGCTTGTGAGCGAGTTATCTCCGTAAAAATGAAGTCGATAGCTCAAGCGAATTTTCCAACTTTGAAATTTAATATTTCGGCCAAATCTTAACCGATTTGGAAGTGTGATAGCTCGATGCCCAGATTACGAATAATCAGCAACTTTACGCATACAATAGCATTTTTGAATTAAAGTTGCTGTCTGCAATATTGAAAATATTGTGTAGATGAGTGTCGAGTCGATGAATGTGACAATGGAGTAAGTCATCCTGAACCCAATATCACATTTGTCGTCTTAAGAGATAGGGATAAACGAGACTCGGACAATTTTTTGTTTTTGTTTAATTCGCTCTTGCGTTTTTACGCGGATTTGACTGTACTTGGACGACTTGGACTTAGAATATGGCCCTTCCTTCGTGGTCTTCATTGTTCTGTTTTAGCTCGGTTGAAGTCTTGAATATGGTGAAAAACTGACGCTGGGACTCTGAGTGAACGATGGATCAATGGACGAAATTTCTTTTCTTGCACAGATAATCCGTAGACCCTATAAACCCCTGTGCGTGTTTCTCTTAAGACTACAAATGTGATATTGGGTTCAGGAATGAATTTGTTAAGAGGTAGAAAAGACGAGGAGGAGACGATTGCTTCATGGATCAGCGAGTTATGATTCACTCTTCAATGAGTATATAGAAGAGAAACGGGCAAGGTAGGTTTAGTCCCAAACACACCGAGATCGCACAAACAATATTTTCATGGACAATTTGATCAAAATTTTAAATATCTTAACAAATGATTTGTTTTTTAAATTGTGAATAGTGAAAATAGCCAATACGACATGTAGAAGAAAAACGTGGGCTGAGTTATGAGTTGGCAACAATGATTTGAATCAGTGGAAGGACAAAATACTGTTTCGAGACGGTAACGCTGTGGTACTTTAACATCTCTTGAACAAATGAAATCAGTGCTGCCAACTGAAAATCAATTTTCAACATTGCATATTTTTGCTGTAACACATCATTTGAGGTACATATTGTATAAGTATGAAATTATTGCTACCAATTCTCAACGCAAACTAATTTCTACATTACTCTGAAGCTTGTCAGCACTACCAACTCACAAAAATACTGAATTTTTTGACCAGAGAACTGGCAAGCAGATGGCGACAGTATCTGACATAAATATTTATGGTAATCAGTGCCAAATGTTTTCAGAAATGATACAATAGTCATTCATTGTTCTGCCTCTGACGAGTAAAGTCGGTTAAAATTTTTATTTCTTGGCGTGATACAATAAACTTTCAAGAAAAAATTTCATCAAAGAAAAATCAAAAAGTAATTGGCTCAGTTCATCTTGCAAATTTTGGATCATTCATAACCATTAAGTGGACAAATCTTCTCACTTTGATCAAGTAAAATGGGTTACGATGTCGAGCGTTTCGTTGGTGAAGTGGTGGACAACGAGCTTCTATGTCAAATTTGTGCATCGGTTCTGCAAGATGCCGTGGAGACACCGTGCGAGCACTTTTTTTGTATGGAGTGCATAAAGAATTGGCTTTTGCTAAAGAAAGATTGTCCGATCGATCGACAACCGTTACGGAAGGCTCAACTTAGAAAGCCGAGTCGTTTGCTTCGTAATCTACTAGGTAGACTGGAGATCAAATGTGATTTTGGTAAGTGACCTTAAATTTTCTTTTTTTAAGCTGTCGTTGGTCGTAACACAACTATTTTCCGTTCTTATTTACAGAGGAGTATGGATGCAACATGGCCGTGAAATTGGAAAATTTGGACAACCATCGGAGCATTTGCAATAACAATCCGGATACAGAAATTACATGCAATAAAGGATGCGACCTGCCAATCAGACGACGTGATCTGGCGAACAATTGTCTTGTCCACTTGAAAAATAGAATCCATGGTCAGGATGAAAAAATATCGCATCTATCGACGACAGTGTCCGAGCAGCGCGCCCGAAGAAAAGACCTCATGACAGATATTGCCAGAGAGCAAAGCATGATCGTCGCGTGTGAGGATGAGATCGAAAAACTTCACAAATTGGTTTCACCAATCAGCAAAGTGAGATTACTTTTAAATGTGGACAAGGACATTTTTCAAATTTCCGAAAATTTGAAAACGCATCATAACCAAGGTATTTTGGAAAATGAGGACAAATCTCACAACGGGGTTGCACAGTTGGTTCATCAATTAGAACCGTCAAATCCATCCTTCAGTTTGTGTGTACTGAACATTGGGCCTTTCATTGCTATGGGATTGGCAGGTAGAGAGTCTTCAGGAAGCGCGATTCTTGACACATCTTTAGTTTATTTGAACGATGGAGCTGTACTGTTCCGTAAACAAGTAATACGTACCGGAGAAGCGTGGAAAGAGGGTGATCATATTAGCTGTAACGTTAATTTTCCAATCAATGGATCTAATGATTTGTCGTCCCATAACAGGAACAAAGAAGTTTCATTTTACAAAAATTTTAAGAAAATCGTAACTATTCCGTCGGTAGAACTTCCTGGATATTTTAACAGATGACGCTGCGCTGTTCATTTCTCTACATGAGTCAGTTCGCTTTAACGTATCAACATTTTACGTAAACTGATCAACTCGTTCAAATTGATCAACTCGTTCAAACTGACCATGAAATATCGAGAGTAGAATAGTGAGAGTAGATGTAGTGGATAATCGAAAACATGAGAAACGTTAACTCTCACTGTTTTTACATGAACTCGACATTCCGCCAGTGTCGGACTGGCCCTATGGGCGTTCGGGAATTCCCGAAGGGCCTTTTGATTTTTGTATGGATAAGGGGCATCGAGTGGCCTTTTGAAAAGTTTCTTCATACAACGCCCGAAGGGCTTTTTTGAGCACTGACATTCCCTCTAAAAGTCATCTGGGTATTCATTCCCAATTAAACATGAAGCTGTTTCATTCGATACTAAGGAATGACTGAAACAGCCGATTGATCCTTCAGGTATACCTTCGTTTCCTCTAAAGGTATTCTAAAACAAAAGCTAGGAGAAGAGTTGTTCACTTCCTGAAAAACTATGGGAGGAAATGGTGACTACCAGAAGAAACAACGGATTTAATTCATCCACGGTTCAGAAAGTCACGTTACTCATGTTGTCGCAACGAATGCAACATGAAAGTAAATTCAATAAAAGTATTAAATTTCAGCTTTTTCGTAGAAAAATTAAACTTTTCGAAAGTTTGAAAAAAATACTTTGCCACAAGTCCAAAAGTCGGCTCCGATGTCTATCACGTAATTTGAAACCATTGTAATATTTTGGTGCTATTTTTATTGTAATTCGCAATTTATGGAACATTGTGCCGAGTTTGTTCGTGAGCTCTGCGCACAGACACAAAATGAAATTTAGCATCGCAATGTCGGCATGAAATTTTCGGTTCATCATGAACAGCCATGTGTCTCTTCAAATATTTACCAAATTTGAACGCTTTCGAGCAAATTTCACAAATGAACGACGAAGTGCAACTGTTGTGGCACAATAGATGTTGGCGCAGGATCCATAAACGTTTGAACGCCTTGGCGCAATGGTCGCATTTATACTTTCGTTCGCTGTGATTCTCCATGTGTGCCACAAATTTCTTTTTCGTTTTGAAGCTCGAACCACAAATTGCACACAAATGGGTTTCCGGTTCCTTTGTTCGCAGGTGTGATTTTATGTGAGCGCACAAATGTTGTCGAAGGGGGTAATGTGATTCGCATGCATAACAGTAGTAATGCTGAGGCGACACGAAAGCCGGGTCCTTTTTGTGAATGTCCTTAACGTGAAGATAGAACTCGTCGTGATTTGGAAACCAGATTGGACAGAAGAGACATATGTGTCGCCTGGGGTCGCAAGGTCTTTGAACTTTTGGTTCCATTTCGCACTGATAACATGATCGACGTAAGTAAACTTTTCTTTTGTGTTCTGCATCTTGTCCATCGCTACTATGTACATTGGTTTGAGACTGTGGTTCGATTGGTTTCAAGGCCGTTTCAGGTGGAGTGTCACTGTTTTCAATTTTCGCAGGTTGATTCAAATCTGTTGTTAGATCGACAATGGTCGATGGTTCCGTTTTTATGGCAATTTGACTCGGATTGGGTTTTCCGCGTTTAAGTTTTAGAATTGTATGTGGGGATGATTCTGTATCATCGGTTGAATTATCTCGTTTAATTACTTTGAGTATTCTTCTCGTTCGCTGTGGCATAGACTTATCGCCAGAATCGGTTACTGTATTAGTGTCGTCTTTAAGCATAGCCATGGCAACATTAAGATCGTTTGTTCGTTTTAAAATTCTGACGATTCTTGTTGTTGGAGGCAATTTCGAAATTTCCGCAGTCATAAGCTTTTTGGGAGCTAATTTCGAAACGCTCGTTCCAGTTATAGGTGTTGATTGATCACGATTAATCGTTCTTGTGATCGGAGATAATTTTGGAATTTCACTGATGGTACACTGTGTGGAAGTTAATTTCGAAGCTCCTGATCCGATTATAGGTGCTGGTCGAGCTTCGTCAATGGTTTTTCCACTTGGTACAATCTCTGTCTCAACACCCGGTTCAGTTTTCACTACACCAATAGACACGAATTCTGGTGATGCCAATGGAGTCTCAGATTTCACGATATTTGGTTTCTTAGCTTTGAAATGGGAATTGACATGAATCATCATTAAATCACAATTTCGCCAGACACTGCGACAGTATGTGCACATAAACGAAAATTTGCCACATTCAGTGCGGAAGACTTCACCCGATTTTATGGGTGTTGGTGATGGATTGCTGAGTGATATCATCTGCAAGTGAAATTATGGATTGAAATCCGTTTCTGGCAAGGCAGGCGATTATACTAACCTTTTTCTTAGCGTCTTCGTTGCCTGTGGTGGTCTCTCTTCTAACGGAATACGAATATGAAAATTTACCTTCTGCAAATAAATGGGAATGTGAAGTTTTGTCCATAGTTTTCATTGTGCCTGCCCCTGCAGCCTGCTACAGTTTTGTATCACTCACATACTGCAAAGATTTAAACATAAAATTCTAGTCACATTACATCCCGTCATCACTAATTTTACCAGTTATTTTGGAAGCGTTTTATTTATCGATCAATTGGTTGATTTGAAGAAAATGTAATCCTTGCCGGTGAACTATCGGAGTAGCCGATTAAACTTTACATTAGATTCCGAATTGAAATCTTTCCGGCATAAAACATCGATCATAGATAAACTAAAAAAGTAAATAAACACTGTTCATTAACCAACCGAAACTGTCTCAAACGTCATCAAACGTCAGAAGCTGAGCTGTCATTAATTTTCATAGCCTCTGATGGAGTATGTCACCATTCGTTGCAGATGATGCAACGCATGGCAATGCGTTTGTTGCGGTAACTTTTAGTTTTGGGTCCATAGATTAGAATTTCCGTTTCGATTAAAATAAATCAATCAGAAGGTGCATCCTTTATTATACTTCTTTACAGTCAAATACATACTTTACTTATGTCATATATTCAAATAGAAAGTAGTGTCATCTATTGAACGAAAAAACCACGAATAGTTCCAAAATAGAAAGTATATCGCAGCGTTAAATCATACGCATTTAAGAAAGCGTTGAAATTTATTTATCCTTTCACCCACTAGCTCACTAAAGAATCAAATTCGAAGGCGCACTTACACCGTCAATTCACGCTATAACTGTGCCTAAAATTTGAATTTCAAGTGAACGAGTCGATGAAAAAGTGAACCGAAAAATACATTTCAACGCTTCATTGTATGAAAATGACGCTGCGTTAGAAAGACTTGCGTTAAATTTTGCTCACAACAAACAATTATCGTCACATTCTATGTAAAGGTATGTTCGATTTCTTTCCACTACACTTCACACCTATTGTTGAAAATCACCATTTTCGAATTACCACTGGAACTTCGAAAGGTATTCTTAGCGCAGGGGCCTATTTGAGGGAATCACCTTTACTAAAATTTACCAAACTTGAACCTGCTTTCAGTAATTTTATTGTTAGTTTTTAGTAAATGGGATTCCTTAAAATTCACGTCGTAAGTGCGGGTGAAATTCAAAATGGAAAGTGCGGATGTCTTTCTAACGTAGCGTTATTTTAATACAATGAAGCGTTGAAATGTATTTTTCGATTCACTTTTTCATCGAATCGTTCACTTGAAATTCAAATTTTGTGCACACTTACGGCGTGAATATGATGTCATTATCAGTGAGATAGTCGTTAAATACAAGATGATATCAGAGTCAGAAGAGTGTTGAACTAAAAGCGAGGGGAAATTACGCGAGCAAATACTGGGACAGGTGCTATTTACTATTGGTGACCAATTCACGCCGTAAGTGCGGTCGAAATTCAAAATGGAAAGTGAGGAGGCCTTTTTAACGTAGCGTCATTTTCATACAGGGAAGCGTTGAAATGTATTTTTTGGTTCACTTTTTCATCGAATCGTTCACTCAAAATTCAAATTTTAGGCACACTTACATCGTGAATTAACGCCTTAAGTGCACTGACAATTTAAGGAACGTGAGAAGGTGTTTTTAACGCAGGTCATCTGTTATCGGTCCCAATGATAAAAATGAGCGATGATCTCGAAATAGTATTATCGTAGAAAAATGTATGATGTTTTAACAATTGAAGTAACAGATTTTGTGTGAAGCCGCGAGTTCCTGAAGAAACGATGACTAGTAACGTTTCTTCAAGAACTCGCCCTTTCTTTACGAAGTCGTCGTTTCTAACCATTTTGAAAAAGTAATATTCCTTTTACAACATATCAAAGAAGAAGTGTAAAAACTGCGAGAAGTATCGAAGACTTACTGAAGAAACGGTGGGTTAATGAAGAAATATCGACTAGCCGTCGTTCCATCAGGAACTCTACGTTTCTTCAGTCGTCGATACTCATGTTGTCGAAACTTCAGTGCAATAAAATCTGTTAGGACCAGCGTTCATGGATCTTTATCTCATCTACTGGTGGACCGAATTTGGAAGAATCCGAGATGCTCGGAGGAAAGTCTAACCAGGGGCGTTTTCAATCATTGATTCGACGGTGGTGTCGTGTTTAATAAACACTGTTTATACAGGGAAAAAAACAGATTTCGTCAAAAATGGTTTCTTTTATTATTCGTAGCAGTATAATTATCGGATTCAATCATTTCCTTTCAAAAATACTTACATTTGTCTCTTTAGTAGCGCGTGAGCATTCAATATGAACGATCGACAAAATAATGATAAAATTATAAAATTAGGTTAAAAAGTTCGTAAAATTAATTAAAAGATTCACAAATCAAAGAAGAAAATTAAAACGAGGAGAACAGATTTCGAAATGGAACAAAACTTAACTCTGGTCGGATTTGTATCCGCCATTTGGACTATTCTTGGCAACACTTTCAATATTGGTGCGAACATTCTTCAGTACATTCTGAGTCTTACAAATTTCGCGCCGAATATCACGTTCCACCTGCTCCTTACGATTATTGGAAATTTTCAATTGAGCCAGAATGTTGGTGTAAGCCTTGTGTGTGCCGGCAAGTTTACGTTTTAACTCGGCATTTTCTTTATCGACTTCGGCACAGTTATGTGGTGCAGTGCCATTCTGATTGTCAGTCTTCGATGGGGAATTGTTTGTGGTGGTTTCAGCTGTGGATAATTCAAAAAAAAAATAGTTTGAAGACAAGATTTGGAAATAGGGTGCAAACACTCACCTTCTCCGTCATCCTCCAATAGAATACTTCCCATCGCCTTGGTCACCTTTCTCAATTTCGGTGTAAAAGGTGAATCCGTTTTTGTGACCATGTCTTGGTTCAGCTCACTTCCAGACGTTCTTATCGCATCACTTTCAATTCCCAGATCCGGTGATGGATTGCTGGGCTTCAGTTCATCGGATGTGAAATCAGACTGGTCACTCAACTGATACAAGTAGCGAGCATTCCCTTGACTAGCCGATTTTGTTAACTTGTACTGCGTATCATTCACAACCAGAGTATTCTGCAGCTCAGCGTTCGACTTTTCCAAATATCCAATGCGCGAGTTCAACTCCATTTTAACATTGGCCGCTTGTTCCAGCTTGGCCAGCAATTCATTGTTCTCTTGTTCCACAGCCAATTTTTCGGACATTGCTTTCGAACGCTCTACACTCGCCTGCGATGCTAATAAGCTTGCCTCGCCCAAACTTCTGCGCAACAAACGAATATTCTTCTCGGCCTCGATAATGTGGGAGTTCAAATCTTGTTCCGTGTCCTTCATTAAGTCGATTATAGATTGCGATTCAGCGTACTTGCTGGTAGCCGTATCTAATTGACGCACAATTTCATCGTATTTCATTTTTGCCACGTAGTCCTTTTCCATTTCCGACTGAAACTTGGCATTCAGATCTTGTTTCATGGTGTCCATGGCTTTCGATTGATTTTCCATAATTTCATTTACTTCACGATCATGTCGACTCTTCATTTCTTCAATGTCATCGGTCAACGAGCTTAATTTCATGGTCGCCACACGCAGATCAACATTGGATGCATCCCGTTCAGTAGTTAGTTGCTGCAAAGCAGCCTCCTTTTCACTCAGCAATGTTCTCAGCCGATTCAACTCATTGGCATCCTGTTGGACTTTGCCTTTGAATTCGACAATTTCGATTTCCAGCATTTCGTTCACATTTTGATGTTTGTCAAGATCCTTGTTCATATCGAGTAACTTCAAATGCTCTGCCTGCAACTGATTATCCTTCTCGACCAATGTGCACTGAGTCTTCAGAATTTGATTGTCCCTCTCCGCAATAAGTAGTTCCAGTTCGGCAATTCGTTCCTGGTATTTCAGCGGCGAATTCTTGCGCGACGATTTGTTCAAATCATCTTCACTGGCCGTTGTCGACTTGGATACATCGTGTCCAGTCGACCTGCTAGTATTGACGAATTTCGACGATTCTTCTAGTCCAATACGGGCAAATGAAACATTACGATCCGGTTCTGACCAGGCCTCCGAATCGGAATTCGGATCAATGACAATCGGCATCATCTTTCGATCCTTTTTCGCGTTCTTCTCGACCTCGCCTTTCAAGTTGCGCACTTCGGCCCGTAACATTTCGATCAACATGGATTGACTGTTGACTGACTGATCGAATGACGAATTCTGGACGTTTTCTTTGTTGTCGAGACTGATGTTCAAAATATCGGACAATGAACTGATGTTCGTTAGGTTTGAATTGTTCATCGAGAAGCGACCGGTCATCGAAAGTGAAATATTGTTCAGGCTGTTGGAAAGATCCAAACTCTTGTCCACCGCTTTTCGCATTGCCTTTCGACGATCTTGAGCCAGAACACCCAGAATATCTTTGTGCTTCAACAACGAATCCAAGAATTCAGCCAACTCCTTAAGTCGAACAGTTAACATGCCACACACATCAGCACAGTCTTGTCTCCATTTATGCGCCTCTTCTGCCCCTTTACGTGCTGAATCGAGTTCGGCTCTAAGACTTTCGATTTCTTCATAGTGACTAGATTTCTGCAACAAGAGAGGAGAGAGAGAGAGATTGCGTGAGTTTTCCAATGGGACACAATGTATGGAAAGAGTTTGAAAAGTAATAGAAAATAATAACTTACGGTTGGCGTTGAACCAGTGCTTGCATTACCCTGCAATATAAAAATTTAAAATTAGAGAACGTAGTTCAATGGACATGAAACTAAGATCTTACCTGCAGTCGCTGACGCAATTGGTTCAATTCTTTCTCTAATACATTTTGTTTCGACATAAATACCGCCACACTTTGACAGGCTTTCTCATATGCAGAACTTTTCTTCTCCAATTCCACCGTTTTCTCTTGCAATTGATCCTCGAGTGTGATGATAATGCAGTCTTTTTCAGCTAACTCCTTTATACTGTCATTGGTAGTTTGCAACGATTTGGTTTGCTGAAATTTAAGCAAAAAAAAAAGTTTTGAGTTTAGCTTCGAATGCACCTGATTCATCTGACGGATCCAGGACATAACAGTCCACCGTAAGACCGGGGTTTGGAAGCTATACCATAGGAAAAACATTTGGTATACAACTATCAACTTTGAGTTCTAAAAAGGCCTTAAGGAGGGTATAGGTCGTATGTATGTCTTGGCTGTCACTCATTGCTAAGAATCAGATTTGATTTGTCTTGGAGGACAGGCCTTGCGATACCAAATTTTATTTTTGAGTTTTATTCTTCATTCTTCGCCTTTGTTTTATTTTCAATTTGATCTCTCTCTTGGCTAAGTGATACATTATAAGCATACCCTCAGTACGGCCTTTTTTAGCACTCAAAACCAAAAACCCGTAAGGGTCTATTTGGTAGCGTAGAAGCCATAGGTTCAAATCGTCGCCTTATGAAAGATTGATATACTCCCAGGCTTTCGATAAGTAAAGGTTTCCATGAACTGATCCATCCATTCAAATATAAAGCGAAGAAAATTTAGAAAATTTTTGATCCCGACGGAGAATGTGAAACTTGGATAAAATCTCCCGATTTTAAGACACAGTGAATTATCCTAGCTGTGAAGTTTACATACAACAGCTGAGTACATCAAGTGTGAGATCAAAACTTTTGAATTTTTATTTTTTAGAATTATCATAACGACAAAATCAAACAAAATTCTTGACTTTTTGTTTAACACCTAAAACGAAATCAATTTATGGAACAGCTCCACGACGAATGTGAATTGTGCTTTGACTTCAGCAGTTGTTCTTGCATCTTCCTCGCTTTACTCCGGATTTTATGCTGTTCTAATTCGTACATAAAATCTTTCAGCATCTTATTTTCGTCGAACAAATGTTTATTGTGTCGCTCCGTGATCGACATGTGTCCCTCATACACAGCCAGTTGCTTCTTTGAATCGTCAATGATTTTCTGTTTATTCACATTTTCATTCTAAATCATAAGTGGTTTTGTTAAGACTGCGAATGCATAACAATGTGTGTGGAAGCGTTAATGAAACGGGGTGTCTTACGTGGAGCTGTTGCAACAAACGACTCTGTTCGGATATTATCTTTAATCGAATATCGTTCGAATGGTTGGATTTGTTCAATTTGGTTAACGTTGCTGTGAATTTATGTGCGGACAGTGCAGTTCCGTGTTCGGCCGGACATTTCTTGAGATAAAATTTGAATTATTTTGAAAATATCAAACAAAATTCTAGCGAAAATTACAAAATATTTTCATCGAGACTTCACTAAAAAAATGAAAAGTCGAACGTTACTAACACAAGACAAAACCTTACTTTACTTGAAACGAGAACTTAATCGATCGTTAGGGCCGCAGATGTAATATCTGTAACGATACGCTATAGCAGCGGTCTAGCCACGTATCGAAGAAGCTAACGATCGATCATGTATTGCTAACATTAACGCTAAAGTAGTGTCGCTAACATCATAAAAATTTGGTAAATTCATGCAAAAATGATCTGATACGCGAAACGATCGTTGCTGTTATACGAAACGGTCTTTCTATTAAGGCGAGGCTTAGGCGCTTAACAATGCAATGTCAACATTTGCGATACATAATAGGGTGTACCGGTTTTACAAACGAGAAGATCAACAAATTATTTTTCATTTAAATTTCCACAGAAAATTGTCTGCCAACCTGAGACAGTTTGTCTCGGCAGAATAGCCTCGATGACTTGCTTAAATGCTTAGAGAAGACTAATGCAATGAAGTCTTGATTTAAGAGTTAGTTTTGACTGAAGCTTAACTCAGAATTGTTCGGTCAAGCCTGATTCAGGTAACCTGAAGCTGACATCTTTGGAGATTCCTCTTTTCATGGAAATTATGTGTGCAATGCCACAATTGTTTATTACACATCATACCGCATTCGAATTATTGCTGGGAACTCTACGAGACGTTTGATGATCTGAAATATAACTGTTTCGAACCTTCAGTGGAAAATATTTCCCAATTTTAAATCTGCCCAGCTACGTTTGTACTCAGTCATTTTCTTCAATGTGGCGCTTAGTTGATGCAAATCATTTTTATTTGATCATCGCTGTGCAATCCATGACAAAGCTTCGTCATCAACGATAAGCTTTCAAAAACAAACATTTTTTGGGATATGAATCAATAGCCGAAAAGTCAGAAATTTTTGTCTGGATGACTTAATGCGGAACATTGACACACTTAAGTTGTCCAAAAAAAATATGATTCAAACTCCCTACTAAACTCACAATTTATCTACGTGTTGAAAAGAACAGTTTTATCATCGAGAAAACATCCTGTGACTTATACATGAAAAATGATAGCCGCATGCCCAAACAACTCATCGATCTTTCGTTTTGATCTAACTAAAAATCAACTTCAAATTTGGATTGAAACTCACCTCGAAGCTTTTCTCATTATCATTCTTCAGTGTCGAGTACTCCTCCTTAAGCTTATTGTATTTCTCCTCCCATAATTCGACTTCGCATTCCTTTTCTCTCAACAACTTTTCCGTTTGGATCATTTGTTCGGTTGACTCAATACATTTAACATTCGATTCCCGAGCACTGCTCTTGAAATCACATTCCACGATCGACCGACCCAGATAATCACCGATGCTTGTATTATCCTGATGCTTTTCCATCGAATGAATTTCCATCTGCAATTTGACAACAAGCAATGTTAGGACATTCACCACAGTCCAATTTTCCATGCTGAATTTACCTCTAAAAATTCAATTTTCCTATTCAGTTCCTCGATGGTTGATTGGCAAGCCTCTTCTCTCGACTTTTGTGACTGTTCCATCAGTTCCAATGCAGTTGCAGCCTCGCACAATAGATTTTGTTTTTCCTTCAGTTCGACACGTAAAGCTTCGGCTTGAACCTGAAAACACATCATTCGATTACACTCTCACATAGAACACGACCAACGTCATAATAAGATTATACAACGTGAATCAATTGCAATTATTGTTCTGGGTTGGTCATTGATGTATGGCATAGAAATTTATTGAAGCGAAACAGACATCATAATTTTATAACAAACACAAAACGAGCTTATTGTCTATGTTAAATTGACTTAGACGCATTTGAATGGGTGAATTAAAAAAAAAATTTGATTTCAATTTATATAGAACAGCAGACTTACCTTAAGATCAACATTTTCTTTAAACAGCGATTCCGAACTTTCCGGCAAATTGGAGGATGAAGTCTTCTCTTCCATAAAATAAATGCGCAGCTTCAAATTGAAATTCTCCTTCCGTAACGCATTCAGTTGCTCGTCATGTTCGCGAATCGAACGACCTTGACCGGGCGACGTGCTTCCACCAGACATTGGAACGGCGAATGGCGGCGAACGATAACCCATAGCGTCTGTAAATATGAATGACGATTGTCTTATTATTGTTTGAAATTTGCAATTTGTTTGTAACATGGAACGGACTGATTAATCTGAATTCGTTGATATGTTGCCAGAAAGTTTCCTGTTCGGTAAACATTTTTGAGATGAAATAACCGGATGGAGATGCCAAAATATTATTTATTACAAATTACGAATTGACGAAGTATATATTGACGGAAAAGTTTCTTCTTTCTATTTTGTTTTTCGTATTAATTTTCAGTGGCAAGGGCACTTTTGTTTGGAAAAATTTTTATTATTGAAAAACGAAACAAAAACAATGAAATTTGGGGAAACGAGATTACTGTGATCGTAAAAAACAATCATGTCGCCAACGAAATACTGTTGTACAGACAACATCCATTTGTGACAGAACCTGCACCATTAGCATAATATCAAAGTCTTACTACTACTGATACTTACATGAGTTATCCATGGTGACATCTTGCAATTGTCCGGGGCTTGTGCTGAAAATAAAAAAGACATTTTTTGATTAACTGGTCACTCAAATTATTTAAAAAAAATCCTTGCAGTGCAGAATCCTACGATCAAATAACCTATACCACAAACATTTCAGAGACGATTTTCAAAAACTTTTCCTCCTAGTATTACCGACAACATTACCAAGAGTTGAGGCCCATTTGCTCAATAATAGAATCATTTTCTTTGTCAATTTAAGAGTTTTTAAGTTTAAGATTGACACAATTTTTCATGGTCGGCGAAGTTTGACGATTCATCAAAAACACACTTTCGACCAACGCACTTCAAGCAGGAGTGGTCCTCTAAATAGGGTCCTGAGACTGGACAGTGTATCGAACAAATTTTGACACTGTAAAAAAATTCGGGCAATTTTTTCATACAAAATACTACTCTATTTGACAGCTGTCATTAATAGCAATTTTGCTTGAAGTGCGTTGTTTCGACCAATGTTTCACAAATTCAATAGTATTTGGTTACTTTGGGAAAGTTGTTAATTATGATGTCCCACCTAATGGGTAGGTCAAGTCCCTTTACCGATGAAAACATTCTTTTATTTTAACTTGAAAACGCGCTACGATCAGTTAAAAACGGCTTAAAAAAAGAACAATAAAATCGAAGGTTATGAGGAAGTGGATGAAGTTGTAAGACCCTTGACTAATAAAAGTCAAGGGAACCTTACTTAACAGTCAATGGAGAGATTTTTTTGAATTTGAAAAATTAATATTTGACCTCCAGGAAAGACAATAATTTATATGGGCCACATCCGATCCTCAAACCGTTACGCACCCCTAAGTCTTAATATAGATGTCTCATCGTACAGACCTGCATCAGAATGTGCTATCGCTAACTAATTGCGCCTTTGTATAATTGCTTTTGTCAACGTATTAATTACGAATTTTTATGATGATGATTTTGTTCAACACGAAAAAATGCAAGTTTCGGAATTATTCAAATTGTTGAAGAAGTAACATTACACACCGAACTAAAAATAAACATCAAAGAAATTGGGATGCTGCTGTCTTACACGAGTGACGAGTGAATAAAAAAAATATTTTCTTTAAAAAATTTCTCTGTAAATCTGTGTAGTCATAAGAGCCGGGCCGGAACATAATTTGAAGGTGAATGAAACGGGTCGTCTTCTTTTAAAGACAACCGGGATAATATTAGGCGATCAACTCTGATTTATCCAGCAAAAGGTTCGTTGAATTTAAGATATTGGAGCGAACCAGGAGACATTTTAAACGACAGTCGACATGTATGAGAAATTTCTCTCGATCGTAACCGTTCTATCGTTCACCTTTCTTACACAAAATAAATAATTTTTCTGGAGGAAATAAAGATCTAATCTATTACTATACGGCTCGACGCAGCAACGGGATATTAATTTAAAAAAAAACTCCAATCAACCAACAGCTCTTCATTTTCATTCTGTTTTACATTTAAATTTCAATGAGAACGAAAATTTGGTTCTGTATGTCGTTTCTATTTCTGAAATTTCAGATAAACCGTTCACACAGTTTATATTAAGTACAAACTTTAAGTACGACGGAGTATTGCTACGAAATGAAAACGCAGATACAGATTCGGATTCGAATAGAAATAGCGTAATTATGTTACATTCATCACTACACTTATACACTACTCGCTTTTCCGTAATAACACATAGTTAGATGAACCAAGACGTATAAATGTTTAAGATGATAAACAAGACAAAAAAAATTAATCTGTAAGGCCATGGCATCTATGGTAAGTTAAGATAAGAACTTTCACAAATTGGTGGTCTTCGACCTAATGGAATAATTGAAAATGTCGAGTATACTACACGACCGGAATTGTGAAAAGCGACACGTTTTAAGTGTCAATGCTTTACTTGAGTTTTTGGTTTCTCCATATTAATGTAAAATTCACAAAAAGTCAGTAAACCACAAAACAGAAAATGTCTCGGTTTTCAAAGTTCCGTGCGTGTAAAAATCTATTTCGACATCAGGTCTCATAATTATTGTTTTGGTGTTGGGAAGGCTACAGTCTTACTAGAATGTAAGGTCTAAAAACGTATTCCCGATATAAAGCGGAAGGTAAATTGCACTCTACCTTCGCCTAGTAGACGAAGACAAAAACCTCGCTTATCGTAGAATTAAACCTTTAATTTTCCTGGCTCTCCATTCAATGACATAGAACCGAGTAAATTAGTAGGAATAACACATCCACACAGTTTTTGGCATTTCATCTTCTTGTTTCCCAGAAAACTTAAAATATAGCTTAAACAACGTCTTACCAAAACGGACTCAACGTCGGCCTTTTTTTCGGAGTCGCATTACTTGTGTTGTATCGAAATATTCCGGCCATGACTTGGACTTATATTCAACGTAAATCAATTTTCCAATAACATTAATGTTTCCGGATCTTCACGTTCCGTTTCAGTTTAATAATATTTTGTGTATAACGGATAGTATACAATCACATCATGAACGTTTTCACACTGTTTTTTCGAACAACACAAAATTTTTTATCTTTTTAATCAAAATAATTGAATTCAATTAATTTTTGTTAAAAAATACAATCAGCAAGAAAGGATGATCACATGAGTCATAATCGTAAATTGTAATAAATCTAATTGTTTACGGGCACTGTGTAGTTTCATATAATTTGGATGCAGATGATTTGGTTAAATATCCACAGCAGACTAACACACTTTGGACATAAAATACATATTGTAGTGAACAACAGAATAGTATAGTGGACCTAAGAATAGATTCAAACACCAGAGCAAACAACGTCCGAATATTTTTTTTATGTTTGTAGATATGCCACAGTGTATATACTAGGCTCAGCCCAATTTAATTAAACAAAAAAAATATTTGTGAAACTACAATTTCTTGACTGAATTAAAAAAAACGACGAAAATTTATTAAATTAATTGTTAATCTACTTGGCACACAATTCCGGATGATGTATTCGATTGTTTATTATATTTTGTTTAAGAAATGAGGAATATGAGAAGGTGCATGGTTTAGCAATGAAAGTATGTGAAATATTATTTTAGCTTCGTCTGACTTACGTAACGATTCGATGAATTTACATTATTTTTATTTTACGATTAGAAGTTTTTATTTTGGCGATTTCGTAAACAGATTTTTGTTTTGCCGCTTCAAATTTCTATGGATACATGCAAATATTCTATTACTTTCTGGCTTTTGCGCGGTACAAACGTCGTCACAGAAGAAATGGGAATGTTGGGTTAGCCGTAAAAATTTGAATTTTTTAAAAATAAAAATGTAATTTGCGCTATAAAATATTTGTCAGGAGATTTGTTAGCGGTATATAACCTGGGGTAGCCGTAATTAGCCGTAATTAATGATTGCGCGAAATTATCAAAAATTTATAAAAATTCGCAACGCCTGAAAACTTTAGGAATGGAATATAGTAAGAAAATCATTTAGGAATCGATTCAATTGGTTTTCCTTAGGGTCGAAAGTTGCGTATTACAACCCTAGGGATGAAAAGTAAATTTACTTTAAGCTCAAAAGCATGTAAAATTCTCTACATAACTCGGGATAAAAATGGAAAGTCTGGTTTTGTGTGTTTTATTGACAAACACCGCATGAAAACTCTATTTTCACCATTTTATCACTTTGTTATGTAAAGGACAATTTTTTTAAAAGTGTTGGGAGTCTTGGGAGCTTGGGACCCTCTTTCTCAGATGAAACTTCGGGAGCCTTCGTATTGTAAGGAGATGCGGGAATAACGAATTTGTGACAATAAACAGAAAAGAGGAACTTGGCACTATTTTGAAGTCACACCTTCGTCAACTGAATACTATAAAAAAGTCAAGCAATCATTGGCTTGGAGAAATGATTTTTTAATTAAGGCCAAGTTCTGTGTTTAATCGTTAAAAATTCGCCATTTCCCGCAAGTCACGTGAAAAGTAACGTATTGACCTCAGAAAAAAGTACAAAATGTCATTTTCTCGTAAAACATACACTTGCATTGAAATTTCCAACTTTCTTTCACCTCGGTGAACAAGTAACTATTACACAGTTACCGAACAACTGTTTATCTTACAAGTGTAGAAAAGTTTGCGCAAAGATGTTAAAATTGCTAACGCGAGGCGAAACCGTGGTTGACTTTAAGACCCGAGTTTCATTTTTTTAAATTATAGATTTGCTTCCCAACTTCCATTTACGCACTCAAGTTGAATATTACGGCACAGCAGTACATTATAGCACATTACCAACATTATCGACGTGTGGGATGCATTCCTCTCCTTCGGCTCGAAACACAACCTTCCCACACACCTTAACAAAAAATGTCACAGCAAGACGGTACTTTGTTGTATTGTGGTCAGAAAATACGAAAGAAAATATTTTTAAGCGAGACGGTAATGAGTCGTTTTCTGACCGCAAGACAACAAAAGTTATTGTTGAATAGCTATCACCGAAACATTTCAGAAATTGTTTCAAACCCGAGATAGTCAGATTATTGAAGTTATTATGACCTTCTGAACAGTGAAAAATTTTACGTGTTAGGGTATTAGTAGAAGATAAAATTGTAAACGATACTCGAAATAACAAATTTTTAAATTTCTCTCTAGTCGAATTTTCTACGTACTTCCGTCGGTTTAAAGATAAAACAACGATCAAACGATTGGATAGGTATTTCTAGTACGAAACTTTTCCTTTTCTTTGTATATCTAGTTTCAACATAATCTCCAAATTTGTGTCAACAAAATTTCAGTTAAGCAACTTCAGGTTATAAATCTAATTATAACGAAATATATACCACGGATATTGGTGTTGATGTTATCGTTATAAGTCTAGAACATGTAATATAAAATGAATAAGATAATGAAAGATAAATAACAGTTTTGAATTCATATATTTTACGTTGTAGAATGTAGAGGCAATAAAGAACCTCTTTTCGAACTGATAAAATGTAATACGAATTCAATGTAAAAACAAATGCATAGCACAATCAACAAACGTTCATTGGTGGATGTGTCATTGGATATTATATTTATTTGCAGCGTATCCACAATATGAGATGATCAGCATGAATGTTCTACTGTTTACATTAACAGTCGCATTGTGTACAAATATTCGTTTAACAAAATGTTTATCATTCGTCAAAGTTCATGATAGAGACGGTATGACCATGTGGATTTTTAAAAAGAACATTTCAGACTTTCGGTGAAATAGATTCAAAGTTTTATTTTTAGAAAGTTTCATTTCATGTTTTTTAATTCCCACATAAAATGCTCCCAAAAATCTAATACACAAAAAAAATACGAATGATAACGCAATATGTACACAATGACACTGTGAAGTGTAACCCAATAAATTTGAATTCATTTCGTTGTGCATGCATAATTAAATGGTAAAGGAGAAGTGAATATTGTACGTAAAAGTAACTGAACTGGTTACAAAACAATGTTTCGAGAATTGATTAAGAAATCTGTGCGATGGGTAGAATAACATTAAATTGCAATAAAATTGAAAACTACAGAGATAACATGAGAGTTCTTTGACTTTGGCCTAGCGCAAAAAAATAGTCATCTATCATCGAAACGATTCGAGAGGACGTGCGATTATCTCATTGGATAATTTTCGCATTAGTCCGCTAATGCTTCACAGAAATAAATTTCAGTTAAAATTGTCAGCATTTTATTTTCTTATAATGAAAACATTGGATATGTACACCGAAACGGAATAAATTCAACAGAAATAATGTTATTCATGTGGGTGATTTAAGTTGGTGTCGCTTCACATTACAATATTATGTTCATTAACAATACTAATTCTTTTCAGTGACCAAATCAAAGTCGAAGTAATTCTGTTCAGCTGTTCAATTGACAGTATAAAGACTGTGCATATATATACGAACGTATGCTTACATTGCTAACGGCTACGGTATTCGTCAATAATTTAATTTGAATGAAGCGACGATACAATTGTCTGCGAATTGACTCGAAAAATCTTTCATTGTATTGATATAGCCTGACCTCAGTACTAAACGGACAACCGTAATTGCCTTCATATTGGTTGTTCGACTAAAATATCGGTTTCTGTTGAAGTAAAAGATTTGGTATCTAACCGTCGTGAATAAATTTAGATCAATTGAAGTAGTAGATTCAACACTAAGTTTTTTGTTAGAGGCTGCATAAATGCATATCTGATGCAAGGGTTAATGTCTTCGTCTCTATCAGCTGAAATAATGCCTAATATAAATGTATTACAGTGATTTTAGAAATGTACTCACAATGGCAACTTAATCATTTCGTTGATAGAAAATAGGATGAGATTGAAGTTATGGAACTAATGGATGTAGAGATGACCCACTGATTAGTATATTTGATACAGTTTTGGAACTGTTGGACTTACGAATCGCATGAGTTTTTCATTATCTGATCGAAACGATGCAGATAGTCAAAATCTAAGATTTTACGATTCAAAACTTCAGGCTTAGAACTTTGACTATTAGAATTTTCTCAACCGCCCTCCACATGGTTTCCTCAGCAAGCAGTGGTACGTGTACATATGTATCTATACACACACTTTAAAAACTGAACTAATAGACTGAAAATAGTCTCTTACTCTATTCAAAATAACAAATGCAAGAAAACTACAAGCGTTAACATCCGGAACATCTGTTAACAACATCTTACAAAATGTATCTCGACACGTGATAGGTATGTATGCAATGTATGCACCGGAGGCTGTAAGTGAATTTTCTATAATATAATTCAAAATGATACGAAAATCCTTTAAACACGAATGTCTACCCTTAATAAGGGTCCCTTATGCACCATAGTACCACTAAACTGAATTATTTCCGTTCCGCATAGTATATCAAATGGTATCCGTTCATCAAGCACAATATCCTTGAATGAAATCATACAGATTCTTATGTGCGACAGTCGAGGCTGTGAAAATTTTGTGTGTAAAACGATTTTCTTCTTTTTTACTACGTCGATAGCATTCCGTAGTGGTGTCTACCAGCATTCGCTTTCATACTACAATGTTATATAGATAGGTAGGTGAAGGTATCATGTATTTATGTATACAATATTCGGTGTAATCCGAGTGAAGCGTATTTTTGTATATAAGGTGATCGCCTCGTACGCGTAAGTATGAGCTATAAACAGACATTTTCTGGTAAACATATGGCTATTGACCGACAGAACTAATACTAAAATTTTGAAAATAGTTTTTCGGTTCAGTTTCTCTAATCTAATATTTATGACTTCTCGTTAAATTTTAAGTGTACCATAGGAACACTAAGAAGATTTATAAATAAGACTCGGAAAACCATCGATGATAAATATGTACGTCATTCAGATGACTCATGTAATCATCCCCTTCAATACGATCGAATACGAGAAACGATGTGTTTCACACCTTATCCGTATAGAACACAATCCATAATTGGTAAAATTACAAATTCATTTTCAAGTTCACATTGACTAAATGCTTTTTCACGTAATTGCTCGAACTTCACTACAACGACATCACTTAATAATGCAAATAAATTAGTTACAAAAAAGTACGCGCAAATTGAATAAAATTAGACTCCTTATTGGTCACTACACAAAAAAATACAGAACGAAGAGCAAACTATACAATGTGATTCTGCCACACACATATAACAGCTGAATATTCAACGATCCAATTCACAAAAATTTATTTTTATAAATAATTTTCTTTAGTGTTCTTTATATTAATTGCAATTCATATGAAAATGGTAAGCACACAATTCGGTACTGTATCAGCTGCGCATGATCAATTAATGCTGTGTGTGCACTCAAGTCAGCCCGAGATAAACTGAACAAAATAAAATTGAAAAATCTTTGACTAGTAGAGGTTTTCATATATGATAGAGAATGTTTTCACGAAATGTATACAATTCACGAACGAACACTGTCGTACGCTCCGAGCAGTTACAATAAATGAAATAAAAAATGTTTATTTGTTGGACGGAAAAGGAAGGTCTGTACATGTGTATGTATTACAAGAGATTACTGATATTTTTAAGGGGACTATTATAGCTTCAAAATAGAGAATTGTGTAGAAGAATAAGACGATTTGCTTCTTTATATTGTTAGGGGCGCTAACGCCGAGTGACATCAATATAGTCTAGGTGTTATTTTCGGTACAGATATTTCGTCAGTCTTTTGATTGAGTGGAATTAATCCAGAAATGTACAATGGAGAGAATTACTGTGGCGAAATTTTACGCGACAAACTGAACCACGAATATCATCTGTAATTGAGAGGAAACGATAGTCAGCTACTTATGTAGTATGCTTATGCTTTTCCATTTGTTTTCTTGTTCTGACCTACTGCACCAACAACTGGCATTGAAAATCTTCATAAAAATTTATAAAGCCAAGAAAATAAACTCTTCGTAACCCTGTAGTTGCGTGCTGATATGGACAACGAAGAGAAGTGATAAGAAAACGAAAAACTTCTTTCGGCGCATTATTAACTTCCATTTCATTTATAAACTTATGTAGTGGTTATTCAACATTGAAAGTAGACGCAGAAAATATGAATCACGAAATATGTTGTGTTGCAATTACATGTTTTATATGAACAATGGGTACAAGAGCTCAAGGGTTGGTTTTAATGGTTTATACCTGGAAATTCGGTCTATAAATAATGAGCCAGGTAATGAGTTTGGAAGTGATATCAGATATTAGAACTCGTTGAAAGAAGAAAATTTAAAAATAAACAAAATTCGAACATCTGTGAGAAGGCATATGGTCTTATACTTCCTTGAAGCACAATACCAACAAGGATGAGGTACTGAAAATGTTTTTGTTTTATTGTCCAGATCCAATAAGATTTGATATTCAATCCGACCTTGGAACCCATCTTTTACCTTGATTTATGTTTATGAGGTGAGTTTTTCCTCATAACATATATGTAAACGCTTGAGCTTCTGTTTCAATCGATGTAGCAATCATAAATTCACATTTTCTGATTCATATTTTCTATGTTTACTCTCATTTTGATAGTATATGACACACAAGCCAATCAGTATAATAGAAATGGTGAATAGTAGATCACAGCCTTGCTGAGATTTTTTTTTAAGGAGTGTGGGAAGGTTGTTTTTCGAGCCGAAGTCGAGAAATGCATCCCACACGCCTCAACGAAAAATTTCCCAGCTATCAGAAAATGCGAAAAAACGGTTTTGAGCGAGACTGCCCTGGTAAACATTAAAGTACTAAAGTATCGTGAGTATACGTTTTTCGAACGTTTGAGACTTTTATTTTTACCAGGGAGTAATGACGCATTTTCTGGCAGCAAAATAAAAAAGTAGTTTATCGATTTTAACCAATTCGCTTGGTTGTAGATTATGTCTGGACTTGTAACTGTTACAACTGACGCAACTGCAGAGGTAAAAAATAATTTGTTTTTTGCTAGTTGATTCTAGGCCTTAGACATTCTGAATCTGAAAATTCAGAAATTCATTAGAAGACAGTATTATGCAACTACAAAAAAAAGGTTGAAATTCTTACCTGCAGCAGGTAACTTTGTCTCCAGGTTATCTAGAATAGCTACCACAGCTGTAGCGCCTCGTACAAAAAAATACAGAGGCTGTAGCAGCTGTTCTAGATTACCTGGAGACAAAGTTACCTACGGCAGGTAAGATTTTCAACTATTTTTTGTCAGTGAATTTAAGAAAAAATACCACGACAGCCAAAACTTATCGGGTTCTTGTCGTCGCTGTAGAATAAATATGTTCACGAATTTTTGTTGTCGAAAATAACACCTAGAAGACATCATGATCTATATTTTTTACATTTATCCAATAAATATTCTTGCTAAAAATGGAAAATTTTAACATTTTGTGGAAATATTTTTTTAAAATTTTGTATTTTTTTAGCAAATTTAGCAAATCAATTTTCCAAAAATAGTTTTGCAAAATGTCTCGACCAAAAGAATGCCACTAAGTTCTCGAAAATATTCTTATATTTTCCTGTAGTTAGAGCTAGGTAGACCTTGAAATGGGCGAAATCCTGACATTTTGCTAAACCCCAAATGTCAGCCCTCCCAAGTGAATGCGATAATTTTCAGATGTGTAGAATGTTTGAGGACTAGAATAAAATCAAGTCACAAAAAAAAGGTTGTATGAAAATTCTAAAAAAGTCTCGATGACACACGAAATACCTTTTCGAGAATTTGAAGAATTTTCAAGGTAAACGAGCCATCAGAACAGTCGGAGCGTTTACTGCGACTGAGCCCCGTACGAACCCGTATTTCTATTGCGTACGTGACCCTAGTGCGTCTGTCGCCCTACTTTGACCGTAAGCCTATTGCGCCCGTTAATGTAGTTAAAGTAACATTATTATGAAATGTGTACATCTTAGAAATTGCGCATAGCGCAATTACGAAGCCCCGTACGACGTTCCTTTCAAATGTAACAAAAAATTAAAATAGCCCTAAAATTTTAATTTATTGAGTATAAATACACATAGGGCTTAGTATCGGTCTCAGTCCGAGGACCCAATTTTTATTTCAACAATATTCTATTTGACCTTGGATTACCTTCGAAATGAAAAAAAAAATACGAAAACGGATGAAATTTACTCGAGTTATTTGTAAAATACACAAAGGGCTGAATAGCCCTTCACTTTTAAGGCCCTAACTCACGGTCCACTCACCCGATTTAAAAAAAAAATAATCCTGAATTGGTATCGACAATACCTATCGTTTGCCGTTTCATTTACATTTCCATCGTTTATTTTGCCGTAGATATCCCCAAAAGACCTGAAAACACTTAGGTGGCCCTAACTCACCCATCTTCGAACTTAGCCTCAATATTTCAACTATCTTTCAGGAAAAAAAAAATTGAAATCGGATTTGATTTACTCAAGATATCGACGTGACAGACAGACAAAATTTTTATTGCGGATTCGTTATCTATGAACATAGGCAAACACTTTGCCCTTACCGTCTGCTTTGAATTCCATCAATTACACACGGCACCGTAATCCTATAAGCCCCTTTGTACTTCGTACGGGGCTAAAAACCATATCAACAACAACGCTGACAGAAAATGCATGTTTATCGTTATTAAAAAGGCAAACCAAGGTGATGTTGGTTCAGATTTCAATTTTTCATGTGAGCCTATTTATGTAGATTCAGAACAAATATTTCAAACTTCAAACTATACCCAAGTAGAAATAACAACAAATTCAAATTCCCTTTTTCAATAGAACATTACCCAGACCTTATTTTTGTCATCGATGTCATGTATGACTACAAATATTTGTAAGCGATGAGCGCTGACCGTTATGTGATTGTTGTAGCAAAGGATTTTATAGAACATTTATACGAAAAAGTATTAACAGGTAGCAGAAATCGATTCAATTTGCAAACATTTGATTTTAAAGTTTTGCAATAAATGCAGGAGTTGATAAGAAAATGGTGATCAGGGTGAACTATACAATCTAGCAACGCATTTGTTTGCTGTCAACATTAAAATAATTTATAATTAATCTCCATTATGCAATTAAAAACAAGAAAAAAAAGGTTGATCAAGAGACCTTAGGTGACTACAAAATCTATAAAATTGCATGACCTTTGATGAATCGGATGAATAGAACGATAACAAATCGACCAAAAGATTTTGCTGCACAAAAACCGTTATTGGTTATCAATTCCAACAAAATGGAATTGTTGATTGTGTAACACCTCATTCGGTTCAGATTATAAACGTCTTGATGTCTACTCTTTCCTTACCTTTGGTCAATTGACTGATCTTCCGGCAAGGTGTCCATGGTTATTTTCTCTATTTTCACCAAACAAAACAATAAAATTATTTAAAAATATCTGAAAGCACAAAATTAAATTAAACAAAGCAAAACTTATTAGAGCCAGACTTTGAAAATTTTCAACTGATATTCTTTGACAGGTATACGATGAATGCCGATAATGAATTGAAAATGAACTCTGGCGGATGAGCAGCATACTTTCAGTGTGTCCATCTATTAGACAGTTGTTGAATTCATGTAATCACTTGTTTTGGCGCGGCAATGGATAGTGACTACGAACGATGAATACTAATTTGTTTTCTCAACATCTCTCAGAATATTTAGATGATAAATTCAAAAATGTTAGCATAGATCATTTCATCTCCTAGTGTTTGCTACCTGACGTTACCTTGTTCTTAGTATTTTCAATAGCAGATTCATAGAAAAAAACTTTTCTTTCGCTGACTTTAACGAACGTTTCACTGAATTAGCCAGCTGTATTTTAAGAAGAAGCAACTCACTTTCGATACAACTGAAGATCTTTTGTTAATGGGCTCAAATGAACTCGAAGTACTAATTGTTGTAAGTGTAACATAAGTAGAACGGGTTGCGTAGTCGGTATAATTTTTCACTAGTCTATATCACTCTAAAAACAAAGCGATCATGCTCATCACATTTTATTATATTTTATGGGGGATGCATAGGGGTTTCAGAAACAAAATAATTTAAGTGGTGCATGTAATGCTTATATACTCTCCCTAGTTATAAATATCGTAATAATTTTCCAACAAAAATGATTCATTTAACTCTTCAAAGGCAGCTCTGACGTTGACGTGGACAATGAACCTCTTATGCCTGCAATAACACCTTTCGTCTGCTCATACAGGGACTTAACTGCGCCAATTAGACACAATACAGTTGTGACATAAGCCGCCCATTTCAGTGCGTACATAATCGGAACGGTTGACCGACGACTGAAATCTCTTAGGTCGTAACCATGACTGGAACAGGAAAAAATCGAAATTATGTTGAAGTTTGCGTTACCGTCAGAGGTGGAGTAGCAAACCTTATGCTCGCCATTCCGATTGCGAATGCAATAATGCCGATGACATTGTGAAACCATCTGCTGTATACGGGTTTGATCCATTTTCGGATCTCTGGCGCCCAAAGAGCAATTGTTCCATTTAAAAATGCGCCCATCATGAAAAATATCGAAATGATTCCTGAAATGAAGTAAACATGTTTTTAGGTTTGTAGCTGCTTTGAGTGCCATTTAATTTGTGACCGAGAGTCATCCCAATTTTTTTTTACAACAAGGCTTTTCTATCCTATTGGCATTCGGTGGTCTGTAGACATCGAAAAATAGTTGCAGTGAAGGCAAAGCACTCAAAACTCAAGATATGCCCTGAGTACAAGGAATTTTCAAAGAAGTCGAAAAGACAACTTTAGTGAGGATCAATTATCTCTTGTGTTTCCAACTGATTGAAAAATCTTAATTGCACCGACCACTTCTTCTAGGACGCGTAACGGTTTATCATTCGGTGTATTACCTAGGAAGGAATGATAATTGTTCATATGATGCTTTCCATAGGCGAACCATTGGACGAGAACTCCCGAAATTGACAGAGTCGACCCGACCGCTTGCATGATCCAATGTATATTAAAGCGTGACCGTCTCGAATGTTGGCGACTCCATGAATTTCCTTGGTAGATCCCAATAATGGCCTCTGCCATAAGCAGGTGATACTTTTTGGGTTGGAAGCTCAAATTAGTAAAAATGCGAAAGTTTATATAAAAGTTATTTGATACGAACCCCAATGCCAGCCAGCCATATATGCAAACTTAAATTGGACGCACCGATATCCCTAAGAAAGAAAAGTTCAAATCTTCGATTCAATAAATTGATTTCAAAATCCGAAATACCAGCAGAAAACTGTATAATAAACGGAAACGACTGCGATAATTGCATGATTTATCGTATTGAAGTACGGTTCAATTTTATCCCAAAAACTGGCAAAACCCATCTTCAGTTTCACTATGCCACAGAACACTGTGGTCAATTCCCGGAAAGAGTTCGATTACAACTAAAACTCAAGCGTAAACCTTCAAAAGTTTTCGGTTTTAAACACTTTTAGTGTTTTTAATTTACTGATAATAAGTTAGCCGTTTTGAACTTATACGTGCAGTGTAATCAGTAAATCTGATAGTACGTGCAATATTACAAAGGAAAGTTTATCTACGAATTATTATAAGCGTGGCATTAGTCTGCTATAAATGTGTAGTACCTCTGTACTGCTGAGAAGTCTGAGTATTGTGGTTTTCCCTGCAACATCAATCATCAAACGGAGTTTTGATATATATCTGGATTCAGCTTTTAGAAACAGAAGGTCATCTGTTGGCGTGGTGCTAAAACAACTCATTTTTCAGCTACGTAAAAGGTGAACTCGCACACGATTTTTCGATACCAAAATTTTGTAAAAGCAGTCATTAAGTCGATGACATGGCTAAAAATCATTTTCAGCAATAAACTTGTGTGTGCGAGTTCACCTTTTACGTAGTTTAAAAGTGCGTTCTTTTGGCACCGTGTGGCAGATTCCCCGTTACCCATCTGTTGCCGACAGCAACGATAAAAATATGCGATGACCTACGGTTAATGTGTTCTTTCATAGCAAAACGACGGCAGAGTAAATAAACCAGGTAGGAGCGCTTGGTTTGACAAGGGACCTGAATTATCTAGAAGCCTTGTAGGTATTTTGCGAGAAGAACGACCGACATGGTCTGTCTTATAAGAACAGGCTGGATTCCAAGACAAAACAACTTTAACAACATCATTTCGCACGGTAAACGACCAGACAGGATGACACTAATTCCATGTAGCAGAGGCAAATCTCTTTTGTGGGATGTCACAATCATTTAAAACATTTTCGAAAGAAAATCACTATTCACTTAAGGTGCTTTCGACAGTTTGTGAAGTTGCGGGCCAGAAACTAAAAAATTTCTTACAAGATTGAAGATTGATAAGACTTCCTGTATTAAAAAATGCGGCTTTTATCTTCGGAACGTTCGAATTTGTAATTTTTGGTCACAAGGCAACTAGCTGACAGAGAGAGAAAAACAACAAGACATCATTCGCATACAGTGTACAGAAATTCCACACGTCCCAACCCCCATTTAGCTCTAGAGATTACTTTAGCTAAATATGCCACATGACGGAGTAATAAAATTCAAACGATCTAGGGCTAAAATCTGACAGTCCTGCAAAGACAAACATTTTTCTTCGTTGAGAGAAGTTTGAAATTTTCAATCTGCCGCAGGACTTAGCAGACCAAAATATATCATGCCGACTATTTTCATTGTTCATAGATATCTCCACAGAACAAGGGCCTGTACAATTGTATAGTCATTTACGTCACAAGGACATATAGCATTTTCGTGTGACGTATTGAGTTTTTCCAAAATTGACATTTTTACTTTCGGTTCCCTTAGCAAGCATGAAATAGTCAGGTACCTGTTTTGGACGATTGATTTTAGGCAATTTCGCGGATAGACCGAACGAAGAGAGGTCTAAAAGCGAAAGTGCCTTAAATCAACCGTCCCAAACAGGTACACATGTGAATTTTCATGCAAAGGGCAGAAAACCCGAGAAAATTTGAAAAATTGCCCTCATTTTCGGCCCCGAACAACGCATTTCAAGCAAAAGTGATACTCTAAATAGGCTACTGAAACTTGGCAGTGCTCCATACAAAATTTTACACTGTAAGTGGGGATAAAATTTCATACAAAATAGTACTCTATTTTACAGCTGTTATTAATAGCACTTTTGCTTAAAGTGCGTTGCCCCGAAGTATGAAAAATTATATGACGTAAACACCGTAAACATCATCTTGTTAACTGCTACTCATCTGTTATCGACATCGAATATAATAAGCAATAAGCTCGTTTACTAGTGCTATCATGTAATATCAAAACTGTGTGTTTAGAACTGATGAAGTAACAGATCATCACATGCCACAAAACAGAAGTTCTAGATTACGCCGTGACACTCTTGTCGTTATGTACTTAAATCACCAAGTAACGAAGTTCATTATAGGTTTCTAGGTTTATATTAATTGAGATATATGGACGTGATACTCGTCATTATTAGGACAAATACCTTTAGTGTTGAAAAAAAAATCTCATTCGAAACTGTTGTCAGTGTCATCTATATGTGCGACATATTGTCGCGCATGTTCATCGCTTCATTTCGCGAGTTCATTTTATTGCAAAAAAACATGAAAGCAAATTGTAAGGATGTGTGTGCGTGTGTCATTAACATTTTGTTTATGTTCGCGGATTTGTTTACATTTAAATGTTTTGATTTATAAATAATTTGTCGTAAAGAAATCGTGTAAAAACAATGAATGAAGTTGATTCAAAATGGATGCGTAAGTATTCACAAGCTCTGTACGGATATTAGCGTACAATACAATAGCAAATCTTTAGTGATTTTATTGCCAATTTTTTTTTTGGTTCTCGGTCCTCTAACCTTCCCGTTTTATTGTATTGGCGAATATAGCTCAGTGTATATGCTACACTTATGTTTGCTAATATTTTGTTCAATTTCTTTTGTGTCCAACAGTTTTGGTATATAAGGTTATTTTTAAAATTTGTTTTTGATGACTTGAGTCTCTGAGAAAAAAGTGCTATAACCGTTTTAGTTTTCGTTTTCCGTTTATCATCTGTTAATAACAGCGAACACTGAAAAATAAGCAATGAGCTCTAGGTAATGGTGTAAATTGTGTTTTCAAAGGAGCAAAAGATTCTGCATCAGTGCTCCAATCCACTATCAAGGAGATTTAATTAAAAGCAGAGATAAACTTGAACAAATCATTAATCCAAAGTTTTAAATTTTCCATCCAGATTAACTGTGACTAGTGAGATCTACGCTGAAACCGATTTCAAATGCTGTGACTTGGATGAAACGAGTATGTAGAAATGTGTCTGACATCAAGACGATGCATCATTATTATTTTGAGCTTAAAATAATTCACAGAATCGATTTCAACGTTTACATTTCACTATCCTTGTGACCCTACATCATGCAAAACGGATGCGGATGGAGATCTAGACGTTCCACGGCGTAAGCGTGGAGAGATCAAAATCGGTGAGTTTGAAATTGGTGAAAATTTTATTCTGAACGTCAACCAATCGTTGATCAATCATAGAACATCACAAGGCCACTGACCTTACCCTAGTTGGTCTTCAAGTGTGGCGTGGGGCTCTACTCTTAGCTGACTATATATTTCATAACCGAAATGAGTTCAAAGACAAACGGGTTTTGGAACTAGGATCCGGAGTCGGGCTGACAGGTTTTTATAGCTAACTTTCACCAAATCAAATAAATCTTACTTCAATGTAATAAATAGGAATCGCTGCAGCTATTTATTCCAAGGATGTCATCTGTACCGGTAAGTTTAAACTAATCTGAAGAGACTCACTCAAGCCTATAATATTCTTCACACTTCCTACTTCCGATCAGACATCGACCTTGGTGGCATACTAAATGTGATAGGTGAAAATGTGAAAAGAAATGCCGCAATCATACACAACAATGTCCAAGTAACGGAATTGGACTTTAAAGCACCAAAGTTTAGTGAAGTGCTAGAGTCAGAACTTTCTGACATTGACATTGTCATCTGTGCTGATGGTAAAATAAATTTTTTTGTTGGTTCCCCAATCACGCACTGACATCAATCCATCTAAAATTTCAGTGATATATGATGACGATCTAACCGATGCCTTTGTGCAAACATTAATCAAATTATTGGAAGTAAAAGCGAATAGGACGATTTACATTGCACTGGAAAAGCGTTATGTGTTCACCGTTGCCGATCTGGAAAGTCTGGCACCATGCTATGAACATTTCCTGACATGCATCGACAAAATTAGATGGAGTAAAAATTGGAGTTTCGAATCCATTCCCATTGATTTTCCTCAGTATTTTAAATATGAACGGGTGAAGGAGCTGGTGTTGTTAAAGTTGAGCGTTAAGTAGAGAATGTGGAATTTTTGTTTAGTTTGTCTCCGTTAGGTCAATATTGTTCCTGAATATAATTCTGTTTTTGACGAAAGACCTATCGTTGTAGACTATTCATTTCGTTACTATATTTTAATGCCGAGCAGTTGAATTTCCTGGCGTTACTGTGCAACAAAGGCAGATATTGTTAGAAAATCCTTTGTCGAAAAAATCCCTTTAAAACTAAAAAATCCTTTCACCAGAAAATCCTTGGAATTCCAAGAAAATCCTCAAAACTAGAAAAGAAAATCCAGCAAAAATCCTCTCTAAATCATAGAAAATCTTCAGTGTCTTTTTGCTTTGTAACACTTCAATGTATAGTGTGTGCGAGGTGTTTGCCCTATAACTCAATCGACTAAAATTAGACCGGCCGACCGATCTCTGAAAAGCTTCGCTTACATTGAGAAAAGTTTTGACCGATTTTGAAACTCATTTCTTCCTTGAAGGGTAACAGAAATTGTGGACTTAAGGTCGAAGATGTCCGAAATCAGTCCAATGGTTGAAGAGGTGGGCCCGAAAAATTGTAAATTTAGAATGGGTTTTCAACGATAAGTTACAGTGGTCGGACGTTTGCTAAGGGTTAAGTTCTACATACAGTCAGGGAAGAACGAAGAAATTGAAGTGATTCTGTCGAAGATTGTGTAATTTGGATACAATTTGGTTTTGATATTGAATAGAGCTGGAACTAATATAACAAGTAGGGTGTAGCGGTTTTGACAAAATGTCTTAGTTCTTCTAAGGCTCAGCCGGAAATCCACTCAGCTGGTCCATCTGATCATTTTATGAAAGAAAAAAAAATCAAACTTTAATTTTGTGCTGCCGCCAGATCGATATTTGAAAATTTCGTCGTTTTCGGTCCACGTCACATAAATAGATTTTTTACGGTGGGTTCAGTGTACATAAAAATTGGGTCAACATGGTAATCTAATCTCCAGACTTCAAAGATTATTTCACAAAAAAGATCAGGTCTAAAAAAAATTTTTTTAGTTCGTGACTGATTGTCAAAGTTGGCCGATGGTGATTTTGAGACTTTAATCTCGCTACAAAATTTAATGAAAATGTGCAAAAATGTAAATTAAACGTTAAATATGCTAAATGGGCCGCGGTGAGTCAAACACAACATCTGATTTGAATTGGGATATCTAAATTTATTATTTATCTGACAAAAAGTTGTGATTTTGGTACATGGAATATTGGCGACGAAAGTCGGATTACATCAAATCAATAATTTTTTAGCTTAGAATGTATTCCCAGGCTCTGACAACACGAAACCTTTAATTTTAAACGCAAGACGTAAGAGTGTGATTTAAAACTGCTATTTTGTCGTATTCACTTAGGCTCATCGTTCTACATACACTTTCTGACAACTTCTTTGACTGTTTTCCAACTTAAAACGTTGACTTTGAATAAAAAATTTAAATTTTGGCGCCCTGTCATGTCACCAAAATGTTTACAATAATACACTGGGTCGGTTGAACTGTCACCGCAGCATGATGTGTCCCATAAATTTATAAAAATATTATTATTTCATCATTTCGTCACTTTTTAGTTTCCATAAAAAGATTAGTTATTAATCATCGTTCGACGCTCAAAAATCACATCTATAAATCGAATCGGTTGTGCACAAAAACCGATCAGTTAGTATACGATAAGTGCATTGAAGTGAACCACACACACGTCGAACTAAAAATAAACTCTGCAATTTGTCGATTTTAAATTTCCATTTTTGTACGGAATTCAATAATTTGCATTTTAATCCGATAATTCACACACCTTCGAAAAAATGAGTCTGGTTTGGACTTTGATTGCAACGTTCCTTTACGTTGAAATTGCCATTGTTTTGCTATTCGTATTGCCAATTGCAAGTCCCTCAAGATGGCAAAGATTTTTCAAGAGTCGCTTTCTCGAAATGATAAACCGGCAGGCACAGATCTATTTCTATTTATTGTTTGGCGTTTTGGTGCTATTTTTGTTGGAAGCCATTCGTGAAATGCGAAAATATTCTCAGTCAGGTTAGTAGCCACGATGATTGTTTTATTGTGTTGTGCAACGCGATCTAATGACCGAAATTCTCGTCTCAAACATGGAAATAATTAGACGCTAATGCTGAGGCACATCCGAACGTTGGAATGCAGCATAGCATGCGATTGTTCCGTGCTCAGAGAAACTTTTACATTACCGGATTCTCGATCTTCTTAATTTTGGTCATCAGACGTTTGGTAATGTTGATTTCAACACAAGCAACTCTTCTCGCACAATCGGAAGCTTCAATGCGACAGGTTTGTACCGGTGAAACCGATCTCTGTTTGCTTACTGTTATCATCAACCGATAATTTGAAAATTAAATAGGCTCAAAGTGCATCGACTGCAGCCCGTACTTTGTTATCTCAACAGAAGGACAAAGAGAATGAAGCCGATAAGGACGATGAAACAGCTGAAGCACAAAAATTGGTAAATTCGTTGAATCCATTAATTGTGTTACTGAATTTGAAAATTAGCGTTGGTTAAAGATTGGCGAACTGAAAAACAAGCTGAGAGAACTCACCGCCGAATTGGACCGTGAACGGAAGGATAAGGAAGCAATGAAATCTCAATCGGAAAGTCTGAACAAAGAGTACGACCGGTTGACCGAAGAGTACAGCAAATTGGAACGGAAGTTAACCATTGGCGATTCGCGCAAAGATGAATAAATCAGTTCCACGGCTATAGGATATTAGTTTGCCCTTTTGTTAAGTCTTTAAAAACCGGTAGGAATTTCAGTGGTGTCGTCGTTAGTTTGGCCAAGGTATTTAACTGAATTTTTTCGATGTATTGATACTGTGAAATTTGTATTGGGAAAGATTAGTGTTAACGAAACGATTGCCTATAACTCTTTGTTTTATAATTATCCATTTTTTTAAATTAAAATCTTTTTATAAGAACACTTCACATCACTCGACGCCTCATCAATCTGTTGTTTATTTTGATAGATTTTAATGATATTTTCGGTCCTGAGATCTTATTAAAAATTTAAAAAAAAATTATTTTCACGTCGTTAAATGAAGGAATTTAAGACTTAAATTTGTTAATTGTTTAATCTAAAATTTTGATAATTTTGGGCATGTAACGACTGAAGAAGTGAAGAATAAATCGTATTAATTTACATTATCTCCTAAATTTGTGGCGTTTTTCTTTTTGTTAAATTGATTGAAGGAAAACGCTGATCTGAAATCAATCATTCGCAGTGAAATCAAAAGGTTCTGAAAGAACAGGTTAATTCACAAAGACAACATGGAAAATTGATCTGTTCAGGGGATATTTTCCATATGCAATTTTTAGCAAAGAAAACGTACTCTAAATTCGATAGATAGAAATTTATTGCGTCCGTCATCGGGTCGGCGCAAGGAGATCTGTGCAATATTTCTGAATTTTGCATGGTAAAAGGCATTCCTTCTACAAATTTTGTTTCTGTTCGATAGAGATGCCCTTACAATAGAGAGTAGAGGGAATCCATTGTATATATCGCAGCCGTCACGCATCGCATAAAATCTGGTGCCAAATTGACACCAGATGCACTTGAAAATAACTTTTGTTGGCATTTTCTCCCCTCGCCTGAAACTCCGGATGCTTTTGTTGTGTTTGCTGATTTGACTAGGGACCTGATTAATCTATATTTTTTGCGAATAAAATTTTTCAATTTATGTCAAAGTTCGTTCATTTGAGTTCATTTTCATACAGTGTATTAGGTCCCTTATTTGACGTTTCGAAAATGAACCGCTCCTGCCTGGTTTATTTTACTCTGCCGTGTCGAAAACGTGTTTCGATCAAAATTTGCCTTATTTCCTTATTCTTATTTTCCTCATATTTTCAAAATAGCTATTTTCCTAACTAGTTAGTAAATGGGCTTGTTTTGCGCACTAGATGTGACTGTTAGTTGAAATATTCATAATTTTCAAGCAAAACACATCAACACAAAATCCTGCTACACATGATCGTAGTAGGATTCTGTCAATTGCATGCGCATAAGTTGCTATATTGGTTATATGTATGAAACATATAACTAAATATGTAAACTTATGCGCACGGAAATTTTAGTGTGCAAATTGACTGTCTTTGCTAACAAGATTCATGCTGAAAATTATTAATTTTTTCAACGTACAGTGGATAAAATTGTCCGAATTAGTGCCAACACACTGTTTAATTTCAGTACCCCATTTAGAGTGCCACTCATGCTTGAAGTGCGTTGTTTCAACGTATAACGGAAAGAAATATTTATCAAATTATAGTAAGGTAAATATTATTTACTAAATAATGGAGAGTTGTCCAAAATTGACAAGAATGATAAGCCTCCACTTTGAACCTAAATTTCTCCGCCATTTTATTTTATAATAAACAACCTTTAGAGTTGACATAATTGAACCGTGAGTTGTCCAAATTCATATAAGTTCAAATCGTATAGTCATGGGACATCATGGTTTATTGGATGGTGAGTTGACCGATAATTTTTTCTTCATACCAATTTACATGGACAAGTGGACCACCTGCTTAGGCTGAAAAATGGGCTTAATCGTGCATCTTAGAAAATCGTTATAACGATGATTGTAGGTTGTTCCGTATCGATTACTGATTCTAAATTGATGTGGGCCAAGACGGCAGCTCAATGGTTCTCTGGTGAGCGGCCGTTATGTCCTTTTTTTTCTATGATTTTTCATTCGTAAGCGAGAAGAGATATCAATCCACTTCCAAAGGATAAGTTATAGAGAAAAGTCTAAATTTTTTTTTTGTGAAATTTATTTTTTGACATTTGAATCCAAAATGGCGGAAAAAATTGGTCAAAGTCGAAAAATATTTATTCCTCAAAGGAAAATCTCTGAAACCGATAGAAAGACTGTAAATTCGCAAAAATTTTCTTCAAAAGGTTTATAGAGAATTTAAAGAGCTACGTTTTCGTTTTTTATTTATTGAAATCGGGCAGCTCGTTCCGGAGCTATGTCCGTAACAGTGAAGTCACCACATGTTCTTCATGTAAAAATACATCGAAATTATTGTTTCTTTAGAATAAATAATTACACGTATTTCCATGACAATCGACCTAAAGTTGTATTTTCTGTAAATTTTAGTAAACGGAAACATGCTTCCTGTTCTAGAATTTAAGGATTTTGAAGGATCTCTGGGTTTTTTTTGGATTCTCTTCAGGATTTATTGAACTGTTGAGGTGGTAGTGGGTCAGTTCCTAAAATTATGTCACTGCACATGCACAATATGTTCCCAGCTCTAGAACGTAAGTATTATGAAGGATATCTGAGATTTTATTGGGTTCCCTTCTGGACTTTTGGGATTGTTGACGTTATATTATGTTAGTTCCTAAAATTCCACCACCTTACATGGTATACCATGCTATCAGTTCTAGAATTTGAGTAATTTGAAGAATTTGTCAAGTTTTTCTGGGTTTCCTTAGAACAGGGAGCATGTTTTGTGAAAATATGAAACTCGGTTACACCTTGAGTTACTAAAATTTACAGAATATACAATTCTAAAGAAATAATAATTTTGATGTATTTTTTCATGAAGAACATGTGGTGACTTCTCTGTTACGGACATATCTCCGGAACGAGCTGCCGATTTCAATCAATAAAAAACGAAAACGTAGCTCTTTAAATTCTCTATAAACCTTTTGAAGAAAATTTTCGCGAATTTACAGTCTTTCTATCAGTTTCAGAGAAAAAAATATTTTTCGACTTTGACCAATTTTTTCCGTCATTTTGGATTCAAATGTCAAAAAATAAATTTCACCAAAAAAAAATTAGACTTTTCTCTATAACTTATCCTTTGGAAGTGGATTGATATCTCTTCTCGCTTACGAATGAAAAATCTTAGAAAAAAAGGGACATAACGGCTGCTCACCAGAGAACCGTTGAGCTGCCGTCTTGGCCCCACATCAATTTATAATCAGGAATTGATACGGAACAACATACAATCATCGTAATAACGATTTTCAAAGATGCACGTTTTTTTGCCTAAGCAGGTCCACTATTAAGGCCACTTTTCCATCAACTCTCCATTATTTATACAAAAATAAGAAATTTTTTATGCATGAAGATTGCAAGACATTTGAAATGAAATTGAAATTTGGAAATATTTTCTTTTTTTTTCATTTCCCAGATTTAGAATTTATCAGAAAAGCTTTTAAACTCAGTCAGAAATTATCTTTGATAAGATCTTATAAGCAAAGCTAATTTTTGGGAAATAATTTTTCATGCTTCGGGGCCGAAAATGAGGGCCATTTTTCGAATTTTCTCGGGTTTCAGGCCCTCTGCATTTGGTCTTACAGGGTCCAACTCACACGACCTGGAGTTAATCAGTTTGTTACTGCCAACCACGCAGACATGAAAATAATAATACAAAATTATTATTATAGCAGTCCGTATTGAGTCAGTCAATATGTGTTTACGATACGTTTAAACCAAATTCTCAAGATAAAATATTTTTAAATTTACTTTTCACAATTCGCATTGGTATAACCTTAGAGTAATTATACCTTCGCACATACCAATTTTGCTTAACCTGAGACGAAAAGCTCAGGGGCGCAAATTGCAAGAACCGGACATCTGCACACAAACCAAAACAGGACTCCTTTTCACATTCACTAAATCACAAAGAAACTATCCTTCGGAACGACAAACAGAGCTATAGCTCTTCCCTTGCCCACACATCACGTAAAGTGACAAAAAAGAAGAAAGAAAAGCTGTTTCGACCTCGAGAACTAACGGCGGTCACTGGTCAGAGTGGACTGACCATCTTCAGTTGCTTCCGCTAGCCTCTTACACAAGACAGCAGCAAAACGTTCCATGAACAAGTGTAGGATAGTTTGCATTGAGAAATTGCCATCTGCTGATGGAAAATTTGGGGAAATAGCGGAAAGCTGCTAAGAAATCACCAAAAAATGCAGCAAAGCAAACAAAAGAACTGAGCCTGAGCTTCAAAAGCAAAAAATAAAAAATAAAAATTCTCATGCGCCGTACTCATGTCACCAACCGTCTGTTCCGCTCATTTTCACCATTCATCCATCCAGCGAAAATTGCACAATCACCGGCAAAACAGCAACAACGACAACGAAATGGAAAAACGGAAAAACAATGCGAAAATCTCGCGAAAAACTTCGATTGAAGTCAATAGACTATGCCAATCATATTTAACCAATGATGCCATTTTAAAGGTCATCAATAGTGGTGACTTTATCACTATTTTATTTTACTGGAATCATGCACACATTCAAATAAAAGCATTTCCGCCAAAAAAATCATTTTTTAAATTAACGGACAAAAAAATTTCAGTTTTGTGGTGTCACTTACGACTATCTTCACAACAGACATGTCAAGAATTTTGCACGAAACGTATTGCAGGCAATTTCTAGGCACATAAAATTAAGGAATTGAACACTGAATGGCACAATTCACATCAAATTACTTTTAAAAATGAGATTTTCACAACACCCACAATGTTTGACCAAATTAATTTGTCTTTAAAATTATTTCGGAGAATTTGTCCTAAATTCTGTTTAAGACACTAGCATGAGCACACTCGGAACTATTTTCTGTGCGAAATTTAAACTGAATCACTTTGTTTTACGCGAAATACTACATATTTTCGACACAAACTTGTTTGAGATTTAAAATTTACTGTCCAGATTTGACATTTCATCAAAACAAAATTCAGTGAATCAGTCAAAACTGGATGAACTGAGTGAACAATACTACTCATACTACTGTAATTGCAAAGTGGCATAAGACCTTATGTGGAATTTGGGTGGAAAATGGCGCAAATCACATATTTCAGGAATTTATAAAGTGAAAAATCTTTCCGGTTTCAAGTTTTTTCGTCAAAAAACGAGACACGGGTATCTTTATTTTCAATTTTTAGCTGCTTTATGTAAAAAAAATGAGAAAAAAAATCATTTTGGCGTAGTCTAATAGACTGAAATAATTTGACTGAAAATGCCTTCTGTGCAGCAACAATACTGAACAAAATCAGTAGAAGAAAATCTCGTAGTGAGTGAAGTATGGCCTCAAGCTACACTAATTGGCCCAAAATTCCGGATGACGAAACTCTATTTACAGTTCTCCCATTATCAACAAAAGCGACAAGAAATTTATTTGAAAGTGGTTTTGGCTTTCTAGGTATGTCCACCCGAAAAAGGGGTCCGATTTCGGTAGACTGTATTTCAAAAGAATACCTATGTCCTTATGAATCAATAGCCAATGTATAAATGATAATAATTATTGATGGTTGAACTACACGAAAATAGTCTTTACACTCTTGAAAAAAGATTGCACGTTCTTGTGTATGAATACTAAAATGTTTTCATTGCAACGAGCATCGCTTAAGTATTCAATATAATTCCGCTAATATGGCACGGCCATGTATACACATACGAGAAACACATGCATCGAAATTCATGTGAATTTATGGAAAATATTCCCCGCGAAACCTACATTCAACAACCCTCATGCCATACTCTATTATAAAAACAAGCAACTTCTTTTCTGTCCAATTAATATTGCCTACCTCCTTCATTCATCAGTTACCATCTTTGTTTTTATGAAATGTATTTATATCATGTATGAATAGATTGTCCTATACGCTATGTATGGTATATATAAGTGCAGAATATATACATAGCGTATGTGTGTACCCGTTTTAGCATTTTATTTAAAGCGAAAGAAGAAAAAAAAACGTATGCGAATTGTATAATGCAAGATGTTTGATGTTCCACAATAATTACCTCTATAAAAGTTTCCTCATTTTTCCATTTGGCGTTCTGATTGGTTGGTATGGATTAGCCTATAGAAGAGGCACGTTTGTTTTACTTAATTTAAATTATGTAAAGGAAGCAGAAAAAAAATAACATTCCCAACAAGTACTTGTATGGCAGAGAAAAAAATCCCTTTTATGCATAGCTTATACTCATAATAATAATAGCGTATGGTTATTGTTCAGCCGGGAGGACACATTTAAGTGACAGATTCGGCTACCATTTGCTGCTATAGCTAGTGAAGGTACTTTTACATGGTATTGTAATGACCTAACACTAGGGACCACATGCTTAACGTGAATTCCGAACCACGCCTTCTAAGTATTTTACACTCTGAAGGATTTTTGAATATTGCGCCTTAGTACCTATAGCAGTGCTAAACCCACTAAAGCGCAGTAGGAGTAGAATACCGGCAGCTCCCAACAATGTCTTGACCGGTAAGCCGTGTGACAGCTCTACACACACAACCATACCAGATTAAATGAAACGATTCAACCAGCTGTGTATTTGTGTACACGTCTGACAACCGATTTTTTTTTTTTTTCTGGCCTGATTGAGGCTCGAACCACCGACACTGACAACTCAATCGAATATTGGAAAGCAAACGTGCTAACCATTACGCCATTGAGTCGCTTTGCTTATACTCATAATTAGTATTTACTAACAAGTACACTTTTACCCGTTTTCACGTACGCTACTCCACTCCTATCCACCCTTTTTACGTGCATTGTGCATCGCAAAGTGGGTATGTGTTATTTTATTCGAACAATGCAATCCCAAACCATGATTCGGATGAAAAGCCAACTGTAAAACAATATATACTATGTGGAGGTTCGTATGTGCGTTCATTGTGAACCACTTCGATAACTTGTAGAATATCATTTTGTTTGCATACATCAAATGATGTCTAAAATGCCCAAAAGGAATAACGTATACAGCAGCATGATTACTTTCATGAATGGATTACCGACTGGTTTAAGCTCATCTATTCGATGTTATAATATACGTATGGGTCTTTAGTAGGTTTTCCTTTGTAGAAAATAATATTTTGCACATGAGATATGGTAGTCTTCTCGGAATAGTAAAATGTTAAATGGAATTAAATTGCGGACTGAATGATTTTTGAAAACATTATGCTGGAAGGATACTCCACTCCATTTTGACAAAAAAAAAAAAAAAACGAAAGTGGATCATATCGGTACAATTGGACCAATTTAGAAAAGTGGAAATCTGTTGCTGATGATCTTGTTTCACTGGTTGACTGGCTGACTGATTGAAATTGATACAGATCATGATTACAATTCAACATCGACATTTATGGATAGACTGTTCCGTTGACTTTATGTTTTCAATTTTTTACAAAAGTTTGTTTTTTCGGGGCAAGGCAAATGATTCGCTCCAAAAGTTTAACTGAGGTAAACGTACCCGCCTGAGGTAGTTGCAAAATTTGCAAAGGGAAAATGTTTTTTGCAACATCTACTTCAAAGGGCTGGTAAACGTAGATTAACCTGTTACAGTCGCCAAACATATGACCAGTATTATTTTCGGGTCTATTACTTCCATGAATGAAAGTATTTTTAATCGGTTGATTTCTAATCTTGTACTTAAATTTTTTTAACATGCATTTTACTATATAAACGACCATATTACCCAAATCTTGTCATTATTTTTATCGTCATATCGATAACAGGTGAATAGCCGTATGTGACAGGTTAATGAGTTGAGATACTTAGATGAGAAATACCGCGATAGAGAATTATAGAGCGGTGTTCAATCTAACTTATAGCTATTGCCTTTACAATTTATTTCACATGAAATATCGACACGTTGCTGTCGACAATGGTTTGAATTGATATCGCATAAAATGCTTGAAATTTTAATTCCTTCCCTGTAAGCTAGACTAGGTGTAGCCACACTGTGGTATTTCAGCGATGTTGCAAGAAAATCTTGAATAATTTTGAAACTAAGCAGAACGCACATTTGATTTTACTATATTCGTCACGCTTCATGTACAAGTACGTAACAACAACGGTTCATTTTTTGCAAATATTTGTCTTCGGGTATAAATAGATGGACAAATGTCGGAGAAAACCAACAAAAAATTTACATTTTAAATTATTGTATTCTTTCTATGAATTCGTTTTTAAACAAAACAAAATGTGTGGCGAGGAACATCTTCCATACTATTTGTGACACGTTTCGTGTGTGATGCAATTTGTAACAATTTTTTTAAATCATAAAAAAAATGTTCAAACCCTCTGTATAATAACCCATCCAGGCATTTTGTCATGGATAAAGATTACACTATTGCAATGGCCAGTAACTCTCCGAGAGTTTTTTTTTTTAAGTAATAAAATCATCTTCAAGCAATTGTAAAGTGATTGAGTTTTATTGACATACAACTAAAAATGCGACACTGAAATCCTTACCTAAAAATCTTTGAATCTGTGGATATTTTTGAGCCACAACAGCCGGTGAATACTCAGAAAACTCTGGGAATCCTTACTGTTGACCATCGAGTAGTTTACCAGGAGATTTACAGCGCTTATCACATCATTTTCAGCATCTGTCAGTTTATAGAAAATGTCTCGGAGAATATGGTCAGGATTGAAATATGCGATGATGCGAAGAATTTTGAGTGCCAGGTCTCCTGCCGTTCCATAGTTGTTGAATGCGACAATTGTCACTTTCCAAGTTGTGAATGTGGTCTGATTGTATAAGTTAAAATCGTCATTTTGAAAGAATTTCGAGTTAAGAGTTTCTTTTAGTTGCGCGTTGAACTCGAGTAGGTAGTCGCCAATTTGAAATTTGCTTACGCGTCTGTGATGGTTGATGTGAGCTACCGCTTGTGCTAAAGCTAACGAAAAATATTGTACCGTTTCCACCAAGTCCTCATAAATATTGTCCTCATTCCACAAATTAGATGAAACATATTCGAGGGATTGTAAGTACAATTTTCAGAATTGTTTTGTTTTCTCCCTCGTCGATATTGTCGAAAGCTATCACCGTTGCCGATGAGGACAAACCGTTCAGTACCTTTGAAATTAGCAACTTTAAATCCTCATCTTTAAGTTTCTTATTATTTCGTCTTTTGATTTTAATGTGTAAAATATCAGCCAGTTCTGTGAAAGCATTCAACATTAAGCTAATACTCTCTGAATTGATCCAGATGACGTTATTGTAAAATGGAATAGGTGGTAACAGCTTTTGTGCGATGAACTTTCTGAGAAGTTGAGTTTTCCCAATACCGCCCAATCCGTGAATGACAACTGTAACGGGATTGTGACTGGGTTGGTTGTTGACAGCTTTGTCCAACTTATCTAATTCGTCTGTTCGTCCAGTGAATTTTGGATCCGGTTCGTTAAATCCAAAGCAAATTGGTTTCGGTCTTTTATCTTCGCTTTGACTGCTGATAAGAAAACGGAGCATTAATGATGATGACGACTACAGTTTCTATAATGAATGGCTTGTTCGGGTAAGGAGGATTGTCCCTTCCAACAATCTTTAGAAGCAAAAGTCTTTGAAAAGGGTTTGTATTAGCCCGCTTTACTACATTAAGATCGCCATCAAGATAAAGTGCATTTGTCATTTTACTGTTCTTTTATTGTACTTTTATTAAACTTACTAGTAGTTGGTTGTCAATTCCACGTTTCCCAGAACTTTTCCCAGTATTGCAGCATTACCTTTATTTGCAAATAATACTTTATTCGGTAGCTGTTTATTACATTCGTTATATTCCATTTCAATTTACGCAGTAGTAAGCAACAACGGAAACGAAGGAACAATTGAAACTGTAGGTAAGATGATATAATGAAGACAGATTTAATGCGTATGTAGATTGTAGAGATTGTAGATAAAAGATACGTTTTTTGCGAGGGGAAAACAACTTCAGTTCATCGCGGGAAAAGTAAAATTTCGCTTGAGCAGTCATTGCTTCTGTGTACTCAGTTTACGGGCAGCGATTTTTGTGAATTAACATCAGCTATGACGCGACAGTAGCGAGAAAAAACCACTTAAATTTACTTCGGCTTGTGTTTGTCGTTGATGCCCGATTCGAAATAGCAGTTATGAGAAGATGCCTCAAAAGAATATTCATAAACAAAGATACATCATCGAAGGTAAATGGATGTTATAAAATGAGCCACCAAAACCAAAAATTGTACAGTTAATGAAAATATTTTGACTTAGCAACACAATTTATTTAAAATGTTAAAGAAATGAAATTTTGTGATTAAGGCAATTTATAAACACTTTGTAAATAAAATATATAAACCGTACATTTTGAAAAACAGTGCGGCGAGATGAACACAACCAGTGACAACTGAATGAATGAAAATGAACCAATAAACTACATATGTAGCGCTGACTTTTCCGTATGGGATAGCGAATAAAAGTTGTTTATGTCGTTCGGACATCAGTGAGGTTATAGTTTTGCAATTTGTTTTTTCCAATTGAATTTAGTTTCTTATCGATTAGCGTTAATTAATCAATTATCATGAATACGTTGTCATCGTTCACCCATACCGGTGGTTCCAGATTAACTTATCCGCGAAACAGTTCTACACCGAGAAAGTCGATCCTTGGCGGGCCGAAAAAACTGCCAACATCCGGGTAATTGAATTACAGTGAACAATTACAATCTCGAGCAACGTCTTAATGTGTGTGACAGACACGATAACTTAAGTAAAACGCATCCGATTTTAAAAATTCTTCTTCTCCCCGTTTAGTAATAACAAAAGGCAAGCTAAGTTCGAAAATGTGCAAAATCAGTCAACTGGTTACAGAGATAGGGTCTGAAAAGTGCTATTTTAGGGCCCTGGCAGATTTTTTTTAACATATCTCCGGAACTTTGCAACGAATAGCAGGTTTAGTAGGTAGAGACATCAATTGGTGGATTTTTTTTGTGAAAATCTGACCACTGGATAGAAAGTTAGGGTTCGTGGACTGACCTGGAGTCGGGCTGCCCGTGCGTGTAGTGAACGTAGAGTTTTTTGCAACTAAATCGAGTAAGTTTCAACCGATTTTTATCATTTTTGTTTGTTTCAAGAAAGATAGTGACGACCTGAAAGCGGTGGTACTGTTTTAAGTTGTCTAACAAAATGGCAGCCAGCCGCCATATTGGATTTTAGTAAAAATGATGTAACTTGGTAGAAATGATAATTGCTATAAATAGGAAAATGATTTGTCACGTGTTGGGAGTCATTCAGGCATGCAATTTTTGGAAATCTATATTTACCTTTCTAGTGTTTAAAATCTATGTCGATTCTCTTCGAGGTAGTACATGGCGTCATTCAAAAAAGACGTCCCGTATTTTTTCGGATTTTTCAGGGCCTCTCCCTTCCATGTCCGCGTTTTTCCTATACCTTATAACATTACAGTCACGTTTTTGCTAAACCTCCCTCCATCCCTAAGAAACGGACGTCTTTTTTGAATGACGCCCATGACTAAATAAACGTTCCATTGAATTGATTTTGCAACACACAATGCCGTCCACTGTTTAAATGTCAAAGTCAAACAAGTGTCGCTTGTATCTCTCCCCAGAACTTCCCGTTTTGCTAAAGGTGTCCTGCGTTTACGCGGTGGAATGGATTCACCCGACCAATCCAACCAACCAGTCCGTTCAGATAGTTCACCATCCACATCCCGCGAATCGACATCCGATGACGATGACACCAAGGAAATCGCTACTGAATGTTTTAACGAATCGGTACGATCAATGTACGACTATCTTCCTTTGATGGTTCGCCAGCCAATAATTGTGAGCGATAGAATTGGGCGCATCAACAGTTTGATACAAATATTAGTCCCGGGAATTGCGATACGTCACCACTTCAATAACATGGACTCAACAGTCAGAAAGGTGCAACGTAGAGTTCTCAGGTCTGTGAAAAATGCAGCTGATGACCTACGAAGTTTGATTACGTTCTACGGAAATGCTCAACCGGGAACGGAAGATAGTGTAAAATTCGACAATTTAAGTTCGCTTCAGGAAGAATTGGCGTTATTCGTCGCACATTTTGAAAGGTATAAGAAAAACCATACAGAAAAACATAAATTGATACGGATAGCTTTCAAAAACGTTTCTGAACAGAACAATCAACATCTACAATAGATGCCTAATGCTTACATTTACCTATCTCTTTCAGTTGATCGCACAATGATTTCAAGAGTCTCCAGCGAAATTCCATCGAAATAAAATCTAAGAAAAAATTTTGTTCAGTCTCTTTTTCAATGGCATTAACCCACTCCATCCGTGTGTGCTAAGTCCGTTAAGTTCTATAAATTCGAATCATTTCATTAAGCCAATACTTTTATTTATGAAAAGTGTTTGTGCGCACATTTTGTTGAGGAAATTTTCATTTCCTTTTCTGTGGGAACAAGTAAAATTTTCCATTTTCAACAAAAATTCTGTTGCGTTGGAATTACTTGTTTCAGTTAGGCCATATGTTTACAAAAAAAAACTTTGAGAACTTTGTCACTTCATCTTCTTTTTCCTCGCTTTATCTTTGCATACAACTAATGTTTGCAAAAATTTAGTCATTTTGACCTTCAAGGTTAGCGTTAAATTGTTTAATTTATTTTTGGCCGGAATCGCGTTAGGGTCATTGATCGTGTTACGGGTCTCGCGTTTCGTTCTTCTCGACTTGTGTTAGCCCGAATCGCTGTTGTCGTTGTCGCATTTGGCGGGCCCAACCGTGCTTTTGTCCTCCTTTTTTACTCACTTAGGGGATGTCTATAGAATATGTTTGCCACATTGTTTTCATCTTTTGAATGAACTTTAGCGAACCAGTCATTTCTCTCACTTTTGACTTTGTCGACGATTGCTTTTTTTATGTGCGAGCATCGAATATGCTGACTTTTGATGTGGTCTAATTTTGTGAAGCCAAGGGAACTAATTCACCACTAACTAATTCATGTGACAAAGTCCAACGAACTCATACGTATCATTCCATATAAAAAAACGTTTTCTTTCTATCGTTTTTCTTATGTCTTTCGGGAGCTATACAACGTATTTGACTAAACAAAATAATAATAATTTTTTTTAAACTATAATATCGTCTGGCTGTTTGTCGAACCAATACCACAAATCGATCAATTTTCATGCATCAAATGAGCAATAGAACTTTTCCTTTTCATTAAACCAATTGAAAAAAAAAATGATTCGTCAAATTGAACAATAGAAAATTGGTCGAATTGTTGGTATCATTTTGTCACTCTTTGCAGGAAACTTCATTTATGTAAATAATTATTACTTATATGTATAATTATGAATAAATAAAAGTAAAAATATGAAATGAATTTGCGTCCGGACAATTTCATTCACAGAAACTATTTCCATGGCGGTCGGTTCGATCTCGTCGTTAATTTTTTCGTGGCAAATTGAGGATATCTTCTCGTTGGTCCGTGTCACGCGGTGACTTTCTTAGGAGCTGAAATATGCCAAAGACAGTTTGATTGAAGTTTCGGGTAACGTATTTGAATGGAGCGGAAGTCCTTGTTCATACTAAGAATGTTGTAGGAAAATGGTCTAGATAACAACAATGTGATTCAGTGACGCTATAACTTATCAATTTCATAGGGAAGCTCCAATCAGATCGATAAGTTCTGGTTTATTATTTGCTAAATATTGTCATCACAATTTCTATACAGGCTTCAACAAATTGAAAAATAAATAGACCAAAATGTCTTGACTTTTCCTCCTTCACTGGTTTATATCGACTACAAAAGCAGTTGAAAGTGATAAAAACCTAATTTTTCAGTTCTTTTGTTTGCTTTGCTGCATTTTTTTGGTGATTTCTTAGCAGCTTCCCGCTATTTCCCCAAATTTTCCATCAACAGATGGCAATTTCTCAATGCAAACTATCCTACACTTGTTCATGGAACGTTTTGCTGCTGTCTTGTGTAAGAGGCTAGTGGAAGCAACTGAAGATGGTCAGTCCACTCTGACCAGTGACCGCCGTTAGTTCTCGAGGTCGAAACAGCTTTTCTTTCTTCTTTTTTGTCACTTTACGTGATGTGTGGGCAAGGGAAGAGCTATAGCTCTGTTTGTCGTTCCGAAGGATAGTTTCTTTGTGATTTAGTGAATGTGAAAAGGAGTCCTGTTTTGGTTTGTGTGCAGATGTCCGGTTCTTGCAATTTGCGCCCCTGAGCTTTTCGTCTCAGGTTAAGCAAAATTGGTATGTGCGAAGGTATAATTACTCTAAGGGTATAACTTATTTTACGATCTCCTTATTTATTATCATGAGGAGTGATGTCATTCAGTGGTAGGGCTGAAGCTAACGTAATAGCATGTTGAGGACAGTGTTGCACAAAGTCGATTATTGGAGTTTTCGATATGAGCGGAGGGAGATTAATTGAAATAAAAAATTTTTATGGTCTTGAAGTACGAAAAAATAGTACATTGACTCAGACTAACAAGATCAATCTTCGTATAACGCATTTCGTTAAAGATCGTTATATAACTGTATTTAGAACGGTAGTTTTTCCTTTTTCGGGTCCAGTCAAGAATCTACTATTAACATTCGGCTGACTTAACCATTAATAATTAGAAATGCCAAAGGCATTTCTCAACCTATTCAAAAATAAGAGACATTAAACAGCAAACGAAAATCAGAATCCAATGCACATACAGATGTAATTTTCAAATAATATTTAAGAGCTTGGTATCGTGTGGACATTAGGATCATATTTCGAATAATTTATTTTCTGCTTACAAAGCATAAATATGCATTATGTGGTGCAAATGAAAAGGAATGAGTTCAATATTTCAAACATCATGCTTAAAGAGGAAAGAACATAGGCACAACCACTTTTTGTTTTGTATGATGTAATCATTTATGTTATCTCTCTTGTCTAAAGTGTCTAGAATGCACAAATGCTCGAATTTTATGAACAACCCCCCCATTCATTCAGTGTGTGAGTACATTTTTATATTCTAAAAAAATTCTTGCGTCCATTCGATTCATTCGATCAGTAGAATTGCTGAAGTGCTGTTGTGATTTAAACTTCTGCTTAACAAAAATGAACAAGTGAGTGAAGTGTATAATATTTGTCCTCTCAGTTTAAGAATTTGATCTTTTCATTGTTCGTTTAAAGGTACCGCATCGCTGTATTTATAGCACTTTATCTAAGTGCTGTATCTGCATCGTTTATCGAAGATACGCTGGAAAATGTGAGCTATTTAGCGATTAAAAAAGCCTTGCTTGAAGCCGGAGATACGGAATTCCATGCTAATTGTGTCGTCGAAGTGTTAAAAGTCACCGGTACCACAAAAGATGTTACGGATATGATATTTGAATTCAATATGAATCTCTCTAAATTGAACGACAAGTGGAAATTTGCTGATTTTGTTTGTACGCCGCCTGGACTAATTGTTGCGGCACTACTTTTCGGATTGGCTCTTTGCATCTGCTGTTGCTGCCTCATACGATGCTGCAAGTGTCGCACAAAGAAACCGATTATAATCCACATGCCACCTACGCATGTGCATTCTCATCGTACCGCAAGTGTTCCGTACGTGAAAATGGACGTTGCCTAAGTTATCATTTCAGATAATGTTTTAACCGCAGTTAATCGAAGCTGCACTTTTTCTTTATTGATTTTTTTCTTAGAAATAATGAAATTACGAAAACGTTTTTCCGATGTGGAAATATTCTAAGTATATTCGTCGCATAGATACGTCAACATTGATATAGAACTTTATTCTGATTTTGTGAAATTTCAAGCCAATTTAAATTCGTGAATAAATAAGTCGAGATCATTTTTTATTCAAAATTTCTTCATGTTTCAACTAGTTGTTACTAGCACTGCCTGATTCACAATTTCACTGTATCGCGTTTGGTACTAATCCGCCGCGCCACTACTGCCATCACATAACCATTTCATAAAGATCCAATATTTTATTGATTGAAGTATCACCTGAATATAATAGCATCATCCACTTAATCTTTTACAGATGGCAAGCATGTCAGCATTTTAACGATCGGATCTATTACTTCATTAATTTGGTCTAATTTTTTTTTTTTTTTAACCTTCTGAAACGTTTATTTATTTATTCAAAGCGAAAAAAAAGACTGCTCGCATACGGCACAGTCAGTAAAAAAACGATCTTTTCAATCAACAAATATTACAATAAATAAAAATCATCCGCTCTATTACTTCCTAAAGTTCCAAGAATACATGCCGCATTGCCTCTTTGTATAGCAATAGAAATTTTCTGCAACAGATAATCTTTGGAACGTGGCTCCCCTGATGCTCTCTTCATCAACGATCCCAACTTGTCAATAAATTTCTTTGTTTCTGGACCCATGCAACCTAATGATTCAAAGGCAAGGGGGGTAAATAAATAGTTTTCTTTAAGACGTATATAATGATTATGCTTAAATCTCTCCGCTTTATCTGCAATAGACCCTGCTTTCTTAGAGGATTCACTGATGTATGAAGGAGCCAAAGTATCACGTATTGTTACATCCCATAAAAGTGATTTTCCATGACTCCACGGAACTACTGTCATACCATCAGGTCTTTTACCGTCGTCTCTAGAAATACCAGGTGGTTGCAAAATATTAGGAAATCCTGCAGAGGAAAATGCATGACCAAAAACATTATTGACAGAATCGTGTTTAGCAATAATCCCTATCTTTAATTTGCACGATAAACCATGCAAACCGTCCTTCTTAACCACATTACCACAATTACACTTGTACTCTTCACACAACTGGGATCCTAAACGAAGACCAACAGCAATTCTCGCTGCATTGTTATCTAATAATAAACCTAGTTGACTCGATGGGACAACCTGCAGCCACTTTGAAGATTCTTTGGTAGATGACGCAAGTAGTCTAGCACGAGTAACAGGTTCACTAGAATCTAACATCTCGCTAAAATTGCTCCTAATCACCGGTAGGTCCCAGTTTCGTTGCACCTTTCTCATTTCATCATTATCTGGAATAAAATCGTCAGGAATTTTATCTACCATGCTTGAAATGTCATCATCAATTATTCGCAAATTAAATTTACTCAAAATTTCATTCGAAAAATCAGATGATGAATACACAGATGACAGATAGGCAGGCATTGCCAAGTCTTCAACTTTCCGAATCCCCAATCCACCAAAAACTAAAGGAAGAGAAGCTTGATCCCAAGCAAAATCTGACAACCTAACATTCGTAATCGCCTCAAGCGTAGAACGGAAAATCTCGTCAACACTTTTCAAACGATCGCGCAGCGAAAAAGTTCTGCAAGTACGCAACAAATAATTAAACCTACAGCTCCCCAAAGACTTCCTAAAAATGCACAAAGCCGGATGAACATCCATTAATTTCAAACGGTTGCACATTATTTTCAACGATTCAACCTTGGAAGAAAAAACCCTCTCTAAACCTGACTCAAAAACCGGAGACCCTAATATCTCAAGAAAAGACTCATCAACTCTCCTGATACCTGGCAACAATGCTGATATATCAGCATACATCCTAGCTTCGTCTTCACTCGAAGCATTAACAAAAAAAACCTCACATTTCTTTGCATTCAGCGGTAAACCAGACAAAACACAAAAATCTAAAACTCTCCTAATATCGGCAAGTATCACTGATAATTTATCAGCAATCGTTCCGTCATCTAAATACCAACCATTAAGCCTAGAAGAAAGAGAGTGCGTCATTCTCATAATACCAATACAAAAACCAGGGGGACCCATTGGATCACCCTGTTGGTATCCTCTTCTTGACAGCAAAACCTCATCAAGATAATAGAGATTAGAGAAATGACTATAAGCCTGCTGCAACAAAGGAAGCAATTCTGGGCACACATCCCTAACTTCACCTAACATAAACTTCCTAAACAACATATTAAAAGCATTCCCAAAATCAAACTTAACCAACGCCATAGGTTCTTCATGTTCAGCTGTACAGAAACTACGTACTGCATGAACCAGAGCCTCAGCTACCCCTTTTACACCAAACCCAAACTGAAAAGGCTTCAATTTTTCAACTAAACTATCTCTAACATTAAAACACGCAATTTTACCTGTCAAACGCCTCCAAACGATTCCAACCGCTATAGGTCTCACATCGTCCTCGCCTTTCATAAGCGCGGTCAACGAAGCTCCAAAAAACACCTTAGTTATATCCCTCTGAACCTTACCATACTTAACAACATCAATCAATGAAGCTGTCGCCCTCAACAAACGGTTCGCAGAATCACCACAAGTAAAAGAAGTTAAATCTTTTAAATGTCGTGGTCGTAAACCACCTATCCCCCCTGAAGAACTCAACGGAAAACTTCTAATAGCCTTCACGACATCCTCAACAGAAGTCGGAGTTAAAGAACTCCTCAAATATTTTCAGGACATTGATTGCCAATCAATTATTTCATTTTGAGAGACTGGGAGAGAAATGTGAAATTTGACATGTTTTATCTTTTGGGAGTTGGTGTGGCTTGTTAATGATTCCACACAAAATTTGTTAGGCAAATGAAAATCTAGATTTCTTATTTAAATAACAACAATTTAGAAAATAAAAATCTGGATTTTCATTTTTTTCTACGAAGTACTTTTGGAGTCAAAATTACAAACCGCAAAAACTCCCAAATCAGAAAATGGGAGAATACCCCTTTGCTCTCCCTCTACGCCTGAACAAACAATTATCGCAATTGAACTTGCTATGTGTGATAGCAAGATTGTTCCTGAACATTCGAAATTTTTTGGATTCAAAGAAATACAATGAAAGACCCACAGAACTTAGTGACATAAAGAATATATTTGAAGAATATCTCGGCAAAAAATATGTCATTACGTACAATGGATCTTTGAGTATTTCAAGAGAATTCTGAAATATTTTCTTGTAGGCGTTACTAAGAACTCAAGCTTTAGGTAGGCCACTAGGCCACTAAAATTTTGGTGAATCTCTTTGTATGGAAAATGTGTGTTCTCGCGTATCTAATAAAGTAGTGATCTGCGTAAAAACTCCCCAAAAATTGCAGCTTTCCTCAATTCAGCACCAATTGAAATTCAGGTTGGGATCGTAGAAGTATCATAGAATTATATCTCAGATGTACTTTGATCTGTTTTGTTAAACTTTTTTCAGCCAGACAGACATTTTCGTTTTCTGCACTCTCTCATGCAATATCAAGAACGGTTTCGAAAGTTTTGAATATCTAAGGATTGTGTGGACAAATTCTGAGTTCTTTTTGTAGTATCATAGGTGGTAGAGAAAGGATTTAGGCCACCAGATTTAGCAAACGAAAAACTACCCCAAATCTACTTCTTATCTCTTTTAATAGTACAATACGTATGTGTTGGAAAATTTGGTGAACTTCGAGGAAGATACAAGCTTATCTCGAGCCGACGAAGAGGGCTGCAATCTCCCCAGTGAACAGAAATTGAAGGTATTTTACTCAATAAAGCAACAAAATAAAATTTAGCAGAATAATGGGCAAAAGAACAGAATTTAAATAAGTGGCCTCCAAGACGCAGTAGTCCAAAATTCTCATATAAGTTAAAGTTCTTGGAGTGCATTGGGAGAACACACCGAATCAAAATTCAGTCACAAATTAACACAAAATGTAACTTTATTTCATAGATGCAAATGTGTGTTACAGCGGGCAATCGAGCATTAGTCAAAATTATTGATTTCAAAGTTTCAACAAAAAAAAAGTAAAGAAAACTCAAAAAACAAAACGTTCAGCATCCACAGCTGAAAAGATCTGGCAAAATTTTGCGTAAAAAAAAAGTTTTTGCCGTGTTTACTTTGACGAAAAGGAAATCATCGTCGCGCTGAACGCGAATGTCTAAAAAATCACACAACGTCCAAATGACGAAATCGCAATACTTGGTGTCAGTTAGGAACATGTGCAATTGAATTTTGTAGTAAAAGTTGGTGTCCTTTCGCAAAGTAAAGTCATAGTCATCTGTCTCATCAATGCACGGCAGCGAGTAGATCATTTTTTCGTTGCGTATCTCGTATGGCGTATAAAATTCGGTTATGCCTCGACCACAGCAGTCACATTCGACAATCCCGCCTACGGTGCCCAATGAACGTTAAGAGGATTACGGTTTGTAGAAATTAAATGGACCAGTTAGACAACACTTTAAGTCCCTAATAAGCCCACGGTTGCAAACCTATGCCAGACACTACAATGAATTAAAAATGCATTTTTCAGATTGAATTTTTCCATGATGTGTGGACTCCAGGACAACCCTCGTTATGGCTCAAAAATAAGAGTCGTATCGGATAGTGGAATCATACGGCATAGGTTTCAAATCGTGACCTTATGAGGGACCTAAAGTACCGTGTGGTATCGGTCTAGTTTAATTACCTGGGGTAACGCAGAATTGCGGATGATCGGGTGCGATGATCAAGCCACATTTGCGATAAACAAAGTTTTTGTGCCGATTCAACATTACTCGCTCGTATTTCGTTCGAACGGTCATGAAGTTCTTCTTCAACCATGCACTGGCATTATCGTCAGAGTCGATGTGCTGGTAGATACGACTCATCAATTGCTTGGGTGGATATTTGGATTGCGATTGACACACTAATAAACGACAATGGTTCGATTTGACATAAAGCGGAAAAACATTGACACAAAATTCTCAGCCTACCCTCTTTGAAAACTGAACCACATATACGACCGACTTGAAGCTGCTTCCATTTAGCCTCTTTATTAGATTGACGATGTCGTGATTCGATTTCAATTTGCTCCGCACATTCCGGTGAACAAGAAATATCGACGCCAAATGCAATGGTAATGAGATCGTTGGTCGGTGTGTTGGAGTACGACTCCTTAAATAGAGATGCCAAGTTGAGCACCCCGCATATCCGTTCTTCAATTGGAACAGTTTCTGCCGTCAAAAGGTCATTGTTTGAACTTTCTTCCAAACAAATCTTTTTGGCAGGACTTGCACCCTTTATTGGGCTTGTGGACAGTCGCTTTCCCCAATCAATCAGAATCTGTCTGACGAAAGTGAAGTCACAGTGCCGGAACTGGAAAAGTGCAATGTGAAATGAATTGAGGAATATTTTGTTGGTATTTGTGTATACAAACTCGGACAATGCATGGTCTGCCATTTTCAACGGAATTTTCAGTAGCCTCTGAATCTGAGGAGTTAACACTTACACTACTATCGAGACTATTTTCAACATTCATTTTTATTTATACAAATAATACGTAAAGATGTTTTGAAACAAATTGTCGGAAGAAAATCACTTTAACAACAAACGAAACACTTCTTGTGGCAAAATTAAAATGATGTCCAGCATGGTTCGCTTTACAATAAAATGCTTTTGACATCAGAAACGTTTGATTGATTTCATAAGGTGGATTATATTGTCCAAGCACAACAAAAAGTCATATGTGTTGCAGAGAGTTATGTCACACAAGACTCATCTCAATTAAATGGGTTAGGTGATGACTTTTTTATCATTATAAAATTCAAATGCATATCAATGGTTTTGTTTGCCAATTTTACAGGGTGTGCAAGTCAAAAAATAATGAGATTATTAAATAAGTGGTACACACAACCTCTTCAATAGGATTAAATTAGTCGAACTCTTTAGATATTACATTGTCTTCCATTAATGGAAGCTGCTCCGTAGCTTTATCATTATCAAAAATCCATTGAAACCCCATAATCTGAACCAGGTGTGGAAAAAATCGACTTTCGTGTCATGGTACGAAATAGTTATTTATGAAACAAACATCGTACGCTTGCGTTTTATTGCGCTAGGAGTAGATGTCAACCCGAGTGATAGACGAGGTTGAAAGAACATCACTCGTCCGATAAAATACGATTTGTGTTTCATATGCAATTTATGCAATTCATTGAGTGAGTTCCTCGAAAATACAAATAAAATTAAAATTTTCTTTGAAAAAGAATAATCTAAAATCGATCTCAGTAAACAACATATAAACTCGTTGCTTTCTTTCAACCGAACACAATGTAATTTGTGATCACGTAGTCAGAATTTTTTATGCTCAATTCACTCAGCTTCGAATGTATCAATACCATGACTAATAATGGATTTTGGCGCCAATTTTTGTTTCAATCACTTCAGGATTTAAAAAAATGGTTTTGCATATAAAGTATCGAACGGGTAACTATACTACTAACATCACTGAACATGTGAGGCAATTGGAATGTTGGAGTAGAGGTGAGTGGGCATACCTAATTTTTATGCCCGCCCTGCCCAAAGCCCAATAATTTAAAAAAAAACATGCCCACGGCGCATCCAGTGCCCAAGAATTTTAAAAAGCATGCCCACTGCCCAGCCCATGCCCAAGGCCCACATGGGAAATTTTCGCAAAAAATTTGAAAATTGTCAATCTGAGGCGAAACTGAGCAAAATTCTAGTAAATTGATGAGTTGGAAACACGATTTTATGTGCGAAAGCCATTTTAAAATTTCTTGATGAATATTACATCGTACGGAAAATCTTGACTACACTTAAGACTTAAGTTTCTGGGCTCACACATTTTTGAAAAGTGCCCATTCTGCGCCCTATGCCCACGAAATTGAAAAATGCCCATGCCCATGTCCCGTGGGCATGCCCATGGGCGTGGGCAGCCCACTTTTATGGGCAGCCCACTCACCTCTATGTTGCAGAAGTAATTAAGTGTTAGACAGGTATGTGCAATGCACTCCAAGAACAGGAATGAGAAGCAGATCTTGTGCCTGTTATTGGAGTGCGTTTAGTCCCTATTATCCAAAATCAGTGTCCTTACTTCAAACATGAACCATGTAGGGCCGTCTCTGAGAAAGAGTAAAATCACTATTTGAACGATTATTTGGTGAAAATCAGGATTGTCTGATCAGTAAAGTGTTTGTCACTAACTTGGATGTTTCGTCTTTCTCAACTCAAAACACAAATTCAATTCGTAGTTAAAGAACTTTAGCTACATCTTCAACAGATACTAAAATTTGGGTAGTCTTTAACCTGTTACAGACGACTGTCATCTGTTATCGACAACGACAGCAATAATTAACGACAAGGTCTACTGACTGATGAGGCCTTATATGGGTAATTCCAGCTAATTTGTGACTGTTCGAAATATTTTCACCAATTGAAATGCGATTTCGGCAAACTTTTTTTTCCTTGAAAGCTGTTGACCAGACGCATCGTTTAAGCCCCATATTACGTCGGTGGCCAAAAATCTCGGGGAGATACAACCATAAAAATGTATGCTTGTTTTCAGAAAATTTTTGAAAATTCTAGTTTATTTCACGAAACCTGAACCGATTTCACTAAACTTTTTTTTGCTGAAAGCTATTGACAAGACGTGTAGTTTGACACCAATATGAGGTTATTGTAAAATGCGGTCTCGGGGAGACATGACCAAAATGTGTTTGTTTGTATTCGACATTCCGAGATATTCTCAATAAATCTCAAATGATTTTTGTAAATTTGTTTTCCTGTAGATGTGGACCATATAATTCCACAATTGCTCCAAATGACACGAAATTAAATTTTTTGAAGAATTTTGGTTCATTCTGCTTCGAAGTAAGGTAAAATCACTTCGACCCAAACGTTGCCGAAATTACATTTTTTCAAATAAAAACTAAAGATCGGTGTCATTCGAAAGCTACAGCATATGACTTCACGAGAAAAATAACTTTGAGCCAATCAGGTTAGTTGGGTGAGAAACGTAAAGTAGGTGACAACAGCTTCCCAGTGGTGATAAAAGTCATCCTCGAATTTTAACTCGTCGAGATTATCTCGAAAAATTTTGTAACCATTTTTTTAAACGGTTTTGAGCCGAAACAAGATTTTCTGTGGGGTAACAACCACCAATTGCGAAAAAAAATATTTCTGGCTATTTATGACCTCCGAAAAATATCACTTTTTTAGACATATCTCCCCCAAATTTTGGGTTACCAACCTCATATTGGGCTTAAACTGCCGTCTTGACCATAGCTTTCAGGGAAAAAAAAGTTTACCGAAATCAGTTTTTATTTGGTGAAAATATTTCGAAAAGTCACAAACGTGTAACGCAACTAACCGCCAACTTTTGCGATCACACAAGTCAGACTTCGCAGGCTAAAAATTCCAATTCTTGTTGGTATGAAAGCACTATGTCTCCTGAGTATTAGAAAATTTATAGACTGATTTGTTACCGCAAAACATAGCCAGCACAATTAACTTTATGTCTCACAGATAACGAAATTTGTAACGCAACTAACCATGGAATTACCCATATAGCAAAAACCATGTTCAAAACAAATGAAGTAAAAGATTTCTGAAATCAATTTCTGAAAATTTTCTATCAAATGAAGTAAATGAAAATCTGTGACAGGTTAAACTTAACAAAGTGATTAAAATTGAAAACTGCAATCCTAAGAACTGAGAAGTATTCAGGAATATTCAAAATATTCAAAATGATTCAGAAAGATTTCAAAAATTCTCTTTTCTTTTCGATCAATTCCTGTCTTTCAGCGATCAATGTTTTCTCTTTTTCTTGGGAAGTGGAATAATACAAGTACAAATTTTGAGAGAATACTTTAGCCCAAGCTCTGAGCACTCTGTATGGATTACACATTATTCAAACATCATTAGCTTGACACGTTGTCCTATACAAGCTTTAACC